>NW_005371796.1:443413-444098 GCF_000412655.1 Myotis brandtii | reverse complement strand
GGAACTGCGGTGGCAGGTGCACAGAGCAGCCGGCCCTGCTCCCACTGTGTGCGCCTCCATCTTGTGACGGTGTTACGGTGTGAGGGTTAATTTGCATATTATGTCTTTATTATATAGGATACATAAGACAATTATCACATATACTAGTAAATACAGAATAGGAGATAATGATATATCTCTGGATAAATATATTTCCATTCTAGAGATAATGACTTTTTTTTCTCATTTGGTATATAAGACTATTTTCTCTTTACTCTAAGTCCAGGTTATACAGAAGCAAACAAATATACTTGATAAATAGAGCATATTTATTAAGAGAGTTGGTTTCAAATTAGACTTACAGAGTTTGAATTCTAACTACACTACTTAGAAAACTGCATGATTTTAATCAAGCTACTCAACATCCTAGGCTTCATTTTTTTCATTTATAAAATAGGAATACCATTAGTATTTATTTCCTAAGCTTGATAGAATGATTTAATAAAATTATGTGAATAAATCCTCTTAAAAGAATTAAAGAGTATTAAGCATTCAATACAATTAGCCATTATTCATAGCATTAGTACTGATATACATATGAATATGAAATCCTTAAACTCAAGTCAGATGCTTGGGAGGGGTGCCCAGGAAGGGATTAACCATATAATTTATATACATATGCATATATATGTGTGGGAGGAATTTA
>NW_005371796.1:436745-443249 GCF_000412655.1 Myotis brandtii | reverse complement strand
GTATATGGTGAAGGCCTGGGGAGAGGGAGAGGGAGGTAGGTCGGGAGGAGGGGGTCAATGGGTGTAAATAAAGGGGACATCTGCAATACTTTCAACAGTCAAGATAAATTTAAATTCTTAAAAAGTAAAAAAAAAAATTAAATACACAAAGTTCAAATCAGTGAAATCTGAAATACAGTTCTTACAGTTGACTGAATGATTTTTCTCAAAATAATGAAAAATATGTCAAGACACAGACATAAATGCTTAATCTTATTCACTATGTAAAAATTTACTTTTAGGTAAGTTAATATTTTGCCCTATTTTTAATTCTTATTGAATAATCTCTAATGTGTGATTAATGTGGAAGTAGAAATGGTTTGAAGTAAATTATTTTTGTCTTTGGAAATGCTAATATAATAAATAGTGTTGTATAGTTATTTTTTATTCTTTTTTAAAAATATTTTTTATTGATTTCAGAGAGGAAGGGAGAGGAAGAGAGAGATAGAAACATCAATGATAAGAGAGAATCATTGATCATCTGCCTCTTGCATGCCATAAACTGGGGATCGAGCCTGCAACCCAAGCATGTGCCCTGACCAGGATCAAACTATGACCTCCTTGGTTCATAGGTCGATGCTCAACCACGGAGCCACACTGACCAGATGTTATTTTTTATTCTTAATGTAAGTATTTGTAATAGAAACAAAGAAACAAGCTATTAGCCCATGTCTCGGACAACTTGCATATCTTCTAGTTTGATTTTATACATACTGAATGAATACATGGAAATTATATGATGATTATCATGGTGAAGCAATTGATGCATAAAAGTATAATTTCAGTCTATCATTGTGTTAAGCCTAATTAAAGATATATTATCAAGCAAAGATGGGTGGGAAAGAAGAAAAAGGAAGGTGGGAGGGAGGAAAGGAGGAGTCTGTATCAGGGTAGAGGTGCTATAATGAAGCCAAGATGTGGGGTGTGCGTCTGAGTTCCTTGTCTTGCTAAATCAAAGAATGAAGTCACAGACAAAAACAGCGGAACCAATGTTTATGGAGAGAAGCCAGTCCTGACAAAGGTGCAGCTGGGGTTCCAGGGGCAGGCCCGTGTCCAGAGCTTCCTTTCCATGTTATAGCCGGCGTTAAAGTCTACTAGTCCCTGTGTAGAGCCCCACATGGCCATAAGCCAAGTGGGTGCAGGGGAGCATGTCTCCTGCCATCAACTGCCATCAACCCAAGATTCTAGGGCACTGGAGAGAGGGAGGAAGAAGTGCCCCTGCCTTTTTGTGTATATGCTTGTTAGCTCCTGATTGGTCCTTTCAAAGAATTTTGCCTTAGCAACATCCTTGGGATTGGTTTATACGCCTTACTATTTTGTGATTGGTTACCTGCAAGCTAAGTGTCTTAGCAACATTCATACATTTTAAAGGTCATGTCTCCCATGCGCACCCTTCCTTCCTGCCCAGTTGGGGTGTCCTAGTAACTACACCTCCTTGGGTTCCAGTTTGTACTTCCTCTCCTCCCCTCCCCCCTGCCCAATGGTCCCCATCCCTGTCTACCTTGCTTCACCCTGTCTCCTCAATAAGAGTTGCTGATATTCTTAAACTAGACATTATAATGCACCAATTAGCTATTTGACTTCAGGCAAATATTGTAAATTCTTTGTCATTTTTTCTTCTTAAAAAACAAACAAAAAACACACCAATGTTCCCAGTCATTGGGATATTGTGATTGTGATACTGGAGATATGAGTATGCATTTAAAAAATAATAAAGCATTATAAGAATTGTTATAATCTTAAACATTTCAATGTTTAAATTGAGCATGCTTCATGCTATATGGATGGGTTCACTAAAGTAAAAAATAAACTTTGGAAAAAATTATATTAAAAGAACTGGCTTAAGGAATAATAGAGGAAGAAGTCAGTAACTTTTCAGGAAAAAATTATTGGAAATGTATATGTCAAAAGACAAATTGAAGAAACAGTGCCTAGGTACCTGTCAGGGCTCTGTCACCTAATTGCATATCCCTGGATATATGACTTAATCGCTCTAATCTTCAGCTATCTCTTCTGAAATAGACAGTGACTGGTCCTTTGTATATCAACTATTAATATTTTTCTAGTATAGTCAATCCTTTCCGTAGTGAGAGTTTTGAGGGAAAGAGCTTTTAATCATCTCAGACCATTTGGAATGAACTTTTGTGTGTTAGGCACTTTTATAGGAACTAGAGGTAAAGAAAGGTAAAATAGGGCTTTAAGAAAAATCAGGGTTTGGAGGATATATAAACATGTAATTATAAGACGGTATTTAAATGTTAAATGCTATTGTGTTCAATGTGTTCAAATAGCACAGCATTAATAAGGCTGCTTAGGAGACTTGTAGAAGGCTTCCCAGAGGAAGGGGCATTCGGGTTTGGATTTGAGTAATGAGCCAAAATGATACCATTCTTCTTTTAATGCTCTGTTCAATCATAAGAAGATTATAATTACAAAATAAAAACCTAGATGAAGCTGGTTTACATTGCCTTAACACAAATACGATTGAAAAACAAAGAGATGAAAGATTTAAAAGTTTGCAAGTATAAATCTCAAAAGATGAACCTTGTGCTCAATAGGGATTTTTTTTTTTTTAAGAATAAAAACATTATGGTATGATGTCATTTTTATAAAACCGGCAGGTATTCAGATGGCCATCTTTATAATTATCAACTATAGCCATAATTTAAATCAAAAGCTTTACAGTGGAAATAGGTTGAGGTAAAATATGAGCAGCAAGCAAAGGGAAAAGAGAGTAATTTGTTAAAGTGTTTGCTTTTACGACATAGATTTTTCAAGTGCTTGTATAGTCACATTCAAAACATCTCAGGGATCTAAAGTCAGAGCTCACATTTCCATTATAAAGCAAACACACTTGACTCAGTGTCAACCCTTATTAGGGAGATGCTATTTTCTCAGGGCCAGGGAAATATGTTTTAGGGCAGCAGCCTACAAAATTTTCCTTCTTGGACCCCTGAGTAATGATAAAAGCCATCCTCACGGTTTGTCTCCTAGTCACTTTCCTACATTATTGAAAGGTAAAATATAGCTGCTTCTGAGACTCTATGACTTGGGAACCACTGAATACCAAATGATATGTTTTCATCATTCTCAATTGGTAAAGAAAAATCTGCTATCCAGCACGATCCCAGGAGTGGATGTTCCAGTTAATCAGGCAGTCATATGCTCTACTTCTTTCTTCACTCTTGAAATCAATCTCTCAGAATCACCACCCCTCCCCCAGATGCCCCTAGCCTGCATTTCCAGATGCCCATTGGTTAATATCAGAAATCTAGTTTTGTGTCATCCTGTATTCTTCATTCACTGGCTGAGTGACCAGGCTGCGATTTTTTAGTTTCTTTATTTGAAAAAATGAGGATAGAAATGATATCTGGCTCTCTCATCAGATCAAGGCATTATGGACGGACGTTGCAGAAGCCTTTCTTTATGCCTCCTTCTAATATTATTAATCCCAGAAATTACCAATAGTCTGACCTCTTTCATGATAGAGTAGATTTCCCTGACATTAAATTCTAATCAAATGGGAGTTTACAATGTTTGTTTTTTGTTGCTGGCATCTTTCACTAGATATTATGACCGTGACACTCATCTGAGTATACAATACACTCAGACACAAGTGTCTTTAACCCAATCCAATGTTGATAGACATAGGGTGTATTTCTAGTATGGGACTGCTATACCGCTACATATACTATTTTACATGTTTCTTGGTGTATTTTGATTTCATATATAGTTAATGAAGCAATTGCTGAGGGACAGGGCTGGTTTATGCTCAGCTTTTGTCAATTCTGAACAATAGTCTTATATAGCTGATATACTAATTTATATTTCTACTAACAGTGTCTGAATGGTTTAGAAGCACCATTTCCACTCAGAGGTTTATAATTATATCGCATCATGGTTTCAATTTACATTTCTTTAATAAAGATACTTTTAAATATCTCTTGAAAGAAAGATTTGTTTTGCCAGTTTTTTTTTTAAATATATTTTATTGATTTTTTTACAGGAAGGAAGGGAGAGGGATAGAGAGTTAGAAACATCGATGAGAGAGAAACATCGACCAGCTGCCTCCTGCACACTCCCTACTGGTAATGTGCCCGCAACCAAGGTACATGCCCTTGATCAGAATTGAACCTGCGACCCTTCAGTTCACAGTCCTACGCTCTAATCCACTGAGCCAAACCGGTTAGGGCTGTTTTGCCAGTTTTTGAGATTAATTCATTTCCTGATTAATTCTTATTTCTATATTTATTCTACAGGAGTCCTTTATCTGATATATGTATTTCAATATCTTCTCTCATCATTGAATTGGCCCATTTGCTCACTTATTGGTGTGTTCTGATGACTGTGCCCTTCATGTTATAAAGTTTGATTTTCTGTGTTTTTTCTTTCTTATTAGTGCTTTCCGAGTCCTGTGGAGGAGATATTACATCAAGGTAAGAAAGATGTGCTCTTATAGTACAATTAAGAAACTGTTTTATCTCTTCCACTTATGTCTACAATCCACGTGGAATTTATGTCTGTATATTGTGTGTTGTATTTTATTTTTCTGTATAGATATTCAATTAATCTACTTAAGTAAAGTTGGTAGTTTCCCTTCCGTATTGTTTTCATTAATGAGTCTTCTTTTACCAGAGTTTTATTTGAGGAAGGGTTCTTGATAACAGTCTAATTCTTAAAATAGATATGGGATTTTTCAGATTTTTGTATTTATTCTTCTATTAGTTCTTACATTATAGTTTTCTGGTATAATTTTTTTCTTCATCTAAGTTACTTTCCTTGTTGACAAGAAGTTATTCACTCCATCCTCTTGGTACACCTTTAACTGTCTATGGTGATATGCCTTTTTATATTCCATATATGAGTATTTGTGTCTACCAGTTTGATTAGTCTTTCTAAAAACATATAATTTCTTTTCATCTTTGTTATTTAAAAAAAAACCCTAAAACCTTTTAATATATTTTTATTTAAAAAAAAACTAAAAGCTTTATATTTTTATTGATTTCACAGAGGAAGGGGGAAGGAGAGAGACAGAAACTTCAATGTTGAGAGAGAATCATTGATTGGCTGCTTCCCGCAGGGCCCCCACTGGATATTTAGCCTGCAAGCTGGGCATGTGCCCTGACCAGGAATTAAACCATGTCCTCCTGGTTCATAGCTTGATGGTCAACCATTGAACCACTCCAGCCAGGCAAAAAGCTTTTAGTTTTCAATTTTCTCTATTTTATTCTAATTTGCCTTAATTATACAATTATTTGTAGTATTATCTATAATACATAAAATTCCTTCCCTTATACAAGCTTCCTTGTCACAAGCTTTGAGATAGATATGTACATTCACTTCAAAACATTTTATAACTTTACTAGAGGCCTTGTGCATGGATTCCTGCACTGGTGGGGCCTTTGGCCTGGCCTGCACCCTCTCACAATCCAGGGCCCCTAAGGCGATGTCAGAGAGCCAGTTTCAGCCGATCCTCACAGGCCAGGCCAAGGGACCCCACTGGTGCATGAATCCATGCATCGGGCCTCTAGTATACATATAAGATCTTTGGTTAATTACTTCCCACCTGCCCCTTCCCCCCTTCCCTCTGAGATTCATCAGTCTGTTCCATGTTTCCATGCTTGTGCATTGAGCATCTTCCCCCTGGTGGTCAGTGTGCATCATAGCTCCTGGATGGCCGGTTGGCCAGTCAGTCGGTCAGCCAGTTGCTTAGGCTTTTATATATATACTAGCGGCCTGATGCATGAAATTCATGCAAGAGTAGGCCTTCCTTCCCCCGGCTGCCAGCACCAGCTTCCCTCCGGCCACGGGCAGGCACCCAGGACCCGGGCTTCTCTCACAGCCCTGGCTTTATCTGGAAGGTCATCTGGTCTAATTAGCATATTTTGCTTTTATTATTATAGACTAGAGGCCCATTACAGGAGGATTCCTGCAAGAATAGAGCTTCGCTCCCTTCTCTGAGGCTCCTACCCTGCCCTTCTCTGCGGCTCCTACCCCGCCCTTCTCTGCCGCTTCTCTTCCGCCTATCCGGCTACCTCGGCTCCATTGCTTGGCTTCCTTCTACATTGTCTTCAGTCTTCGCTCCCAGCCGGTATATGCAAATTAGCAGCCATCTTTGTTGGCGGTTAATTTGCATATCACACTGATTAGCCAATGGGAGGCGTAGTGAAGGTACGGTCAATTACCATGTTTGTCTATTATTTGATAGGACTAGAGGCCCAGTGCATGAAATTTGTGCACGGGGGTAAGGGGTGGTTCCTCAGCCCAGCCTGCACCCTCTCTAATCCTGGACGCCTCAGGGTATGTCTGACTGCCTCTCGCAATCCAGGACCACTGGCTCCTAACCGCTCGCCTGCCTGTCTGCCTGATTGCCACTAACCCCTCTGCCTGCTTGCCTGATCGCCCCTAACCACCTCTGCCTGACTGCCTGATCACCCCTAACTGCTCCCCTACTGGCCTGATTGC
>NW_005371796.1:410105-435378 GCF_000412655.1 Myotis brandtii | reverse complement strand
CCAGAGTTTATATCTTCTTGTTCCAACATAGTTACACCAGTTTGCTTTTAAATGTTCCTATTGTATATTTTTCTTAGTTCTTCTACTAACATTTGGTGAGCTAGTATTTAAGACGTGAATTTTGCATACAGCGTATATTTGCTTTTTAAAATCTGGCTTATAGTCTGACTCATAATTAAAGCATTTAGTCTTTAATTTAAATGCAATAATTTATATAATTGGTTTTAACCTACTTTTTTCCTTTTATTTCAAATTTGGTTTCATCAGTCCTTCAGTTTCTGACTTTCACTGTTTCAGCTGAACAATCAGCTACACAACACTTTTGTATATACATTTAAAAGTAGTGCTCTTATTTTTTCTCTGATTATTAGAAGATACAACTTTTTTTATTCAAATATATATGTATGTATATATTAATTGATACTCTAATGGTGGCAATAAAGATGTTAAGGAACGTGTTGATGTCTTCAGTTAAAAACAAAACTACTCTTGGATTTGGTAGTTTGGAGAGTATGAATGGTTTACGTTAGTGCACGTTTCAGAGGAACTCAGGTTTTTAGAAAAGTGGCAGAAAGACTACTGTGCAATTGTAGGAAGCAGCAAGCACACCTACCTCAGTATAGCCCCTGCATTGGCTGGCATATAATGAAAATTTGACAGCTGCTCACTTGATGGGGACACAATTAAATCAGAATGAAGAGAATTCAGAAAGTTTTAATTAGAATAAAACTACCTATTATTTAAAATGAGCAAAAGTTAAGGTTATAGGGGATTTTGCTCAACACAGAGCATGAGTGTTCATCATTACTTCAGAGGCTTTTCCTGCTGGCATAAAGCATCGTGAACTATTAGGAAAACCTAATGATTCAATTAATGCCACATGCTAGGGACTAGTCTCTTGGGCAGATTTTTGTGATGAGGTGGGCATAATTGAGGATGCGGAGTGTTCGACCTATATATAGACTTGCCATATTTAACTCATAAAAGTACCGGACATTCAATTACATTTGCATTTCATATAAACAACAAATAATTTTTTTAGTATAAGTGGATCCCAAATATTGGGACATATTTAAACTAAACATTATTTGTTGTTTATACCAATTCAGTGTTAGCTGGGCATCCTGTCTTTTATCTAGCAGACTATCTACTCACATACATGCCTCCAGGCCGCTATGATTAATTTTGGGCCAGGGAAAATGATCTTAGAAACTATCACAATGTAAAATTGTAAGGTATTGGATGAACACAGGACAATTCAAAAATGTAATTATTTCATAAGTGACTGCTATGTAAATCTAGAGATCCAGCCTTCAATGATAACAGTGGTTTCTAAATGGTTCCATTGCCTTTTGTTTTTCTGAAAAAGATTTTATTTCTCCTTTACTTTTGAAGTGGGACATTTTTTCACTTAACACTTTAAATATTGTACTCTATTCTCATCATTTTTGGATTTTTTTAAATGAATGGATTGCTGTAAATTGTATTGCTTGTTATTCTGTAAGTAAGGTGTCCCTTTCTCTACCTATCCCCCCGAATCGCCCAATTCTTTCAGGATTTACTCAGTGTATTTAGTTTAATGCACTTTGAATGTGGTGAACCTATGTGCACATTTACAAATATTTCTCCTGCTTGGTCTCTCTGAGCTTTCTGGATCTGTTATTAATGTTGGGAAAATTGTAACCATTATTATTTCAAATATTTTTTTTTCGTTTTCTCTTCTCCTTCTGATATTCCAATTATGTGTATGTTATATTTTTTGAAATTGTCCCACAGTTCTTGGGTTTTCTGATTTCCCCCCATTCTTTTTTATCCTTGTATTTCAGTTTGGATAGTTTCTATAGGCATCTTTAAGCTCACTGATTCTTTCCTTAGCCATGTCCAGCTGATTGATGAGCATAGAAAAACACATTCTTCATTACTGTCAGTGTTGTGGTTTTTCATTTCTAAAATTTTTAAAAATTCTTTGTTAGAATTTCCATCTGTGATGACATTACATAGTAGCTTTTGCATGTGGTCTACTTTTTTCACAAGAGCCTTAATATTTTCATCACAGGTATTTTACATGCTGTCTTATGACTCTAATATTTATGTCATATGTGAGTCTGGTTCTGTTGTTTGCTTTCTCTCTTCAGAATGTGTTTTGTTTTATTTTTACCTTTTACATTTCTTTGTACTTTTTTTTTCTTTTTTTCTTCTAAAAGCTATCTATAATGTACCAGGTGGGAGAGATTAGCTAAAAGGCCTCTAGTGTGAGTATAATTGACATCATTTAAGATTATTTGCTAGAAGTTGGGCTACAAGTTGGCTGTAATTGTAGGTTTAATGCCCTTGTTTTTGCCTCTCCTGTTGTCTTTGTACTTCCCTAATAATTCTTCTTTAAACGGAGGGCATGCTTTGTAGCTCCTTCAGTTCTAAACCACTGTTATTATACTGGAGCCCTATTGATGTGGTTGTAAGGCATGGGGAGGGAAGCTCTAATAATCTTGTGATTAGATTAAATTATTTTGGTGGGTCTTTGCAGTGGTTCTCAACCTTCTGGCCCTTTAAATACAGTTCCTCATGCTGTGACCCAACCATAAAATTATTTTTGTTGCTACTTCATAACTGTAATGTTGCTACTGTTATGAATCATAATGTAAATATCTGACATGCAGGATGGTCTTAGGCGACCCCTGTGAAAGGGTCGTTCGACCGCCAAAGGGGTCGCGACCCACAGGTTGAGAACCACTGGCTTATAGTGACCTCTTCACAAGTGTTTCTTATTTTCCCACCCGTTCTAACGGCAGAAAGATCTGGCATAGCTGTAATTGGATAAGTTACGGCTTTCCTCCAGGTGAGTGAGATAAGGCTCTCCTAAAGTCTGTCACGTGGAGAGTAAGCATTTATAAACGGTGAATCCTCTGCAGGTATTTTAAGATGGTTACTTTTCCTTTCAGCTTGTGGGGATGTTTTTCGACTCTTCCCTGTGAGAACTTGGGGGGATTCCTGCAGGTAAAACCCATGAAAGTGTGCCTCCCCTGCAAGACTGCAAACCCCTGGATTTTGCTCTCCTGCTAATTTATATTCAGCGTCCAGCAATTCAAGTGTTTACCAGTTAACCACTCCACGGGCGTTTACTCCAGATAAACAGTTCTCCATTGTGCCTCCTTGTATGAACCTGTTTCTCCAAAATTAGGATGACAGCTTGCCCTGCAAACTAATTTCTCTGGTGAGTTGACGAAAAGTTTTTGCTTTTCATTTTGCTCAGTTGTTTACTTATTGAAAGGGTGGGAATGATGATGCTAAGTTCTTTAGATATCAGAGCAGCAATTGCCTTTTGAAACCAAATGTGATTATTCTCTCATCATACCTTCTGATGTGGGGTCTTTTGGCTATTTTAATTTTCTTGTAAATAGTGGGACAAAGGAAATGCCTTAAATTTGTTAGTTGTTCTTATATGTGCACTAAACAATTGAAACGACTACTTTCATAGACTAATGGAGGTTTCGTCTGGGAGGTCAATTTTTAAAATATATTTAAATAATTAATTTTCATTATTTTAAAATAATTGCTGTATTTTATACATAACAATTGGGTAAATGTTTGTAATAGCAAGTAGTAGTATTTGTAAAATGAGGCTACAAACTGCAGAAAGACTGCATGTTGCTATAAGCACAGAAATGCTGAGCAGAACAGACAACTAGGACGCTGAGGTTCTCGATAGCACTTTCATAATGTCTATGGCAATGAACAATATTGCAGTTTTAGATAATATTGTAGTGTAAACATGAGGTGTTGGAAGGTTGTCTTGGACTAAGTCCTTGAGGTGTTTGCGTGAATGTTTTGTGGGCCCTGATATACACTTTTGCTTGGGCTGTGTTTGGAACTAGCATCTTACCATCTGAATTCAGTTATCTGAAATGAGAAAAGGCATAGTCACAGGTTCCATAAAAGCTGTGTGACCTAGTTCCCTGAAGACAGCTGGACTGGTAGGGAGAACCTGAGCTTTTATTCAAACTGGCCGAGGTTTGCATCCCAACTATGTTACTGTCACATTTAAAAAGTCACCTCTCTGGATCTATTTATCTGTCCTCCAAGTTAGGCTGGTGGATTCCTTCCTTTTATCATATCTCCATCCTTTACTCCTTTCCTACTGTGTATGTCCTTTGTGCTGCTACAATTATATTCTACAAATAAAATCCTAAGAATTAAAATCTCCAAATTCATCTTCCAGATACACAAACCATTTCATAGTTTTCCTATTTCCTGTGTGTCTCCAGACACTTTTTTTGCTCTTTCTTCAATCTTCCTACCTTCAAATATTAGGTGTTTTCCCTCTGTCTGCTCCTGCATATTTGTCTTTCAGAGTTCTACCATTCTCGGATCTTATCCCTGTCTACCATCATTAAGAATTATTTCCAGGCCCTAGCCTGTTTGGCTCAGTGGATAGAGTGTCGGCCTGCAGACCAAAGGGTCTTGGGTTCGATTCCAGTCAATGGCACGTACCTTGGTTGCAGGGTCCTCTCCGGCCCAGGCCCTGGTCAGGGCTCGTGCATTGTGTTTCTCTCACATTGATGCTTCTCTCTGTCTTTCACTATCCCTAAAAATCAATGGAAAAATATCCTTGGGTGGGAGTTAACAAAAAACAAACAAACAAAAGAATCACTTCCAGGTCACGGTATCGTATATCTCTATTTTCATTTTTTAGATCAGGACCTTATGTCTAGACCAGTGATGGCGAACCTTTTGAGCTCTGCGTGTCAGCATTTTGAAAAACCCTAACTTAACTCTGGTGCCGTGTCACATATAGAAATTTTTTGATATTTGCAACCATAGTAAAACAAAGACTTATATTTTTTATATTTATGTTATATATTTAAATGCTATTTAACAAAGAAAAATCAACCAAAAAAATGAGTTCGTGTGTCACCTCTGATACATGTGTCATAGGTTTGCCATCACTGGTCTAGACACTATTATTAAATGTCTGCTTCATTGACTAGTTTGTGGATCCATAGAATGCAGAAATTAGACAGACACATACATACACTCATATTCGTATCACTCATGGTGCTTAGTCTATTGTTTTGTCCTTAATAAACTCTCAATGTATAGTCTGCCCAGGCTAAATTTTGCATTGACCCAAAATGTTGTTCATAAAGCATTTTGGATTATTCCCAGACCATGATCTTGTCCCACAGCAAGCCTCTAATATTTCATTGGGGGCTAATTGCTTCACCATTGACTAGAAATAAAACAACAACAATATTTTAATGCATTTGGTCCTTTTAGTTAAAGAGGTTTTGGGCCAGGCAGTCCATGTTTTCTGTTTTCTAATACTGTTGCTGAGCCTAAGTTGTGCCCAAGGATTTTTAGTTGGAGATCACCAAAATAATATGAGACCACTCAAGGCTTTTATAAAATGGGAAAGATTATAATTATACAAAATTATAAGAAATTATGTATGTCATAAAGGTCCTTTATTAGGACATGACTGATGCTTCAATTACCTGAAGGTTTGCTTGTTTTTTCACATTAAAAAGGCTTGGATCTTTACAATATTCAATACATTGTCTATGTTTACCTGCCATTCTTCTGAAAGTAATAAAACTTATAATATTCACATAAGTATGTTAAATCTTGCTTTAAAATATAATGGAATATGTGACAGTAAAACCCTATAATCCTTTGACTGAAGCTAGAATTCAGAAGAATCAATATTGTATATTTGAACTCTCCACTTACCTTTCCAACAGCAAATAAAATTTTATATATACATTTGTATATACATAAATTCATATATTGCCTCTGTTGTTTTTCACTTGTATCCATTTTTAACCATAAAATATACAAATAAATTAATCCCCTTGAATGACTCAAAATAAATTTTATTAAAAGAAAGATATGTATCTTCTTTGGACATTCAAACCATATCATTCACTATCCATTTTCTCTCCAAATCACTCAAAACCCATTGAGCTTTCTTGTCTTACCTCCAAAACATATAGCACTTGTGTGAACTGACACTGACATTCCTTCCTACATCTTCTGGAGCAATTAGCTATGAATTAACATAACCAATCATTTGATTTCTCTATTTGTTATTCATCTTTACATCCAAGCTTTTTTTTTTTAAAAAAATATATTTTATTGATTTTTACAGGGAGGAAGGGAGAGGGATAGAAAGTTAGAAACAGTGATGAGAGAGAAACATCGATCAGCTGCCTCCTGCACACCCCCTACTGGGGATGTGCCTGCAACCAAGGTACATGCCCTTGATCAGAATCGAACCTGGGACCCTTCAGTCTGTAGGCTGACACTCTATCCACTGAGCCAAACCGGTTAGGGCACATCCAAGCTTTTTCTACATGTACTTCAAGAAATATAAATTACATTTTCAAGGAAACTTAAAAATAGTTAATGCCTTGACTGGCTGGTGTTGCTCAGTGGTTGAGCACTGATCCATGAACCAAGAGATCACTGGATCGATTCAGGTCAAGGCACATATCCAGGTTATGGGCTCGATCCCCAGTGGGGGGTGTACAGGAGGCAGCCAATCGATGCTCCTTTCTTATCAATGTTTCTATTTCTCCCTTTCCCTTCCTCTTTTCTTAAAAAAAATCAATAAAAACATATTAAAAGAATGCTTTGTCAGAGGGTAGAAAACTTTAGGAGAAATGATTTATATTACAGATTATGAAATGTATATGTTGCTTCTCCAAAATGAATAGAAAGAAAAGGGAATGTATATTGCGGAAGTGTCAGCCTTGTCAGAGGATTTGAACAGGGCCCACAGGGCTGGTGAGGAGAAAAAAGGAGAGATATAACTAATAGACATACATCCAGTGCAAAATGTCAGCTGTGGAAGGGCCAAGATTAATCACAGCCCGTGAGGTATCATCCAGTCAAAATTAGTTTTCAATATCAGTTTGCTATATCTTAAATATATTTTAAGCTACTTACAGATTCCCTCTTTTTGTTACATGCTGACATGATTGCATTCCAACAATAAGCTGTAATATCATTTGAAATAGAATACCTAAAAGAGAAAAATTGTTTGTACTAGTTATCGTAATAATAAAATATTAGTACTGATTAATCTTTATACTTAGCAAGAGCATTCCTGCAGATATGATTTAATGATTATGTCTTACTTCAAGTACGTTCATATAATTTGAATTTTTAAAAGTAATTGGGAATAGAATCGTCCCCTTGTAGTACATGCCTGATTATTTCAAACTCCCAACTGCCTATCTGGGATCAAAATGAATATCCGGGAACAAAAATCAAAATGAATAATTTGAACCGGGGACGCCAACAGGGTGCATCCAGGGCTGCATGGGCTCCTGGGTCAGGCACCCTTGGACTCAGATGGGAGCTAAGGTACCCATGATACAGAGGAAGGTTTAGGTGGAGAAGAATGCCTGAGAGTCCTATGAATTTCAAAAGGAGGGACAGCTGGTTCAGTCCAGGGGTAGAGTCTGCATAAACAGAAAGAATCTGACTGACCTGTGATTGCTCCTGCTTCCTATGTTTGGGGAAAGGGTGACAGGTACTGAGGAGATCAGAGAGCACAAAGGTCCTCGATACCTTTAGGAGAGAAATAAAGTTCTGCCAATTCATTCAACACTAGCCTATTTGGGTAATAATTCTCTCTCACTGCTTATACCCTTTTTCTACTGCTTGCCAAACCCTAAAGTACTGATATATATAGGCATTAATGGACTTACAACCAACATAAATAAATATACATACAACACATCCATATACATATGCATGCACACAACTCAATAACCTAAGGGATGAGGTTCAAGCTGTGTATCACAAAGTGATGTCTAGTAAAAAATAACTGCTAGATTGTCAAATGGGAAAAGTCAATAAAAATGTTTTTTAAAATTAAAGCAAAAATAAGTTCTAGAAATAGTAGAAATGAAATTAGAATAAAAAATATATCTAATGAACAAAATAGAATCAGAGACACGACATGGAAGCATGCAACAGGCCAATGAATCCCAGAGGGAAGGGGCAGGGGGTTGGGGGAGGGTGGGAAGAGACTAATCAAAGAACGTATATGCATAACCCATGGACACAGACAATAGGGCTGTGAAGGAGGGGGCAAGATCAGGGTGGAGAGAGCCAAGGGGGGGAAAGGGAATATTTGTAATACTGTCAACAATAAAGATGAATTTTAAAATATATATGCATATATATAGTGGGTAAAGTGAGATTACAGGATTGAACCTCCTGAGAACAGAATTAGTGGTTTCAAACATCCAATAAAATAAATTTCAGAAACTAGAATAAACAATAAAATATAAATTGTTAGAGGAAATATGAGAGATTTGAATGAAAGATCAAAAGATATAATAATATGAACAATGAATATTCCAAACAGATGAAAATATGAGGACAATTAATTAAACAAATACTATGAGAATTCCTTTCATCTAACACAAAGTCCTGAGTTTGTGGATTGAAATTTCTTGATAAATCAAGATACTTTTTTTTAAGTCTCAGTCCTGGAATATTCTGGCAAGATTCTTGAACTCCAGAAAAAATACAAAATATTAGAAATTTTCAAATGAATAATAAGGCTCTGTACTAAGGATAAGAAATCTAACAAGCAACTCACTACTCACCTGAATTCTTACAGGCTGAAATCACTAGAAAGCTGTGTGCATGCAAAAGAAAGAAACATAATTCATTAATTTTATATCCAGTAAGATATCTTAGGTATCTTCTTTTGCATGTGTAAGACGTTTTCTAGGCTAAATAAGTTGAAGGGAAACTGCTAATTGCAGAATATTAACGTCTTCACCTTTACTAAATATTATTGTTCTTATGGCTTCTCTTTTTCTTAATGATTTGCGTATTTAAAGCTTTGATGTTAATGCTTTCTGTATCTACTTGGCAAAGTTCTGATCCCCAGTTTACAATGTACATTTTTATTTGAGGGAAAAAATTTAATGTTAAACACATCCATTTTTTGTATGTCTATAATGATAGTGTTTGCCTCTACATTTCTAAAACATATGTGTTTTCTTCTCGGCACTTAGAAGATATTTTCTTCTGACTTTTCTTGGTGCTGTTGTGAAGTTACTTTAAGTCTTAATCTTGTTTCTTTGTAAGCAATCTTTCATTCTTTTGATTACATCTAATACCGTTTCTTTATATTTTTATGGTCTGCCATTATGATGCTTAGGCATGGGCTTCTTTTTATTGGAGTTCTACCAAACCAGAAAAATGTCAAGTTAGTTGAGGCAGGAGAAACTTAAGGTTTCCTGGATCATGTAATCAGCATGTATTTAACACTAAATGCAGGTGAGGGAAGACCCAAATTAGTACTTCCTAGAAGATTCATGTTACCTCCAAGAACCAAGGAGTGTGCATTAACTAAGCTTCTAATTTGTCTTTTTTTTCTCCTGAGGACTGATTTTAATCTACCCTTGTAGTGATGGTAAACACATTTGTGGTTTCTAGCTTTATCTTAGACTCCCAATTTCCTTCCTATCTTTTGTGATCTATCATTTCACTCCTTTAACTTATAGGCTGCTAAAAAGCACTCCTTTACATTACAGAAATACTGTATAGATAATAATAAACTTATAAACATATTTGTAATATATGTTTGCTAGCACTACCAGTGTAATATACTATTATTGTTCCCCCTCATCAATTGTTAACCTTAGGGAATGTTTCTTACTTTTTTTTTTTTACCAAAATCATGGTGTTAGAAAGACAGTTTGTTAGATTTTATTAGACATTTTTGTTTTGTAGTAGTATTGTTCATAGTATTGCATCTTGATGGACATAGAATAATCTTTGCATTGTATTAATAATTTATATCTTACACTTTTTTTATTATGATAATTGTAGAATCAGGTGCATTCTAAAACATAACATGAAGAGTTCTGAAACACCCAATTTCCACAAATGGTAACAATTTGAAAAACGATAAAGGAGTGTCACAACTAGGATATTGACATTAATATAAGCCACCATCAATGTTTCAATTTCCCCAGTTATGCTTATATTCCTTTGTATTGTGAATGTGTGTGTGTTTTTAAGTATACACATTTTATTGCTTGTGTAGGTTGTGTATTCACTATTAAAGTCAACGTATAGAACAGTTCTATCACCACAATATCTTTCATGGTGCCCTTTTATAAATATACTTGCCTTTCCTACTTCTCCACTTTCCTCCTATGCACCCCTCTCTAACACTTGGCAATCCCTGTGTCCTCAATTTCTAAATATAGCTTATCTTCCACCCTTCTGGAGGATATTTTATTGTTTATAGCCACATTTCTGCCTTTTTCCCCATGATATTCTTCCTTTTTGATGTTCTAAGTTTATTTACCGTTTTTTTTCTTAATTCTCTTGGTGCAACAGTTCATAATTAAAAAGAATGTTGAGATTCAATTTATCAATTATTTATTTTATGAATTGTGTTTTTGTATCAAGTCTAATAAATTTTTTTAGTCCTAGATCTAAAAGTATTTCTCCTGTTTTTTTTCTAAAAAAATCATACTTTTGTATTTTATATTTAATTTATGATCCATATGAGTTAATTTTTATATAAGGTGTGAGGCTTACATCAAGGCTTAATTTTTGCCCAGGCATTTTCAGTTTTTCTAGCACCATTTGTTTAAAAAAATGTCATTTCTCCATTGGATTGCTTCTGCACACTTATAAAAAACCACTTAAGCATATTTGAGGGAGTCTATTTCTGGGTTCTCTATCTTGACCCTTGAATTATGTGTCTGTTCTTCCAACAAAGACATACATTCTCTATTACTATAGTATTTAGTAAGCTTGAACTAGGGCAGAAGTATTCCTTTCAACTTTATTTTTTTTATTGTCATTATTATTTTTTAGCTATTCTAGGTCCTGTGTCATTTCATAAAAATTTAACATAAGCTCATCTATATCCACAAAAATCCTGCTGGAATAGTATAGAAATTTTATTAGCCCTGTAGATCAATTTGAGGAGTTTGGACATCTTCATGCAGTCTTCCAATCAATGAACACAATGTAACTATTTCTTTATTTTGCTGTTTTATTTCTTTCATTAGTATTTTATAAAATTCAGCATACAGATCTTATATAAATTTCATTAAGTGTGTATCATATTTTGTTAAGTATTTCTACTTTATAGTGATAACAAATTGTATTGGTTTTTATTTGTTCTGCATTTTCATTGTTCATAAACAGAATTGTAAACAATAATACTTTTTGTGGGTTGATCATGTGTCCTACAGCATTGCTAAATTTATAAGAGGTTTGCTTTTTTTTAATCTAGATTCCTGTGGACTTTCTCAATATATCATTATGATATGTACTTACAGGACAGATTTTTTTTGTAAATTTTTTTTTAATACCACTATGTACACATTTTCCATGTCATAATGCAGTACCTAGAATTCCCACTGTCAGGTTGAATGTGAATGGACATCCTGGCCTTGTTGCTGATCTTAAGGGAAGCAATCACTTTTTAATCATTTACAAAATGGTGTTAGCTTGGAGGATTTTTTTTTTAATATATTCTTTATCAAGTTCAGATAATTCCCCTGTATTCTGACCCTGCCAAGGTTTTATTCATGAATGTAGAATTTTGTCAAATGTTTTTTTCTGAAACAATTGATATGATAATGTGTGATTTTTTTCATTTTAATCTGCTTATATAGTTGATTGCACTGATTGATATTCAAATATTGATCCAAAGTTGCATCTCTGTAATAAATCTTACATGGTCATGGTTTATAATTTTTATACACTTTAGTATTTTTGATTTTGTGTTTAAATTCTATTTTGGCAAATTCATGAGATATTTTTGAACATAGTTTTATTTTTTGTAGTGTCTGTCTGATTTTGGTATTATGGTAATTGTGATCTTAAAACATTTAATGGGATTTGTTTTGTTCTTTCCATTTTCTGGAGGAGATTTTATAAAATTGGAGTTCATTCTTCTGAAAATGTTTGGTAGAGTTCTCCAGTGAACCATCTGGTCCTGGAAATTTATTTTTAAGAGTGTTTAATTACAAATTCAATTACTTTAATTGTTATAGGATGATTCTGATTACCTATTTTATCTTGGTTCAGTAATAGTGTTTTGTCTAAGTTGGAACCTAAAAGTGTTACTAGTATTTATTTAGCAACCTAATGTAGTTTATAATATTTATTTATTTATTATCATTTAATGGCTGTAGGATATGTGATATCCTATATTTAATTCCTAATATTGATGAATGTGTCTATTTTTTCAGTTTTATAGTTTATTAATGAAAAAAATAACCCACTTTTTGTTAATTTTCCATTTTTTTAATTTTCAATTTCATTGATCTGTTATCTTTATGTTCTTTTTTCTGATTGGTTGATTTTGCTTTACTTGTTCTTGTCTTGAGGTCAAAAATTAGATTATTAGAGAAATTTTCTCATTTCTAATGTTACTGATTTCTGGTTTCAATTCTGTGAAGATAAGTTATTTCTATCTATGATTACAATTATTTCAAATTTGTTGAGTTTCATTTCATGGCTCAGAATTCTTGAGAATTGTTTCTTGCATGCTGAAAAAAAAATGTGTACTCAGCCATTGTTAGGTTGAGAGTTCTACACATGTTATTTAGGTCTTTGCGTTTTTTAAATATCTATACTCTTGCTTATTTTTGCCTAGTAAGTCAGTGTAATAATTGATGAGATGGGGGTATTGAATACCACACCTAAAATTGTGGATTGGTCTGTTTCTTTATTCAGCTCTGTAAGTCTTTGCTTTATGTATTTTGAGTCTTTTTGTTTGATATACTTATGTTTATGATTATTAGGTCTTCCTGATAGATTGGCTTTATAAAAATTATTGTGTAAATTCTACTTTGTTGTAATATTCTTTGTCTGATGCCTATTTTTAAAAGATATTACATAGAAATTCCTAATTTTGTTGAGTAATGTTTGTGCTATAATATTGTTTCAACCTAGTTATGCAATTATATTTGAAGTAAATTTCTTTTATGTTTATGATTATTAGGTCTTCCTGATAGATTGGCTTTATAAAAATTATTGTGTAAATTCTACTTTGTTGTAATATTCTTTGTCTGATGCCTATTTTTAAAAGATATTACATAGAAATTCCTAATTTTGTTGAGTAATGTTTGTGCTATAATATTGTTTCAACCTAGTTATGCAATTATATTTGAAGTAAATTTCTTGTATAGAGCATAAATTTCTTTTATAGGTCATTTTTTTTATATTTTATTGATTTTTTTTATAGAGAGGAAGGGAGAGGGATAGAGAGTTAGAAACATTGATGAGAGAAACATTGATCAGCTGCCTCCTGCACACCTTCTACTGGGGATGTGCCCACAACCAAGGTACAGGCCCTTGACCGCAATTGAACCTGGGACCCTTCAGTCCCCAGGCTGACGCTCTATCCACTGAGCCAAACCAGTCAGGGCTATAGGTCACTTTTTTTTAAACCTATTCTGCCTATGTCTGTCTTTTGATTGTTATATTTAGACAAGTTATACTTACAGTATTTAAAAATTTAAACTTATGATATTTATTGATATGTTCAAAGTTATGTGTGCTAATTTATTATTTTCTGTCTTTTTTTTTCCTGGTTCTTATGCCTCTATTTCCCTTTTCTTGTCTTCTGTTGGTTACCTGAAAATTTTAATTCCATCATGTTTTTTTAAAAGTTTTTTAATCATTTGGAATAGTTTTTAGAATGGTTGCAGTGGATTTTGTAAAATATATATGACTTATCACCATTAATTGGCATCATAATTTATCATCTTGAGTGAAATGTGGAAATCTTAATTCCATTTATGTTACTTTCCCTTCCCCATGATTGAATAACACTGTCTTGAATGTCAGCTTGTGTTATAGCTTATATTTCATTCATCAAATATGATTTCTAAAACTCTGGAGGATATTTTATTGTTTATAGCCACATTTCTGCTTTTTTCCCATGATATTCTTCCTTTCTGATGTTCTAAGTTTATTTACCGTTTTTTTTTTTCTTAATTCTCCGGGTCAATTTATTTTTTCTTTTCATAAATTACAAAGGGTGCTCTCTTTGTGTTGTATATTCTATTTCTTTTGACAAATGTATCCACCATGGTAATATCATATAGAATAGGTTAAGGTCCCAAAAGTCCTCAACTCTGTGTCTTCCTCACTCCCGCCCCTTAACCCCTGGCAACAACTGTTTACTCTCTCCATAGTTTTGCCTTTTCCAGTATGTTATTTTGCATACAACCTTTTCAGATTGGCTTCTTTACTTAGTGATATTCATTTATGGTTCTTCCATGTCTTTTCGGGGCTTGATAGCTCATTTCTTTCTAGCATGGAATAATATTCCATTACCTGAATGCACCATAGTTTATTTATTCATCTGCTGAAGGACATCTTGGTTGTTTCCAAGTTTTGGCAATTATGAATAAAGGTTTTTTGAACGTCTATGTGCAGGTTTTTGTGTCAACATACATTTTCAATTTATTTGAGTAAATACCAAGAGCATGGTTGCTGAATTATGTGTGAAAAGTATATTTTATTTTGTAAGACATTGTCAAACTGTATTCCAAAGTGGCTGTACAACTTTGCATTCTCTTCAGCGATGAAAGACAATTACTGTTCTTCCTTATGCTCACCAGCATTTGGTGGTGTCAGTGTTTTGCTATAGTCATATGTAGTATCTCATTGTTATAATTTGCAATTCCCTTAATGACATATGATGGTGAACATATTTTTTATTTGGTTTTCTCTTATTTCTTATATCAATTATTTTTTGATAATTTTTTAGTGGTTTCCATAGAATTTGCAACACACATTTAACCTAATACCAGTCCACTTTCAAATGACAATTTACTGCTTCATATGTGTCTCATATCATGACTGTCATTCATCTCATTTATACATATGCATAATAAGCTTACATATAAGTATCAAATACATGGTTGCTATTATTTTGAAAAATATTTGAGCTCAATCAAGAGAAATGTTTTTATTTTACTTCACTTGTTTCTTCTTCAGTGTTCTTTCTTCAGATTTGAGTTTCTGACGTATCGTTTTACTTCTCTTTGAAAATCTTAAAAAAAATATTTCTTGCAAAGAAGGTCTACTGGCAACAAACTTCCTCAATTTTAGTTTGGTTGGCTGAGAAAGTCTAAAGTGTTGAAGGATAATTTCACAGGGTACAGAATTCTAGGTTGTGTGTTTTTCTCTCAGCATTTTATGTATTTCACATTATTGTCTTCTTATTTGCCTGTTTTTTTAAAGAGAATCGAGATAAAATTTTTACCTTTGCTCTATAATTTCTTCCTCTGAATTCTTTCAAAATATTTCCTTATTTTTGATTTTTTAGAGTTTGAATACAATATGCCCATGTGCATTTTTTTTAATTCTCTTTTTTTTGTATTCTCTGAGCAGCCTAGATTTGTAGTTTATTGTATGGCATTCACATGGGAAAATTCTCAGACATTATTGCTTCAGTTCTGCCTCTGTTCCGTTCCTTTTTTCTCTTTCTGCTTCTTCTGGTATTTTCATTATGTGTATGCTACAAACCTCTTGCAATGTTGTCCAGTAGTCTTTAGATATTTTGTTACATTGTTTTTCTTTTGCTTTTGAGTTTTTATAGTTTCTCTTGAGATACTCTTCAGCTCAGAGATTTGTTACTCAGTAATGTTCAGTCTACAAATGAGCCTATCACAGGTTTTCTTTTCATTACTTCTTTATTTCTAGCATTTCTTTTTTATTATTTCTTAGAATTTCCACCTTTCTGCTTACATTATCCATCTGTTCTTGAATGCTGTCTGTGTTTTCCATTAATAAAGTTAGTATATTAATCATACTTAAAAAAATTGGTCGGATAATTCCAAAACTCTACCATACTAACTCTGGTCCCAATGTCTACTCAGGATCTTCAGATGTATTTTTGCCTTTTTGTTTGCTTTGTAATTTTCTTGATAGTCAGACATGATGAATCAGGTTAAAGGAACTGCTGTAAATATATCATTCTTCTTCTATGATTAGGCTTCAGTATTTTGCGAGCTTATGCCTCTAAATTGTGAATGTCATTGAGTGTTCTCATTTTTTTCTCCCCCTTTTGGTGGAAGAGTTTGGTTAGAAGGCACTAGTGTTGGGTACTAACCTCCTCCCAGGTCAGGTAGGCTCTGATAATAATTAACCCTGCAGGCCAGGTTCCCGTTAACTAGTCTCTCCTGAGGGCAGACCTTGTCAAGAAGAGCATCGTTTTCTGGTATATTTCCTTAATGGTTTCTTTCCCCTCCTCCTGACAGAAGCACAATGAAAGTTTCTTTACCCACCTTTACTATATCTGGTCAAACTCCTGCAGATAACTTACAGTATTGTGGGGGTTCCTCTTCGATGGGGTTCCTCTGGATATTTTAACTTTCAAGAGTTTTCTCTTCTGAGATAGCAGCAATTTGTCAATCCTGCAGATAACTTACAGTATTGTGGGGGTTCCTCTTTGATGGGGTTCCTCTGGATATTTTAATTATCAGAGTTTTCTCTTCTGAGACAGCAGCAATTTGTCAGTTATAGTTCAGATTTCCTTATCCTGTTAGTGGTTTAGAGGGCTGTTGCCACTCCTGAGTGTCTGCTCCAGGAAACCATGACTCCCTGTACTTGCCAGCCTGTCTCTTTCATCTTGAGGGCAGTGTTTTGCCCTGTGTCCTCACCTCTGACAGATCCTAGAAGGTTCGATTTTTCACTGTGTTCCAGCTCTTTTACTTACATTAGGACAGAGTGGTGACGGGCTTTCCTCCCTGGATTGTTATACTGTCAGCTTATACACACTGTGCCTCCAGCATTTTGTCAATTGCAGTTCACATTTTCTTACCCCAGCACTGGTTCCCATGAAGGTATCTGCTAGTACGCTTCTGCTCTGGCAAGTTCTACTCTAATAATATGTGAGATTCATATCTGTCTGCCTGTCTCTCCAATTTGGTGGGACTACTGTAGTTTACCCATTGGTATCATCTTTTTGATAGAACTATGAAGAGATTTTTTTTTTCAGTCTGTCCAGTTCTTTTATTGTTAAGACATAGTGGTAGGTAATCTGCTGCCACTCAATTTAGTGTTTTACCATAGGTAATATGTACTTTTTTGGGGGAGGACTGTTTCAAGACTTTTTTCTTCTCTTTGATTTTCAGAAATTTAATTTTGACTTGCCTTGGCATAGATTTCTTTGATTTCCCACGCATTTGGGTTTTTACAGCTTCTTGACTCTGTAGGTTAGTGTTTTTTCCCAAATTTGAAAAATTTTGACTATTACTTAATTCAATATTATTTATGACTCATTGTCTCTTTTTTTTCTGGCAATTTTATGGTATGTATGATTATTGTTATAGTTTCACAGGTTCATGAAGCTATGTTTATTGTTTATATTTTCTTTTTCTCTGTCATTCAGATTGTTTAAATTCCATTGATCAATCCTCAAGTTAATTATTCTCTCTTCTCGTATTAACACTCCAATATTGAACCTACCCAACACATTTAAAAATATATGATATTGTATCTTCTTTTAAATAATTTTGGGGTTTTTTTGCAAATATTTTTTGCTTTTATTGTTTGGAGCACATTTGTAATAAAAGAATTTTTAATGGCCACCTTAAAAGTTTTTTTCAGATAATCCAAACATTTGATTTATCTCAATGTTGGTGTCAGTTAGTTCTCTTTTCTTATTTAAATTGTGATTCTTTGTTTTTGTTACATGTGTTTTTGTTATTATATCTCAGATATACTGCCTATAATATTAGAAAACTAGTCACTCTGTTTAGGTTTAAATTGCATATTTGGCCATGATGGTTCCTGGGTGGCCTTCTGTTTCTAGATTGTAAGTCAGGAAACACTAGGCTTGGGTTCCCTCTTTGTGCTGGGTGGCCAGATCTAAGATACCCTGTTGTTTTTTTACTCAAAACATTACACCTCCTCCTTGCCTTCTTTCAAGTTTTTATTTTATTTTTTTACACTTGTGTGATGTGTAGGTTTTAGATGTATATAATTGTGTCTACACTGGAAGGGCTCTTCATTTTTAATACTACAAAAGTTTCAATTTATTTATCTTCCTTAGGAAGCATTTCTTTAATGCTTGTGGCAAATAAATCACCTTTGTGTGACTTATATGTCAGGTATTGTTCAGACAATTTTTTTGTGTGCTATCCCATATAAGTAAATAGCACCCTGATAAAAAGGATTAAGGTTTTTCTATAAGGATTAAATTTTTTCTTAAATTATAAAAGCATTTCAGAGAAGTTAAGCCATTTTTATTAAGTTCACACATCTGATGTATGGTGGACATATTTCTTAAATAAAAATAATAAACTTTCTTTGTTGCAGTATTCCATTACATATCTAGTGAGGTAAGGAATAGTATGAGTAAGAGTTGAATTGTTAAGTACAGCTTAAAGATATTTATTCTTAAGAGCAGCTCTTAATATTGGGACTAATTCCTTAATGGTTTACATAATCATCAGAAGAACTAAGGGAACAGAAACTAGATTGAGCACCCAGGAACAATCTCAAAAAATAAAACACAGAAATGAAGCCTTCAAAAAAGGCTTAGTATTGAAATGGGATTTTTGGACTGGAACCTGGATTCTTTGTCTGTTGGAGTCAAAGAATGAATCCATGGACAGAGGGTAGTATTATAGCAAAGGTGGAGATTATTGAGAACAAGTACAGACACCCACGTAGGGAGGGGGGAGGGGTCCCATAGAATGGACTCCCTTGTTGGGAGGGGAAAAGGGTCCCACTGAGTTCCTTTTCCCTATGGCTTATAAAGGCTGCCGATCCTGGTGCCTTGGTGTCCCCTCTGATTGGTCACTATTCCCTTAGACTGGTTACTATAGTAACTCCTAGGCTCAAAGGTGGACCTCACATGGGACATATGAAGTTCTCCCCCTCCTTCCTTATTGTTTTCCTATTCCCTTTGGGCTTTCTTCTTCTCCTGGATGAAGGGCTTCCTTCCCTTTATTTTGTAAATATAGACCTTTTGCTGTTCCCAGCTCCCTCATTCTATGGAAATGTACCTGTTGCAGCTTTTCAGCTTCCCTATTCTATGGAAATATACCTTCTGCTGCTCTGCAGCCCTGTGCTTCTTCCAGGGTCCCCTTGATTTCTAAAATTTCCTAAAACCTATCTTTTTACCCCTAAAAATTCCTGTTTCAGTATAATTGTCTTATTATGACTTAATCGACAAATAATAAAAATAGTGATAAATTAAAAATCATCAGGGTCTTCTCTCATCTACTAAAAATAATACCATCCAATGGACTAATCATTATTTTTATCCCTCCCAAATCAATTTGATTTTAAATCTAAGAGCATCTAATTAGACAGAATGCTGACTTCACTGCAAGTCTAGTAAATATGGTTTCAGCTTTCTAGGCTCTGCTATATAACATACACTAAAAAGAGGTTGTTAATATAGAGAAACATACTAAGAAACACAAAATTAGCATTTTGTTTATCTGAGCAAAGAAATGATTTACCCTTCAATAGTTACTTGGAACTAACAGAATTCAGAAAATAGAAAATTTGGATTATAATAAGGAAAGGGTCAATTGAAGCTTTACTAGATTTTGTGTCTTGGAGGGCGAACCAACTCTCATTTGAGTATGAAATAAAACAGGGCATCCTATATTATATACATGTTCTCATAAAGTCTTGTTCACAGAAAAAACAATAATCAATATATGTTGACTTGAATTGGATTTCAATTTAATTTGAGTAAGGTAATAAAGTTCACAAATGTACACACCAGAATAGCTCATTTAAATAAGTGACATAGAAACCAGTCTAAAAAAAATTCAGAAGTTCATAAAGCAAAGCGCCAGAAAAAAATAGAGCATCACAGAGAGGGGGCTCCAGAGATCTGAAGAGGATTACTCTTGAGGTTTTACCTGAATAATAATCAGTGCAAGTGTGTAGTGAAGCTCTACCATGTTAGGGAATGGAAAGTCAAAAAGAATTAGAGGGAACAATCCTATTAAGTAATATGGGGCTAGAAATATATTCTGTTTCAACCATGCACAATAAAAAAAATGTCATAAATCAAAAAATGTTGAGAAAAGTAAGTAGGATTTTACCAGTAGTG
The DNA here is from genome assembly GCF_000412655.1 of Myotis brandtii. Lineage (NCBI taxonomy): Eukaryota > Metazoa > Chordata > Mammalia > Chiroptera > Vespertilionidae > Myotis > Myotis brandtii. The sequence continues at coordinate 415,283 of NW_005371796.1, read as the reverse complement.
GTACAAAATTTTCCTTAGACCAAATCCTCTTCCAGTTCTACCAAATCCTGCTTAAAATAAATACTACAAAGACTCAACATGGGAAGTCAGTTAGAATGATTACATCCACACTAAATCTAAGAATTCTAAAATAAAAGTGTCTGGGCATAAATACAAAATATAAAAAATAAAATTTAAAATATGTGTTAGGTAAACAGACATAATTATTTAAAATCCTCAACCAAGGATATGTTTTTATTGGTTTGAGAGAGAGAAACATCAATGTGAGAGAGAAACATTGATTGGTTGCTTTCCATACGCATCCTGAGTGGGGATCGAACCAGCAACCTAGATATGTGACCTGACCAGGAATCGAACCTGCAACCTTTTTGGTGCATGGGCAGATGCCTCAGCCAACTGAGCCACCTGGCCAGGGCCAAATTGGCATAAGTTAAGGGCAGGAACACCTTAAAGGTACAGAAATAAGACAAAAGTTAAGTATTATAAATATAGATTCTGGAAGAAACAATAAGAGACAAAAAGGAATAAGTACCCTGTGGCAATTCAATGTGTTAAGGGGAAAGAAAAATGGAAAAACTACAGTTCTGCAAGACAAAAGCAAACCATTGAATTGGAATACTCACAACTGCCTCTCCTCCATGAAAAGCAAGCTCCCATTGTAGACCTGCCTTAACTCACTGGAGCTTAGACAAAAAAGAGAGAGAGAGAGAGAGAGAGAGAGAGAGAGAGAGAGAGAGAGAAAATGTAAATTATCCTCCTCCAGCCTACTTCTGAGACACTACTATGAAGTTATATTTTCCTTCGATGTAGAACACTTAATGAATTCATATTTCCTTTATCAGTAGATTCCCTGCTAAGTTTTATGGGCATTTGATTGTCAACAAAATGCCATTTCAAGATGAAAATATAATCATATTAATTAGAAGCATATTTAATTTGAAGCTTTGGAAATCAAGTAGCTACAAATAAGCCTTCAGGTAAATTTAAAATTGAAATGCAGAAGTTAAAGTCAAAGATTTTTTTGGCATTCATTTGCACATCTATCATGTTTATACACAATGTCATTGTAATGGAAACAAAAAATTTTTACAAACAAAAGTTCAAGTAACAATAGAAAGATTTGCAAAACAGCTTGCCTTTTCCTATTAATTCTGTGTGTTTTTCTTATAACTATTTATTATAATTTTATAAACTGTTTTTCTCATGGCCTACTGCTTAAGGCAGAATGCAATTGTATTATTCATTTTAAGTTACTCTATGATTGCAAGAAAGTCATATTAACTCTCAATGCCTCAAAAGAAAAACTGTACCTCACATCACTTCATAGTTTGAAACTGCTTTATAATCCTTTACCAAATTAGTTATTTCCATAGAAACTCAAACATAAAAAAGAATATGTAGTATTTTGTTTTCCTCTCTCCAAATTTGAAAACCTCACTGAAAAATTTATTTGTTCCAGCTGTCATCACCAACTTTTGCTAATTGTTTAGTTTGCTAATTGGTATGCAGATCTGTTTATTTAAGGAGGTGTCTCATGGCCTCTAGTGGTACATGCATATGTCTGTTATGAAAAGCAGTCTTGCATCCTACAAAAAAAATCACTGAACAACAGCTGCACAAGAGGGTTGAGTTTTACGATTTGGAATGCCTGGGACCTTTTCTGCCTTCCTCATATCTATGTACCCTTCTAGGGACAGGAATCTCATTGCTCATCCAGGTTAGAAAGTCAGTTCATACAATAATAAGAAAGTGGAGTCTAGAAAAACATGAGAATATTACCTGTATGTCAAGGGCATGTAAGAAAGGATTTCAAGTATGCAAAAGTAAATTAATTGTTCAAATTTCCTCAGTAACAGAGGAGCAGAAGGAAGTTATTTCAACGTTTGGTTTTGTGTACTGCTTTGAAATGAGCCCTTGACATTAAATAATTGTATTAATAACAGTACCATTAATTATATCAGCCTCTAACCAAACATTGTTTGTCAGAAAATCTTATCCAGATGATCTCTCATTCAGATTACCTCTAAACAACAACTCGGTAAACAGTCTATTTTGTGTGTTTTTTAAATATATTTATTGATTTTTTTTACAGAGAGGATGGGAGAGGGATAGAGAGTTAGAAACATTGATGAGAGAGAGACATCGATCAGCTGCCTCCTGCACACCCACTACTGGGGATGTGCCCGCAACCAAGGTACATGCCCTTGACCAGAATTGAACCTGGGACCCTTCAGTTCGCAGGCCAATGCTCTATCCACTGAGCAAAACCAATTAGGGCTAAAGAGTCTATTTTGAAACTTAATAAGTATGAGAGAAAATAGGTGTTTCCCAACGTAACAGAACTAGTAAGGAGAATAGGTAATATTCAAGTATATATCCATTTTATTTTAAAGCTGTTTTCTTTTCATGATGTTATATCCTACTAACAACCATATAGAATACATATGGGAGAGTTGTCTTGGTACATCACTTTCCTTTAATATCTTTATCTGTAAGTCCCAACCTTATTTAATTAACTGTATTTCATTCTTGCCTGACCAAAACACTTTAATTAGTTGCTTTGGCGTCCTTGTATGATGACTGTCCTCATACTTATTCGGGCACTTCCTAACTCCCACTTCAGTATTCAGCTGGAACATTCTCAACCCAGATAAAGCCTTCCCTAATTCCCAATAAACAAAATCAGGTCCCCTTATATAGATACTCATATATCCTATTCTTAGCATTTGAATGATCACAAGTGTAATCAATAATTATTCATGAATTTATGCCTTTAAAATCAATATTCTCCTTTAGATCTAAGTTACATAAAATCGGGGACAATGTGTATCTTATTTACAGGTATAAACACAGTTTCTTATACATTGCCTGACACACAGCAGCTCAATAAATATTTGTTGAAACAATAATTAAGGCAACTATAGTTGAGAAATCACATAGAGAAAAGGTATTTCTAATGTGCACTGATTTGCTTCTTTTCTAAGTTTCTGCTTCATGGGACAGTTGAGTAGTGTTCCAAAAACTGGTAAAAGTGTTGGATTTTTAAAGTTCATCGAGTGCTAGGCCAAGCACTTGCATCTCAGCTATAAAATCTTCTTCAAATGGTCACCTGTTCTGTGGATAAACATCTTTAATCTCAGGAAATTCAGAATCCAGAGGAAACCCATTAGCACAATCATATTTAAGCCCATCCCACCCAGGAAGAATTCAATCGATATGACCATTTGGGTAGTATACTAAATTCATATCTAAAAAAAATTCATTACTGTTCTACTTTTCTCACCATAGCAAGGAAATTTGGTTTAAAACCAGAAGTTATCAAGTATGATATTGTTTGTCTACCTGGGCATAGACAGTCTAGACACTTAGACAATACAAAACCTTAGATATAATCTCTGTGGATTTCCCTGACGGCTAGATGCATTTCCAACTGGGCTTCAGGGAATAGTGTATTTGCTAAAACATCCACTGGAGGGGATTGTTCCAGCTCACTGCAATCCTATTATTTAGAGGATAATATCTAGCCCAGGACAACAAAGCTCTAAGATTTTTGAAATTTCGCCATTTCAAAATAGCTGAAAATTGGACTCCTCTGAGAGTACCATGTAAGATTTGAGGGGCTGGGGGTGGGGGGGAGGAAAGATAGTGGTCCAGTAGGATAATTTTTCAGTTGCTATAATGCGATTTTTATATTAAATAGGGGAAATATATACAAACAAAAAGCTCAGAGATTTGCTTACAGTTATGTTGTGAAGCTTTAATGTTGCCTGGTTTTTGTTTTTATAAGACTCAGTCATCTTCTGGAGCACATGTGCTCAAAATAGAAACATGTAAATAGCTGTGGCATTAGTGAAGAAGAAAAATCTCTGCTTGTGTTTAATATGCCGCTTTCCCCTCGTCCTCAAGTATAAGGACCTAGCTATGGTATATTAGAATCTCTTGTATCATACTGTTAGTGAAAATATTTTTTGCTAAAATATTATGAAATCTAGACTTCACAATAACTATTTTTGCATTCCAAGTTGCTTTTCCTCATTTATTAGAGCTGTTTGATCACTCAGCACAGTTTTTATAAATAAAAATGCCAAAATGGTATTAAACTTTGGCAAAGACAAATGATTATACCTGCACTTGTTTGCAGTCACAACTAATTACATACCAATAGAAGTGGCAATAAATATTTTTCTGCAAACACTAGCCAGTGTTAGAGAAACACTCACCTCTACCCACAGATTCATGTTATCCCCCATGGTGCATTGCATTTATTTGATTTGCTGACAACAAACACTCAAGAATCTGACATTAGATCACTTTCAATTACATATGAAAGAGTAGCAGAAGAACCTCAGGGGAAGACATATTTTCACTTAATGCCAATATGAAACAAGACAGTTCTTTCTTTTTTTTCAATGTTCTAATTTTAATTTTTGTTCCTATTCATTGAATTTATTTGGGTGACACTGGTTACCAGAATTCTACAGGTTTTAGGTGCACAATTCTACAACACATCATCTGTACACTGTATTGTGTATTTCACTACCCCCAGTCAAGTCTCCTTCCGTCACCAATTACCCCCTCATACCCTTCTCCACCACCCCTACTCGCCTCCCTCTACCCAGAAGTCACCAGATTGTTGTAGGTATCCATGTGTGTTTTTGTTTGTTTGTTTGTTTGTTTTTTTGCTCAATCCTTCCATCCCCATCCCAGCTCCCTCTTCCTCTGTCAAGCAGCTGTCAGCCTACTCTCTATGGGGCTGTCTCTCTTTTCCTTGTTAGTTCATTTTGTTTGTTAGATTCCATATATGAGTGAAATTTTCTGGCATTTGTAACAGCTCTTACTCAGGAAAACATTGGTGATGCCAAAGAAAATTCCAGATATTTTAAAATCAGTTAGCATTAAAGATTTGTGATATTCCTTTATATTGGAGTATCAGTATGTTTTTATTTTCTCATGGTTTCATTCATTTTACCCAAAGTTGGAAAAAAATCTATTAATTTGAGTCCCTCTTACTATTGAAATATACTTTTGAGTTGACCCCTAACCAAATACATTTTTAAACAAATCTCTAGCAAAACACAAGGAAATTCTTCAAAGAACACATTACAGATTAATAAGACAAATATGTATGCTATATAATAAAAGCATAATATGCAAATTGTCCCCTCAACCGGGAGTTTG
>NW_005371796.1:396773-409109 GCF_000412655.1 Myotis brandtii | reverse complement strand
TGTGCTTTATTGAATACCTTAGTACTTAAACTATAAAACTTCCATGGATTTAAATATTTATATCTGGGCTTGATCATTTTATTAGAGATTTCAGCTGCTAATATTGAACATATTCTTTGGAACCTCTCTTGACACACGGTATCAGAGGAGAGTTAAGTTAAATATTTGGTAGATAGGTAACCGTGTTAGCAAAACAATCCATATATATATTATATACAAAGCTATAAATCAAATGAAAATGTGTTGAGTTTCATTTTATGAAGTTTATTCTCAAGGACAAGATAGATGCACAGTAGAGGACATGTTGGGAAGGTTGGTACCAGTCTTGGTGGTAGTTTTATAGTTCCAGAGGAAAAGGATTTCTCCATTTCAGCACATTTGTCCTAGTTCCTATCATAAATCTACCATTTTATATTTCAAAAATTATATTGAAGCCAGAATGAGTATGTGCTTCATATACTATTCTAAGCTACAATTTATCAGATTCCTGAACTCTTTTATCCTCATACATACCTGTATCAATACGAAAATATCAAATATGGTTACTTTCTCTATTATTCTGAATATACTACAGCCTTCTTATCTTTCTGGGACATCTTATTTAAGTGTGAATAAGGACTATGATCCTAATCCTGTGTTTTCCAAGTTACTGAACACATCCCACATTTATCTTAAACTTTCATCATATTGCTCCATTGTGTGCTCTAATAGTTACTGAACACATCCCACATTTATCTTAAACTTTCAGAAAGCTCTGATTTCATCATATTGCTCCATTGTGTGCTCTAAGCATACAACCCACACCCTTTTAGGAAAGAACAAAACAAAGCTGTTTCCCAAAGTATAATATTTTGCTTTATACTATGTAAAGTAATGCATGAAGAAACTGGAAGGAGGAGTAAAAAGAAAATCAAAGTAATTTTTTGATTGAGCTTGCATTTACTTACCACAATGCAATCACTCAAAACAATACTTAAATGATTATCAATAATAATGACAAACTTCATTATATTGAGTTTTCAATAATGTTTACCACTTATTCTGTTCACCCTCACTAACTACTGCCCACTCTTTTCTTCTAGATTTAATTTTCTTCCTATTGCTATATATTCATTTTTGTGTGTTTTTTTCATCTCCTTAAATGATCCATGATTAATACTGTTTTCCTGTGTTCAAAGGTGTCATTATTTTACCCTCACTCTTGAGTGATCTATTACAGGATACATAATTCTATTTTGATAGTTGTTTACCCTCAACACATTGCAGATATTACTTACGAGTTGTATGGACATTACTGAGTGTGTTGAGAAGCCTGATGTTACTAGCACTATTATTACTTTGCTTGTAATATATTCTTTAATGATTGCTGCTGTTAAGGTATATTTATATCATTAGTTTCACAACATTGTGTACAGAATTGTAGTTATTGTTCCAGTTCATTACTTGGGTACTCCATCACTATATGGATTGATGTTCGTCTTCAGTTTTAAGACATTTTCAACCGTTATTTCTTTTAATACTGCCAAGCGACCCTATGTATAAGTAATCTAAAAGACATATTTATTTGGAGAAACCTGAGTTAAGCAGTGACATACATTTGAGTATATTTGAAGTCAAACTCCTATATATTTTCTCATAGAACAAAGTTCTAAGCAAAGTTAGAATCGGAAGACAGTTGTAGTAGGCAGAAGATAACACATCAGAGGGGACTTACTGAAAGCTAAATAGTAAAAACAATCTGAAGATTTTAGTCATCAGGAAAATAAAAAGTAAAAACAGAATTAGATTTGTTAGCTAGAATGGTTAAATGTTAATAGATGGACACTATCATGTTTTGACTAAGAGAAGAAGTTACTGGGATTCATAGATTGCCAGTGTGAGTGCCAAATTTTACAAACACATTGGCAGTTTCCTATATGGTTAAGCATATACTTACCATGTGACCAAGTTAATGTACTCCTAAATAAATTTTACTCCCAAGGTAATTTTGTTTAAATGTCAATAAAACAACACTTATACAGAAGTGCTCACAAAGCTTCACTATTAATAGCCAAACACTGGCAACAACTCAAATGTTCAAAAAAATGTGCATAGCCATATTGTTCAGCAATGAAATATACTGCTAATACATGCAACAAAATAATCTCTGAAATATTATGTGAAATATATTCACCAAGTGAAAGAAACTAAATCAGACACAAATGAGAGCTTTGCAATTTCATGTATATAAAATTTTGGTAAAGGCAAAATTAATCTACATTGAATATTAATCATATAATCATATGCTTGAAGTGGAAGTTTGGTCAATTTATTGCAAAAGAAACTTTTTGGTGATGGAAATTAATTTGATTGGTGTGGTGGTTACACGGTTTTAAACCTTTATTTAGACCTCTATATTTAAATGAATGCATGTTATTATACATAAATTATGGTTTAATATATTTAACTATCTAAGAAAGGTATATCAGATTTGAAAAACTTAATTTCTTCCCCTGAGTTATGGCTTCAACTTATACTAGGAAAGTAAATTATTTATCTGCACCTTGGTGAGGAAGAATAATATGGTAAAGAATTCTCCAAATAAAATAGCACTCTTCAAAAATTCTTGGTAGCCAAAAACCATAATAAACTTATCTTTTAACCTACCAATGAAATAGACAAAAAAAGTGAGAAACTAGCAAATTGTTGAGAATTTTGATAGTTTGGTCCATAGAGTCTCATATCCTATATAATAAAAGGGTAATATGCAAATAGACCAAAAGGCATAACAACTGAACAACCAATCAAAGTGTTATATGTTAATGATATGCTACGGCTGCTCAACTGCTCACTATGATGTGCACTGAACACCAGGGGGTAGATGCTCCGACCAGTAGGTTAGCTTGCTGCTGGGGTCAAGCCGATCGATTGGGACTGAGCGAGATGGGCCGGACACGCCCTGGAGCCTTCCTGCGGTCCCTCCCTGGCCCAATTGTGTACCGGTGGGGTCCCTCAGCCTGGCCTGTGCCCTCTCACAATCTGGAACCCCTCAGGGGATGTCGGAGAGCTTGTTTCAGCCTGATCCCACAGGCCACTCCCCTTGGGAGGGCACCAGAGCCAGGGGTCATGGGAGGGTGTCAGATGCAGGGCTCATGGTTACAGTAGCACAAGCCTCTCCTGATTGGGACTGATTGGGCGTGAGCCCACAGCAGGTACAGTGGGGCCGAATGAGTGGGAGTGGCAGGTAGGAGCTGCAGGTGGTATTGGACTGCAGGTTTCAGCCCAATCCCTGCTGGCCACCCAGAGGGACCTCACCCATGCACGAATTCGTGCACCAGGCCTCTAGTTTTACATATAATTAGAAATATTTATTAGAATTGGTAGGAGTTTAATAGAATGGCTTGATAGAAAAAATATGTAATATGCAATGATTCTCATCCTAATATATAAAATCCCTGGGTCCATAACAACCCCTTACGACAAGAGGCAGACCAACCTGAAGTCCTGCAGTCAGCACTGGGTTGCTGTGGCGACCCAGCACTGCGGCTGCAGGTGAGGTGACCCAGCACTTACAGCTGAGGGGGCTGCGAATTAGGCCCAGAGAGAGGCCTAAAGAGAGAAGCAGGGTCTGATCTGGAGCTTCTGTGGCAGCTGTAGATCAGCACTTGCCTCTCTCTTTTTATCCGTGCCTGGACAGCAGCTGTGCCTCCATTTCTCTCCAGGCCTCCACCGGGGCTGCTGATCACCCCTGCCTTTCTGATCACCTCTTTGCCAATCAGAACAGAATCTGGGTGCTATGAGGAGCGAATGGCTGCCTAGGAGGTGGAGCTTTTGATGTTGATTGGCATAGGAACTGACTAATCAGGACCAAATGTGGGTGCTGTGAAGAACCAATGGCTGTCTAGGAGGCAGAGCTTTTGACGTTGACTGGCATAGGCGCTGACCAATCAGAACCAAATGTGGGTGCTGTGAGGAGTCAATTGCTGCCTAGGAGGCGGAGCTTTTTACTCTGGCATAGAAACCGACCAATCAGAACCAAATTGGCCAGAAGAGGAGGGCAGTTGGGAGTGAGATCAGGCTGGCAGGGGAGGGCAGTTGGGAGTAACCAGGCCTGCAGGGGAGGGCAGTTGGAGGTGAGATCAGGCTGGCAGGGAAGGGCTATTGTGGGCAAGATCAGGTCAGCAAGGCAGGGCAGTTAGGGGTGATCAGGCAGGCAGGCAGGCAGGCAGAGGCAATTAGGGGTGATCAGGCAGGCAGGCAGGTGAGCAGTTAGGAGCCAGCCAGATTGTGAAAGGGATGTCTGACTGCTGATTTAGGCCCGATCCCACAGGTGTCAGGCCTAAACCGGCAGTCGGACATCCCCCAAGAGGTCCCCAATTGGAGAGGGTGCAGGCTGGGCTGAGGGAACCCCCCCCCCCTCCATGCATGAATTTTGTGCACCAGGCCACTAGTTCATTATAAATAAACAAGTAAACATTATTTTGAAAACGATACCACTCACAATTTTCCCCCAAACTAAAAGTTACACAGAAGTAAATCTATCAAATATTTGCTTGAAGATTAGGCAGAAAGGTATAAAATAAAAATGAAGATCTAAACGTTTCTCTGGTTTTGTCATGAACAGATTATCACTAATTTTGTTATTAACAATTCTAAATTTAAGATTTTTCTCAGCCATATAATTTTGCATTTAACCTGTCTTTGCAGTCTATTTTCTTTTTCTGAAAATGTTATTGGATACTTAGCATAGGAGTGTCTGAGTTTTGAAGTCACACCCAGCGGAGATGATTCGATTAGTGTCTTTTCATATCTCTTTCATATTTTCTACCACATTTCATAAGCTCCCTGAGGGCAGAGACATTGGTCTTTGTTTGTTAGTTTGTTTTCTGTGTGTCATCACTAATTCAGCCCAAGCTCCTGGAACAGTGGTTGGCTCACTGCAGGTGCCCAGTGCGTATTAGTTGCATGAAAAGATACATAATGCTTCTTGTCTTCTTGGTGACTTTCCTAGTTATAGTCTTCTAAATGCAGAGCAATAAATCCAGATTGGTTGTTAAGAGCAAAACCTCTTGTAGTAAGAAAGAATTTAGGCTCCGCCTGTCTGTTTAAAAATTACCGAGTGCTTTAGACATATTATGTCTTTTAATTTCTTTATTTGCAATAAGGGGATAATAAATGTTTGTTGTAATGATTAGAGTTAATGTATAATATGCTTAGAACATAGTAAGGAATGTGTAAGCATCTACTGCTAATGTGCTAATTTCCCAGTTAGCTCCTTCATGTCTTTTAAGTAGACCACTTACTGCTTTTAAAATTTCAGTGACTATATTTTGTTGTCCTAATATGTTATTGTGACTCTAAATATTAAATGAACATTTAAAATATTTTAAAAGCTATTCAGGTATATAATTCTGGAAATGTGCACATATTATAATAATAAAGATGGATGAATTTGCCCCCCCAAAAATACACATTATCTACACCTAAATTTTTAAAAAAAACATATTATCAGGATCCCCCAAATTTTTCCTTTTCTACATTTCAGGCATTGCATAATAATTCATCACTGTATATGTTTCCACAGTGAAAATATTCTGAATATGTCATAATTTGTATTCTATTGGTTGTCATTTAGGTAGTGTTCAGTTTTATAACCAAAAGGTTTTATTTCATAAACTTCTATTTTTGAATCACTAATGAATTTTTTTCTTTACCTATTTAAAATTTAAATGCATTTATCTAAAATGTTTCCAAATTGTCATATTGATCCTATTTTTTTATTTTAATTATGGTTCTTTTGACTATTGAATTTGTTAATTTACTCATGTACCTTGTAGTTTATATTGTGAGCTTCTATTTTAAATATATATTTTCTAATAATTTATATGCTATAAAGATCATTAGGCCATATGGCATTAAATGAGATTTATATTAATGAATCAATTTGGATTTCTCAACCAGCCAAGATATGTTATCCTTTAACAACATGCAGAACAACTCATGCCCCAATCACCTATGCATGGCCATGCTTCTGCCCTCAGTCACAAGCAGCTTTCTATCATTAGCTACAAACTCAGGCAGGTGAAATATTCCAACACCTACCCATGTTCTCTCTTTCTAGCCCTCTAAGATGAATATGCAGTATGCACTCTTTTTTAAATTTAATATATTTTTATTGCTTTCAGAGAGGAAGGGAGGGGGAGAGAGAGATAGAAATATCAATGATGGGAGAGAATCATTGATTGGCTGCATCCTGCACACACCCCCAACTGGGGATCGAGCTTGCAACCAGGGCATGTGCCCTTGACCAGAATCAAACCTGGGACCCGTCAGTCCGCAGCCTGACGCTCTATCCACTGAGCCAAACCACCTAGGGCTGCAATATGCACTCTTAATCTCTTACCACATCAAGACTGAATTTGATCCCATCTTCTTACTAGCACTGAGATCTTCCCTGCCCTCAGCTTCCCACAAGCAGCGCTCTATGGAACGTCAGCCTGTGCTGCTTGTCTTTTCTATTCTTGTCCTTAGGGACATTTGTTTACAGAGGTGCATATTTAATTATTATTATTTTCACATTTTATGTACTATATTTTGTTAGTTGGAAAAGTTTTAATATTTTTATATCCACAATCTAAACTTTGAACATCTATATTAACTTTATAATTAAAAATATTTATTTTTATTTCCCCATTGCATGAAAACATCTTTAATTTCAATACAAAAGTAACTTCCCCATGTAAACATCTATTACAATATATCCTAATGTAATTTCAAATTTTTATTTCTGTTTAAGTAGAATAATTTGATTTCTCCTCTTATTTATTTAACTTGTGTAAGAATTTTCACACATGCCAAGAATTAGAACATTGAATAAGAGGAAAAATAGTGATAACATTTGAATAAAGTGTCCCCCCCCCTCAAATATTTAACCCTTTATATTTGGCATATAAATAAATGCGATATATTATTTCCTCAGCTTTTTAAATTTATCCACATTATTCATTTATGAATTTATTAATTACAGAAGAAATTTATAATTCCTTTTAGGGACAATATAATTTGTGAAGAATCCTGTGTAATATCTAATTTCTAATTAGAGACAAAATTAAAATTGCCTAAGAGGTTTATAATTTCTTTGAAAGTGAAGACAATTAAAAGCTTTAATATATTATGTGGTATACTAATTAGGAACAGGACCATTAATTAAAATGAAGGTCATATAAATTTATTTGTCCTCATTTAATAAGATACATTTTATTTTTATCTTAAGGAATCAATTATAAATAATTAGGCATCTGTTTACATACCACCCAATAGCAATATTAGAGACACACACTATAATGCTTTTTACTTTTTTTTTTGGACAAGGTGATTTTCTTTTAATTTTTAAAAAAATTTAATTTACATTTAATATTATTTTGTATTAGTTTTAGGTGTACAGCATAGTGTTTAAACAGTTGCATACTTGACAAAGTGTTCTCACCAATATTTCCATTACACCTGGCACCATACATAGTTATCACAATATTTTTGACTATCTTTTCTATGCTGTGCTTTATACCCCCATTACTATTCTGTAACTACCAATCTGTACTTCTTCATCTCTTCGCCTTTTTCACCCAGTCCCCAACCCCACCCATCCCCACCCCTGCTGGCAACCATCAGTCTGTTCTCTGTATGTATTTTGTTTGTTTATTTTGTACTTCAGATTCCACAAATAAGTTAAATCCTATGGTATTTTCGTTTTTCTCTGACTTATTTTACTTAGCGTAATACCCTCTAGGTCCTTAAAATTTAAATCTATCTCTTTGATTCTACCGCCCTCTTTTCTACCTCCCCCTATTTAATGACTACTTTATAGTAATCACCATTTCTAGACATCGCACCTATTTTCTTATTTACCACATGCCATATAATTCATTTTTGCATTCACTCATCATATTAAACTCTTACTTTGCAATTACAGTAGCGAATAAAACAGAAAGTCTTCTCTTATTTTGGAGCTAAGCTTTAGTTGGCAAGAGTCAGAAAATAAAGAAACAAATATTTGAAATAGTGATAAAGACTATGAGTAATAATAAATGAGGGCAAAGGGATAGCAAGAAGATGGTGGTGCAGACCCAGGCAGTAGGCATGGGAAACCAGATAGAAGGCCATTCCAGACTTAGGTAATGGTTGACACCACGTGTTAAAGCTGGGCTATGTTCACAATCCCATGTAATGAGATGTTGATTCTTATTTTAAGTTAGGTCATCTTTCTGTCTGTGGACTTGCTTAGGATTGGTTAAGGATAACAATATAATAGTTGAGGGGAGTAGAAATAGCAAGGTGAGGGTATTGAAATAAGGTTTCAAAGAGCCTTGGAAAGTAAAGTGTTGGTTGATATCATCTGTTAAAAGCTGAACAGCCCTTTTTTAAAGGTTTTTGTGGAGTTCTTGAAATGAACAATAAAGTTAAAAAAAAACATATTATCAGGATCCCCCAAATTTTTCCTTTTCTACATTTCAGGCATTGCATAATAATTCATCACTGTATATGTTTCCACAGTGAAAATATTCTGAATATGTCATAATTTGTATTCTATTGGTTGTCATTTAGGTAGTGTTCAGTTTTATAACCAAAAGGTTTTATTTCATAAACTTCTATTTTTGAATCACTAATGAATTTTTTTCTTTACCTATTTAAAATTTAAATGCATTTATCTAAAATGTTTCCAAATTGTCATATTGATCCTATTTTTTTATTTTAATTATGGTTCTTTTGACTATTGAATTTGTTAATTTACTCATGTACCTTGTAGTTTATATTGTGAGCTTCTATTTTAAATATATATTTTCTAATAATTTATATGCTATAAAGATCATTAGGCCATATGGCATTAAATGAGATTTATATTAATGAATCAATTTGGATTTCTCAACCAGCCAAGATATGTTATCCTTTAACAACATGCAGAACAACTCATGCCCCAATCACCTATGCATGGCCATGCTTCTGCCCTCAGTCACAAGCAGCTTTCTATCATTAGCTACAAACTCAGGCAGGTGAAATATTCCAACACCTACCCATGTTCTCTCTTTCTAGCCCTCTAAGATGAATATGCAGTATGCACTCTTTTTTAAATTTAATATATTTTTATTGCTTTCAGAGAGGAAGGGAGGGGGAGAGAGAGATAGAAATATCAATGATGGGAGAGAATCATTGATTGGCTGCATCCTGCACACACCCCCAACTGGGGATCGAGCTTGCAACCAGGGCATGTGCCCTTGACCAGAATCAAACCTGGGACCCGTCAGTCCGCAGCCTGACGCTCTATCCACTGAGCCAAACCACCTAGGGCTGCAATATGCACTCTTAATCTCTTACCACATCAAGACTGAATTTGATCCCATCTTCTTACTAGCACTGAGATCTTCCCTGCCCTCAGCTTCCCACAAGCAGCGCTCTATGGAACGTCAGCCTGTGCTGCTTGTCTTTTCTATTCTTGTCCTTAGGGACATTTGTTTACAGAGGTGCATATTTAATTATTATTATTTTCACATTTTATGTACTATATTTTGTTAGTTGGAAAAGTTTTAATATTTTTATATCCACAATCTAAACTTTGAACATCTATATTAACTTTATAATTAAAAATATTTATTTTTATTTCCCCATTGCATGAAAACATCTTTAATTTCAATACAAAAGTAACTTCCCCATGTAAACATCTATTACAATATATCCTAATGTAATTTCAAATTTTTATTTCTGTTTAAGTAGAATAATTTGATTTCTCCTCTTATTTATTTAACTTGTGTAAGAATTTTCACACATGCCAAGAATTAGAACATTGAATAAGAGGAAAAATAGTGATAACATTTGAATAAAGTGTCCCCCCCCCTCAAATATTTAACCCTTTATATTTGGCATATAAATAAATGCGATAATATTATTTCTCAGCTTTTTAAATTTATCCACATTATTCATTTATGAATTTATTAATTACAGAAGAAATTTATAATTCCTTTTAGGGACAATATAATTTGTGAAGAATCCTGTGTAATATCTAATTTCTAATTAGAGACAAAATTAAAATTGCCTAAGAGGTTTATAATTTCTTTGAAAGTGAAGACAATTAAAAGCTTTAATATATTATGTGGTATACTAATTAGGAACAGGACCATTAATTAAAATGAAGGTCATATAAATTTATTTGTCCTCATTTAATAAGATACATTTTATTTTTATCTTAAGGAATCAATTATAAATAATTAGGCATCTGTTTACATACCACCCAATAGCAATATTAGAGACACACACTATAATGCTTTTTACTTTTTTTTTTGGACAAGGTGATTTTCTTTTAATTTTTAAAAAAATTTAATTTACATTTAATATTATTTTGTATTAGTTTTAGGTGTACAGCATAGTGTTTAAACAGTTGCATACTTGACAAAGTGTTCTCACCAATATTTCCATTACACCTGGCACCATACATAGTTATCACAATATTTTTGACTATCTTTTCTATGCTGTGCTTTATACCCCCATTACTATTCTGTAACTACCAATCTGTACTTCTTCATCTCTTCGCCTTTTTCACCCAGTCCCCAACCCCACCCATCCCCACCCCTGCTGGCAACCATCAGTCTGTTCTCTGTATGTATTTTGTTTGTTTATTTTGTACTTCAGATTCCACAAATAAGTTAAATCCTATGGTATTTTCGTTTTTCTCTGACTTATTTTACTTAGCGTAATACCCTCTAGGTCCTTAAAATTTAAATCTATCTCTTTGATTCTACCGCCCTCTTTTCTACCTCCCCCTATTTAATGACTACTTTATAGTAATCACCATTTCTAGACATCGCACCTATTTTCTTATTTACCACATGCCATATAATTCATTTTTGCATTCACTCATCATATTAAACTCTTACTTTGCAATTACAGTAGCGAATAAAACAGAAAGTCTTCTCTTATTTTGGAGCTAAGCTTTAGTTGGCAAGAGTCAGAAAATAAAGAAACAAATATTTGAAATAGTGATAAAGACTATGAGTAATAATAAATGAGGGCAAAGGGATAGCAAGAAGATGGTGGTGCAGACCCAGGCAGTAGGCATGGGAAACCAGATAGAAGGCCATTCCAGACTTAGGTAATGGTTGACACCACGTGTTAAAGCTGGGCTATGTTCACAATCCCATGTAATGAGATGTTGATTCTTATTTTAAGTTAGGTCATCTTTCTGTCTGTGGACTTGCTTAGGATTGGTTAAGGATAACAATATAATAGTTGAGGGGAGTAGAAATAGCAAGGTGAGGGTATTGAAATAAGGTTTCAAAGAGCCTTGGAAAGTAAAGTGTTGGTTGATATCATCTGTTAAAAGCTGAACAGCCCTTTTTTAAAGGTTTTTGTGGAGTTCTTGAAATGAACAATAAAGTTACTGCAACTTGTATCTTTCCAAGCAATAATTTGAAAGTCAGGTTGATTAAGACAATGGGTTAACATAGAGTTCTGTTTTTTAAATGAAGAGCATCACATATTAAGACCATATAAAATAAAGCACGTGGTATATATTACTTTACATATTAATAGGAGCTGTATGGGTATAAATGGTTTGGGTTCTCAGGGTCTCCTTACATCTATTCTTAATCCTGAGGTCAAGCTAAACCATTAATAGCTGAGGACAGAGCTTCACTGCTACATAAAATGTCACGATCATGTTTCAAGTTCCCAGGGCTGATTGTTCCACGGTGTTAGGTCTTCCTGCTCTTTTTGTTGGGTGATCGTTTTTTGGATCATTGGCTGGCACAGACTTGGCACAGCAGTATTTGTGGTTGAGAACACGTCTAACAAACACTGCAACAGAAACAAGAACGGAGAGAAAGATGATTAGCACACCATGTAGTCCAGTTCTCAGTCAGGAGCCCAGAGTGCCACATTACACCGGGAGATCAGGCACCATCAGCGACATGAAAAACAAGCTTGGGATTGATGGAAACAGCAAGACAGGAATTTTTAAAAAAGGATTTCTCAGAAAGGCTTAGGGATAAACAATGATTTAATGCTCTCTGTAGCAGGGAGAGGAACATCTAGCCTGTGGGCCGAGAAATCATTTGGTCTGGCCCTGCCAAGGCAACTGCAGGTGGGACTCAAAAGTCAATATGTCTAGGAGCTTTTTTCATAGCAACATGAATTATTTTTTAAATCTTTAAATTCTTTATTAGTTAAGGAATTACAAATGTGTCCTCATTCCCACCCATTAACCCCATCCTCCCCCCCCACTCATGCTCTCATCCCCCTGTTGTCCATGTCCATTGGTTTGGCTTATATGCATGCATACAAGTCCTTTGGTTGATCTCTTCCCCTTACCCC
>NW_005371796.1:387969-394859 GCF_000412655.1 Myotis brandtii | reverse complement strand
TGTCTTGTTCCTGTTTTTAGGGGAAATGGTTTTAGTTTTTGCCCATTGATTATGATGTTGGCTGTGGGTTTGTCATATATGGCTTTTATTATGTTGAGGTATGATCCTTCTATTCCTACCTTGCTGAGAGTTTTTATCAAGAAAGGGTGTTGAATTTTGTCGGAAGCTTTTTCTGCATCAATTGATATGACTATGTGGTTTTTATCTCTCAATTTGTTTATGTGATGAATCACGTTTATTGATTTGCGGATATGGTACCATCCTTGCATCCCTGGGATGAATCCTACTTGGTCATGGTGTATGATCTTTCTGATATATTTCTGGATCCGATTTGCTAGAATTTTGTTGAGTATTTTGGCATCTATGTTCATGAGGGATATTGGCCTGTAATTCTCTTTCATTGTGTTGTCTCTATCTGGTTTTGGTATTAGGGTGATGCTGGCTTCATAGAATGAGCTGGGAAGTGTCCCTTTTTCTTGAATTTTTTGGAATAGTCTGAGGAGTATATGTTTTAGTTCTTCCTTGAATGTTTGGTAAAACTCCCCTGTGAAGCCGTCTGGCCCTGGGCTTTTGTTTGCTGGGAGCTTTTTGATGACTGCTTCAATTTCTTCCATCGTTATTGGCCTGATGAGATTTTTAGAATCCTCCCTCTCTCTTCCCTTCTCTCTCTAAAATCAATAAAAATATTTTTTAAAAACCAGCAATGTTCTTTCCCATCATAGTAATGTTTAATGTTTTTATTGATTTCAGAAAGAGGAAGGGAGAGAGCAAGAGAGAGAGATAGAAAAATCAAAGATGAGAGAGAATCATTGATCAGCTGCTTCCTGCATGCCCCCTACTGGGGATTGAGCCAGCAACCCATGCATGTGCCCTGACCAGGAATTGAACTGTGACCTCCTGGTTCATGGGTCAATACCCAAACACTGAGCCACACTGGCCAGGCTGGAAATTTCTTTTTAAGACTTAATTAAAAATTCAATTACTTTGTTATAGGATGATTCCGATTATCTATTTTATCTTGGTTCAGTGTTAGTAGTGTTTTGGTTTTACAAAGTTGGCTTATTTTTCTAAGTTGGAACTTAAAGATGTTACTAGTCTGGTCATGGAAAACATAAATGACATCACTTTCACCTTTTGTTATTCCACTATGACTCACTCAGGTCCTCTCCCGGTTATTATCTGTCCATGTTACACACCCATGAATTCTTTGTAATACATCTTTCAGCCTATATTAACTTCTCTTATTGTTACCCTACCATAGCATGTGGAGTTCCCAATAAATAATTTAGGGCTTGATATTCATGACTCTGTGCTATTTAAAAATATGTATTGTTGTGGGGGTGGATGTATTATAGGTAACGAGAACAGGACCAGGAGTTAGACCAATGGGTCAGACTGGACCTGGGTTCAGCAAGGTTGGTACTTGAGTCCTGGCTAGGAAATAATTCAGAGCCAAGGCTCAAACTATAAGAGTACATTTATTTATAAAATCACAGAGGTAGAAGAAGTAATTTGAAAACTAGTTATAGAGCTCAAGGAAGGGCCCTTGGAGCTTGGGAGTGAGAAAGCTAATAGTAGTGCCTGGGGGTTGGGGAAGGTAAGGGAAAAGGAAAGGGAAAGGTATTGGGTGCTCACAGGAGAGAGAGCCCAATGGGTCCTCCATCCTAAGGGTTTTAAGGGTGGAGATTTTAGGGGAGGTCCCAGGAGAAGATCTCAATAGAATATTTAGCAGCTTTCCAGATGTGTCCTTTCAGGGTATAGGTCTCCAGTGATTGATTGGTTAGTACCAGGGCAGGGGGTCATTCTCCAATGCAGCTGGTCCTGAGGTCAGCCCTGGGGTCACTTGTCTGGCTTTGTGCTTTTCTGGGCCCGGAGCTAAAATACAACTGAGGCCTAGATGTTATCTCTAGGGAGGAAAGGTCAGGGGTCCAAACCACGTGACTGGTGATATGCTAGGGGAGGAAAGATCACCCAGGAAGTGAAGTCCCACCCTACAATTGTCCTTTGCTAGACACCAAGGACTTTCTGCTCTGGTGACCTACATACCTGGCCCGTCATCCTTGCTCTGCTCACGTCTGTCTAACTGCCCATCACAGATGGACCTTTTTAATATAGATGGTGGGTAAATTGAGTCAGGTTGAGTATGGATTTTTTCGAGGAACTATTCTGTGCAGAATGATACAAGAATTTTACTGAGTGATAGTGTTAACTTTATTTTTAGAGAAATACATACTTGCAGTTCAGTTTATTGCCTTACCTAGGATAGACAAAACCTCTTGAGCCTCATTTTTCTATTGTGGGGGAGAAAGAAACTTTCTTCTAACTTAAAATTATTCTGGCTGGTCTGATATTCAAATAGACATGAGGCAGATTAGCCAGAAGGAAATAAATTGAACACACTCATGTTTGGGAACCCCACATACTTGAGTCAGAGATTCCACATGAACAAGACCTTCAGAGACAGAAAGGAATCTTGGGCATGTAAGACATTTAATCTAGGGATGCGATAAGGTGCCTTGGCAGCTTCAAAGGGTCCTTGTGAATGATAATAAGAGCAGATGTTTAATAAATACAAGTTTGTCCTGCCCGACAGATAGGTCAACTGATGTTATCTTGCTAGTCTCCCATTATGGGCAGGCCTCCTAATTCAAGTTCTTACAGGTACTCTAAGGGGGCAGGGGGAAGGAGGGGATTTCTCCTTAGTTTTCAGTTAAACTTGTCCTTACCACAAAACAGTCCACCTCTTGGGCTGACTAGGTCTGAACCCCCACACTAAATGAGATGAAAAATTACTGCCACTCAGAGGCTCAGAATTGTCTTTAAACTTACATAATACTGTGCATGTGAAACTCTGTACCACACAAATGGTTCTCAGTATTAGGTTATTTTCTCTCATTTGTTAACATGTGGTTCTTTTGTTTGACTTTCTCTCCTATGTTAGCCTTTGTTCTAGGCCAGTGATGGTGAACCTATGACACGCGTGTCAGAGGTGACACACGAACTCATTTTTTTTGGTTGATTTTTCTTTGTTAAATGGCACTTAAATATATAAAATAAATATCAAAAATATAAATCTTTGTTTTACTATGGTTGCAAATATCAAAAAGTTTCTATATGTGACACAGCACCAGAGTTAGGGTTTTTCAAAATGCTGACACGCCGAGCTCAAAAGGTTCGCCGTCACTGTTCTAGGCAAAGGGGAATAAGTATTGTCTTTTTGTTGTTTTTACTTTTCCCTTTAGTTCTACACAGCATTGGATTATTGATTTTCTCCTTTCATTCATAAAATTTCCAGAACGTTCACATCAAAAGCACTCACTGTGTTTCTGGCCGGAGCTGGGCCAGAAATATGTGGGAGGCAGGAAAAGGTGATGAGGCTTAGGTTCTGCTCTTCCTGCTGTTTTTCCCTTTAATATTTCTGTCTTTGAACAGATTCGCATGATTCACCTCATTTGCACTCTCTGTTCTCTTTCCCCTCTTTTCATCTATTTGTTTAGGTAACTCAAACGTTTCCTAAGGCAGCCCAAACTTTTCCACAGCTTTCTCTCAGCATGTGCCCTGTATTTGCGAAGGGGCAAAACTACTTTGAGTCTCAAAAATAAAGTGGTGCAGCCCTGGCCAGTGTTTGTAAGTGTTAAACCATCTGTCCTTTGGCCAAACGGTCCTGGGGTTCAGTCACTGTCATGGGCACATACCTGGGTTGCAGGTTCGATTCCTAGCCCTGTTTGGGTTGCATGTGGGAGGCAGTCAACCAATGAATGTGTGTGTGTGTGTGTGTGTGTCTTCTCCCTCCCTCCCTTCTACTCTCTCTAAAAAATCAATGGGAAAAATATCCTCTGGTGAGGATTAACAGAAAAAAATATGAAGTGATACAAATCAGATGGCAATTACTATATATGGATCCCAGTCTTATTTAGAGGCATCAGACTGTTTACCGGCTGAGCAGCCTCAGGCCTTTCTTCAAAGCCAGCTGAGTGGTAACCTACATAGTTCAATGGCATGTTGTCTTAGCTACATCGTACCAAAGCTTCCTCACTTTTACACAAAGTCAGATATAAAGGATTGTGATTTTTGTTCTTGGTTTTAAATTTTTGGAGACCCTTCATTATTAAGCTCTGGAAATTGAGGAGACACAAAATAAGAAAAAAGAAGTTGGTTGGAAGATGGGGATGGGACTCAAAAAATTGGGCAGAGAAACTGAAGAAATGAAAAATATATCTACATGTGTCTTTAAACTTTTCAGTCTAATTATTATTACACTTGAATATCCCAGAAGTGGTCACCCCCATCACAAGCAGAGACTACATGTTATTAAACATACTTGGCATGTGCACTGGAACAGGAAAACTTTACATCTTACATGGAAGCCCAGGGCTCAAGGTCTGACACATGACCACGGATACTCTTTTCTTTTTCTACTATTGTGTTCCCAATAGCAAATCCTGTCATTAATAGGTATTCAGAAATTATGATTGAATGATTGACTCAGTGATTCATAAGAATGTATTACCATGTTAAAAAATGATGTTAGACAACAACATGCTTTATGATTTTTATGTGTGTTAGAAAAGTTCATACACACAAAAAAATCAGAGTTTATTTACAGTAACTTAATAAAGAAAGATTGCGTTAGTCAGATGGAACTGGTTGAAGCTGTTTTATTTCACATAGAAGTCACAGATAATAGCAATGGGACCTAGAAAAGTCAGGAAGCTCTTTATTAGTTTCTTTGATCACTTAAGATATTTACTCTTTCTTGCTCTCCCGCACTGTCCTGTAACTCCAGCAGCATCCGAGTGAAGGAAATTTACTCTCACCTGCTGTGTGCCAACCTCCTTTACCTAAACCGTAGCAAGTCCACAGATTGTACACACATCCTTTAAAATGGCACCCTGCTGACCCAACACACTGACTTACAGCCTCTCTTAGGAGCATAGTGGCTCTCCTACTGGGATGTCCTAGAGTGCCACATACAAACCACAAAGACTGAAGTGGCCCATCACAATGCACAGTGAATTATTTATACAATGACCAAATATGCTCACTTAGCCCAATAGGATGTAAAGTCTCTGAAAAACATGCAGACTCTCCTACTCAAGTTATCTTTCAACTCTAGAAATGAAGTAAAAATGTAAATTTGCATACATTTGAAATTTCTGTCTTACTCTTGTTTTAAGCTACTTAATGATTCCAAAATCATAGATCACATGTGAACAATTACACGCAGAAAAACTAAGGAAAACAAATAATGTTCAGTGTTAGTTATAGTTAAAACTGAAATGTAGAAGTTGATAGACACTAGCTTGATTTTTTATTCACTTGCTTTAAAAAAGATTGTCAGTATCATTAGCATAACATCTCACTAGGAGCGTAACCAGCTAGGATGGAAAGGCCATGGCCAAGCAGTCCTTAGATCTGATGATGCAGAGAAATGGAACCCAGTGTTAGGAAACATGATATAGCAGGGACTCCTTTATGTAGTATTAACGTAGACACTTGTGCTAAAATAGCAACTCCCCTAGAAAAGTGGTTTAAAAGGCAGAGGCTTCAGTTCTGAGCTTTTCATCATAGTAGGTTCCTTAATTAGTGTTAAGTGTATTGGGTACCCATTCATGAAGCACTGAGACCTCAAAGCATTTTGTTCATTAACTGACTTCTTTATCTGGTCTATGTATTTTTCCTGCATGTTTGTCAGTTTGGTAGTAAAGTGAAGCAACCGGAAACCATGTTTGTTATTCCAACCCATCTGTGATTAGGGACCAGGCTGTGGCCGGGCGGAACTTGCTTTTGCTAACCCCATTGGTTTACTTCCTGTGTGACTTAAGTGAAGCCACTTCTAACTCCCCAAACGTCAGTTTCCTCACTTTTGAAATAGGCATATTATCTTTCTACCTTTGCCACATGATATGTGTGTTACAGAAGATGATACATATTAAAATACTTGGAAAATAACAAAATAGTATATACATATAGTATGAATTTTTGTATGTTGGTGTACTTGGTACTAGTGAAGGTTACCTTGAAATTTTGCTTTAAAGACCCTTAGAAACAAATAAAAATACCAAAGACATGGTCTAGTCTTCAAAGGATATATAATCAAATATATAGAGGGAACAGGAAAAAAAAAGCAATGTAGTATATTTTCTGTTGCTAGATAATACATTGCCTCAAATTAAGCAGCTTTTAACTATAGACATTTATTTTCTCAGTGCCTGTGGGTTAGGTTGAGATACGGCTTAGCTGGATCCTATGCTTAGAATATCACAAGGCTGTAAAGAAGGTGTTGGCTAGAGATGTGGTTTTATCTGAGGCTCAACACATGAAAGATATCCCAACCTCACTCAAGTGATTGGCAGAATTCATTTCCCCCTGGTTGTAGAACTGTGGGATTCAGGTTGTTGCTGGCTGTCATCCATAGGCTGCCTCCAGCTCCCAGAAGCAGCCTGAAGTTTCTTGCCAAATGAGTCTCCCATCTTAGGAAGCCACCATATGGCAGTTTACATCTTCAAAACCAACAAGGGAGAGAGATACTCCAGAACAATGTGTTTACACCTTATGTGATATAATAACATCATCAAGTCAAGTAATCACTTAACATGCTATCATCTTTGTTGCAGTCTATTGACTAGAAGCACGGTTTTACACAAGAGTAGAGGGAATCACACAGAAATAATGGGGGCAATTTAAGAGTCTATCCACCACACATGGGGTGGCTTGGAGGTTCACTGTATGTTGCCCATTGTCTCTGGGGATCTTTCCATAAAAACAACATATGAATGGTGATATCCCTCCTTATTAACAAAGACCTTTGATTATATTGATTGTCACATTCTGTTGTGAGCCAAGATAAGTTACTTTATATAAAAATAATGCTCCATCAGTTCAAGCAT
>NW_005371796.1:384307-387892 GCF_000412655.1 Myotis brandtii | reverse complement strand
TGTATATCTCATACCAGGACATACCTCAAATTAAAAAAAAAATTCTGGGACATAGTCAGTGTGGCTCAATGGACTGAGCATGGTCTCATGCACTAGGAAGTCCCCTTCTTGATACCCAGTCAAAGCACATGCCTGGGTTATGGGCTCAGTCTTCAGTCGTGGGGGTGCAGAAGGAAGCAGATCGATGTTTCTCTCCCATCAGTTTTTCTATCTCTCTCTCTCTCTCCCTTTCCCTTTCTCTCTCTCTCTCTCTCTCTCTCTCTCTCTCTCTCAAAAAGAAAAAAAAATCACGGGAGACATTTTATTGCTCTTTTATTTTCAGTAATAAATTAATTATCTATTAGTTGCCTGATACAAGCTTTAGCCAAATATTACACTTATTAAAAAACAAAACAAGCATTTGTATTTCCACAAAAAATACTTTCACTGAGAAAAGTATTGGTATTTTCAACCAGATTTAATGCTGACTTCCTTATGTCAATAATCTAAACAGACAGTCTTAGTTGAAAAATATTTTTCTTGATTATAGATATACTAGCAGAAGGACAAGTTATCACTTTGAGGTGGAAATATCACTTTGAGAATTAAATAATACAATATTCATGAAGTTGACACCCAAATCTACTATGCTCTTGTCTTTCTTCATATTCCATACTTCACTTGCTCATTCCACTCTACTGTCATTTCCCTCTTCTGATATTGCCTTCTCCTTAAACTATATAGGTAGATATATACCTATATACCTATATACCTATATACCTTTTGCACCTGCATTTGCCTCACGAGTTTGGCTTTCACCGAGGCAGCCAGCTGAACCACCGTTTTTTCAGTTACAGTTCATTATTCTTTGTTATTAACATACTAGAGGCCCGATGCATGAAATTCGTGCAAGGGGGTAGGTCTATGGTCGTCAAACTGCGGCTTGCGAGCCACATGCGGCTCTTTGGCCCCTTGAGTGTGGCTCTTCCTAAGCCTTAGGAGTACCCTAATTAAGTTAATAACAATGTACCTACCTATATAGTTTAAGGAGAAGGCAATATCAGAAGAGGGAAATGACAGTAGAGTGTAATGAGCAAGTGAAGTATGGAATATGAAGAAAGACAAGAGCATAGTAGATTTGGGTGTCAACTTCATGAATATTGTATTATTTAATTCTCAAAAGAACGCCATAATTTGTTATCTTTTCTGTTTTCATCAAACAGCATTAGTGAAGTAGGCAGGTATTAATGAGTGAGGAATCAAAGGTTGATTTGTGAGGCTCAATGCTCACTTTTTTTTTTATCCCAATGTATCTTGCACTATGATTCTGAAACCACCCATATCAAAACTACTTCTGCAATATGTCGAAATGCAAATTTCTTATACCCACTCCATATCTGCAGGATGAGAATCCCTAAGGTGGCAGTCCAGAAATCTGCATTTTAACCCAGTACCTCAAATAAGTTTTATGCCCATTGAGATCAGAGACATAGTGTTCAATATTAAACTCGTTGATTTAGAGAAAAGAAATCTAAGCTCAATTCTTAAACTTTTACAGTTTTGTTGTGAATTAGGCAAGCCACATAGTCCCTTGCCCTTTTCAGCATTTTCAATATGCCCTTACAATGCCTTCTGACCTCCATTGTGTTTGTGGAGGGGTCAGCAGTTAATCTTATTTTGCTTCTATTGTACATGATGAGTTGTTTTGCTCTTGCAGCTTTCAGGATGTTTTCTGTCTTTGCTTTTATCATTTTTATATGATTTGTGTAAGGATGGATCACTTTCCATCTATTCTACTTGGAGGTCATTGAACTTCTTGGATGTGTAGATAAATGTTCTTCAGCAAATGGTGGGAGTTTTCAGCCATTATTTTCTTGAATATTTTTTCTCTCTTACTTTTCCTGGTACTACCACTATGTGTATATCGATGTGCCTAAAGGTTTCCAACGTTTCTCTGAGTCTCTCTTCACTTTTGTCATTCTATTTTATCTTTGTTCTTCAGATTGTATTTATCATGGATGTATCTTAACGTACACTTATTTTTTCCTTCCGCCACTTCAGAACTACACTAAAACCCTTCTAGTAGATTTTTCATTTCAATTATCACACTTTTCAGTTCTAGAATTTCCCTTAGATTCTTTTTTATGAATTCTGCATCTTTATTAATATTCTCTATTTGATCATACACTGTCTTTATGCAGTGGTTTACTTCTTTAGCCATAGTTGAGCACATTTATAATGGCTACTTTGAAGTTCCTCTGTTCAGTCTGACATCTAGTTCCTCTCATAGGCATTTTTGTTGTATTTTTATTTATCTTGTGCATGGGTCACATGTCCCTGCTTCTCTGCATGTCTCATTATTTAATTGAAAACAGGACATTTAATTAATCTCTGAATAACTCCCTTCTCCCTCTGCAGGGCTAGTTTTTGTTGTTTGTTTGCTGTTTAGTGACTTTGCTAGACTATTTTAATGAAGTATACCCTTCCCATATTGTGGAGCCTTTGGTGTCACTCATCAGAGGGCTCAGCCTTGGGTATGTGGACAATTACCCTGGGTTTCAGCAGCGTTCTCTTTGACTGTCTCTCTCCTGGGTCTCTCTTTTTAATCTATCTGCACAATTTGGTATAGCAGCCCAGATGTAAGCTCTACTAATGATCAGCCTAATGTTCTATTGTTTCTGAGAATGTGCTGGAGGATACATTTCTCAGCCCTCTGATCCAACTAAATTTGAGCAAAGGCAATTTTTGAGGCCATTCTTTGAGAATTTTTCTGTGTCCAGCATGTTTCTCCTTAGCTGTCTCTTTCTCTGTTTCACTCTGATGAACTAGTCTGACTGTGGTTTAGCTTTTTGCTCTTAATTAAGAATAGCTATTATTTTTGAGAGTGCTTTTATGATTCCTCTTTCTCGCACTCTATTTCTTATAAAATCAGTTCCTTTGGGGAGAGTTTTGAAGTACTCTTGTATGGACATCCACTCCCCCTGGAATAATTTCTGAGTTATTTCTTGATAATAACTTTGAGTGCTGTGCAGGGCAGTAGCCTCTAGTCAACTTACTCCTGGGTAGAACCTCCACTCTAAGAGTAACCTGAGGAGAAAGTTATCAAGGCTTCATTATTCTCACCTTGCCTCACCTGGGTAGAGCCTTGATCCTATGGGTAGTAGCTGGGAGGTGGAAGGAAGCTTCAACCTCTTAACTGTACTCTTCAACTCGGAGTTGGAAGAGATGAGAAATACTGGCATCTTGCTCCTCTTGGTGGTATCTACACTAATAAAAGAGAAACATGGTAATTAGCGTACGACCGCTACCCTTTTCATTGGCTAATCAGTGAGTATATGCAAATTAACTGTCAGCCAAGATGGCGGCCGGCAGCCAGGCACTGAAGCGAGCAGGGAGGCTTGCTTGCTGCAGACTCCAACGTTCGCTGCCTCACTTGCCAGCCTCTCAGCTGCAAGTCTAAGCAACTATATACTATGTTGCAAATAAGAAGCTAAACAAAACCCCAGAAAACAGCCGGACTGAAACCCAGCCGGACCGAAACATTGTATCCATGTTTTCAGCAGCGAGGCCTCAGAGCTAAAGCTGGCCCAGAATAAAAAAAAAGAA
>NW_005371796.1:381004-383387 GCF_000412655.1 Myotis brandtii | reverse complement strand
ACCCAGGAGCAGGCCTAAGCCAGCAAGTCGTTATCTCCCGAGGGGTCCCAGACTGCGAGAGGGCACAGGCCGGGCTGAGGGACCCCCCCTTCCCGCCCGAGTGCACAAATTTTTGTGCACCGGGCCTCTAGTCTATATATATAAAAGCCTAAGTGACTGTTATGACCGGACGACTGGCTGGTAGCTATGACGTGCACTGACCACCAGGAGAGAGACGCTCAACACAGGAGCTGCTCCCTACTGGTCAGTGTGCTCCCACAGCCAATTTCCCAAGGTCCCTCCACCCGGCTGGCCGCCCCAATTTGGACTGAGTGAGATGACCCCAATGGGCCCCGATCACTGGCCAGGCCGAGGGACCCCACCTGTGCACGAATTTGTGCACTGAGCCTCTAGTATAGATAAGCCTTAATTGAGAACTGATTGGAAAGAAAGGCCAGTCCCTTGGCCACACCCACCTAGTGCCTGGGTGCAGCTTCAGGTAAGCTAAGCTGTGTGTGACAGGAGAGAGGGTCATGGCTCAAATGCCAAAGGATCTTATTCTCCTTACTGAGTTTTGGTATATTTTCTTGAATAAATATTTCTTCATTTGCTGCATGTCCTTGGGACAATTTTGAGAGAAATGAAGTGGTTGATTTTTTAAAATAATTTGAACTAGCTTTGCTGGTTTTGCTGGGGAGTGGGCCTGTGACGCTCCTTATACTGACATCTTGCAAGTGGATCTCCTGATCTCAGTTTTCACCATTTATAAAATGAAGAAACAAGATTAAATATGAAAATGTGTGCTAAAGATTTTATAAATAAAATATGTGGTGATATATATTCATTTATGGTAAAAAGATATCTGGAAAACATTTATAAAAGGCAAATATTAGTTTTCTTCTTAAATGTGAGTTTGAGTCAGGGATTAGAAAGAATAATGAAATGACGGCTCATAAGTAAGGGGAATTTAAATGTAAAATTACATACCCTTCCCTTGTTTCTAACCAGAATAAAATGAAATTGATCGAGTACTTTTTGGCCATATTGTGAAGGTTGAAATAGAAACATTTGAATACATGTTGCCATGAAAAGAATTGTTTTTAAAATTTTTATATGAGGTTGTTTTATAGAGGGAAAATTTTATATTTAGCACATTAAAACTTCACAAAATGTACTGTAGGATTTTATTTTAATTGAATTGGAGATACAGAAGTTATCTTTATTAGAGATACATATTAAAGTAGTTATGTATGAAGTTATATTATATCTTGATTTCTCCATAAATGTTTAAGCAAAACCAAAGACCTGAGGGAGGAAACGGAATGAATGAATAAATGAATGAATGAATGAATGAATGAAAAGTTTGGTAAATGTTGAAAATGGGTGGTGGGTATGTGGAAGTTCATTACAAAATTCTCCCTACTCTGTATATGTTGATATTTCTTATAATAAAGAAATTAAAAGTAGAAAGAATACATAGAGTAATGCCTGGAAATCGAGTAACACAGTAGAGATCTTTTAAATCCAATGGCAATGACAACAGATGACAGATCCTTCTTGAAATCATAGTCCTTTTCTTAAACAATGGGAAGTGTTCAATGTGATTGCGTACATGGTTCTGTTACCAGATAGTCAGTCTGAGCACTGGGAATTGACCCCCATTGGCCAAGATGGTACGGGGGGAGGTTCTTACACTGAGCAAACCAAAAGCTAGAAAGATGACTGGATAGGGCCCAAGTGTGCCAAAAGCTAGCAAGATAATTGGATAGCAAAAAACAAAAACAAAACACTATCACACAAAACATAAAAAGCCCTCCCCTTCCTATCCCTATAAGCACCATAGGCTTGAACCAGAAAGGGAGATGGTCTTTGAGATGGGAGTCCACCATTCTCCCAGGTCCCTGGGCACCTGAATAAAATCTCTTTCCTTTTGCACCTGCATTTGTCTCATGAGTTTGGCTTTCACAGAGGCAGCCAGCTGAACCACCGTTTTTTCAGTTACAGTTCCATTATTCTTTGTTATTAAGATACTAGAGGCCCGGTGCACAAAAATTTGTGCACTCCGGGTGGGGGTGGGGGTCCCTCAGCCCGGCCTGTGCCCTCTCGCAGTCTGGGACCCCTCGGGGCATGACCACCTTCTGGCTTAGGCCTGCTCCCCGGGGGATTGGGCCTAAGATGGCAATCAAACATCCCTCTGGCAGCCCAGCAGCCCTCGGGGGATGTCCACTTGCCAGCAGGGAGCAGACCTAAGCTGCAGTCAGACATCCTTAGCGCTGCTGAGGAGGCAGGAGAGGCTCCCACCACCACTGCTGTACTGGCAGCCGCCAGCCTGACTTGTGGCTGAGCAGAGCTCCCCCCTGTGAGAGCGCACTGACCACCAGGGGGCAGCTCCTGCATTGAGCGT
>NW_005371796.1:376168-380600 GCF_000412655.1 Myotis brandtii | reverse complement strand
TTTTTCTTTTTATTCTGGGATTTATTTACCTTCTATAGCTGTCACTGGAGCTGAGAGCCGGCTCCAGCTCTGAGGCCGTGGCTGGCTGAAAGCAGGTATCTGGGGTTTGTTTGGCTTCTATAATTGAAACACTTTTGCTTTCGGAACTGTTGCTTTCAGGCTCAGAGCTGGGCCGCGGCAGGCGGGGAACCTTGGCTTCCTCCATCACTGGAGCAAGCAAACCTCCTGTTCGCTTCAGCTGCGTGGCTGCCTGCAGCCATCTTGGTTGGCAGTTAATTTGCATATCGCCCTGATTAGCCAATGGGAAGCATAGCGGAGGTATGGTTAATTACCCTATTTGTCTTTTATTAGATAGGACTAGAGGCCCGATGCACGGAATTCGTGCAAGGGGGTAGGTCTGTGGTCGGCAAACTGAGGCTCGCGAGCCACATGCGGCTCTTTGGCCCCTTGAGTGTGGCTCTTCCTAAGCCTTAGGAGTACCCTAATTAAGTTAATAACAATGTACCTACCTATATTGTTTAAGTTTAAAAAATTTGGTTCTCAAAAGAAATTTCAATCGTTGTACTGTTGATATTTGGCTCTGTTGACTAATGAGTTTGCCGACCACTAGGCTAGGTCCTCACAGCCACGGTGGCTGCCTCAGCCCTCCTAGCCCCGGCTTTGTCAGGAAGGTCGTACAGAAGGATGTCCAGAAGGTCATTCGGCTGTACAGTCTAATTAGCATATTATGCTTTTATTATTATAG
Organism: Myotis brandtii; assembly: GCF_000412655.1. Lineage (NCBI taxonomy): Eukaryota > Metazoa > Chordata > Mammalia > Chiroptera > Vespertilionidae > Myotis > Myotis brandtii. The sequence continues at coordinate 379,855 of NW_005371796.1, read as the reverse complement.
ATAGGCCTCACTCACTAATACATGGATGCAAGTTCTATATAAAGTGCTTTCATTTTTAAAAATGACAAAGTTTTTTAAATGAGCACAGTACAAACTACTTACATAGTTTTCATTTATTTGTTATTTGGTCTGAAATGCCTGTCAAAGAAATTAGCTCACACTAGTTTAAAAACCTAAGATTAACATATAATTTGTTATCTAAACTAAGACATTTTGAGAGTAAAAATAGGTACTATTAATATTGTACGAAAATACAGATGTATGTTGGGAAAAATAGGCCATTGGATCATATGGATACTCTAAACTTACCTGACAAAGGAGGACAGTATATATAGTATAAACCTTCCTCAAAACCTTAAATAAAATTATTAATGAGAACCAAAAATATATTCCAATTTGAATCTCTCCTCTTTCCCTCCTTCCCTCTCTCCCTCTAATAAATTTCTAAATTGGTCCTAGGAATTTGAAGTGAATTACTTGCTCAAAGCCATATAGCTCACAAGCAATCGAGAATGATAATTTGCATATCTTGATGACTAGTACAGTGTTCTTTCCATTTAGTGAATTACAGTGAATTTGAAAACATTAATATCCATTTATGAATCCAGTTTTATAAAAACAGCAGTTACATATTTTAGCTAAGTGATAGCCTGAAAGATATGCCAATTTTGTCTGCCAATAATTGAAAGCACATACACTTTAACTATATAAAATATACTGTAAAGCTTTTATAATAAAAAATCGGCATGATGTAAGAACATAATAAAAAGAAAACTTCAAACTCGGCACCAGAAGTTATTTCTGTCAGTGGACACATTAGGGAAATTAGTGTAACATAAATATGTAAGAGAAAGTAGTTTATTTTTATGTGACCTCTTGGATATTTACTGTTCCTATATCTTATAGTTTTATAATAAACTGCTTAAAATTTGCTTATCTGGGGGTATGCTTTAATATAAGCAAAGAAGTGGTTTTTTTAAATAATTGTCAATACAGTATACTTAGAATTCTATTAACATTAATTCAAATATTTCCAACAAGACCTTTGTTTGGGGATGGATTCCATTTGATACATTTCTCAGAAATTGTCCTGACAAACCATTGGTGTACAAGCCTGATAACTCCTTCTTTCTACAAAATGAATTTGCCTGAAGGGCTTCTTTTACAGACTGTCTGTGGTATCTTCATTGGTACTGACAGTCTTCTCTTTGTAACTCTGAAGGACTGAGGACAGTACCAGCCATCCACACTGTAATCTGGACATCAAGTGAATAGTATGGCTCTTAAATAACTAATAGAGAAGAAGAGCTTTGCCTATAAACTGATTCATCTCAACAATTTCAAGAATTAGACTTGAGTCTAAATTACATCTCCTATGAGAGTGCCCCATTCATTTTATGTCTGACTTTGATACCCTAAGTACCTGGTACTGTAACAATAACTGAGAATCTAAATTATATACTTATTACATGGGAAGTGAGTTAAGCATACACACACACACACACACACACACACACACACACACACACACTTCTCCATGAGGAAGGTAATTTAATGACATGGTCTGAAATAAAGCTAAATTATGCAAAGTAAATTTTTTGCAAGAGCTTGTACACTATTGTTTGTGATTGATTAAATTATTTCTTAATGGCTAGATATAGATAAATATTAAATAGTTCAAAAGGATAAGTCATCAAATCATAGCATCCATTATCTGTATATCCCTAACCCATTAAAGCACAAAAAAATTGGTTTTCATTCAAGTGACTGATTTTCATGAACAAAAATTGCCTTTAAATAGCTTTATCACTTGTAAAATTGGAAAGATATATTTACTCACAGGCAAGACTGGTCTGTATTCTAGTATTTCTTAAGAAGAACAATGAAATAGAGAAAACTATTGATCAAAAAGAGTACTGATAGTGCAGCTGGTGTGGCTCAGTGTTTGAGTATCAACCTATGAACCTGGCGATCATGGTTCGCTTCCCGGTCAGGACACATGCCTGCGGGGGCAGGAGGCAGCTGATCAATGATTCTCTCTCATCATTGATGTTTTTATCTCTCTCTCCCTCTCCCTTCCTCTCTGAAATCAATAAAAATATTTTTTTAAAGTATTGTTAACTGATTTTTTTCACCAAATCACCAAATACCAATACGCAAGAGTTTCACAACTCACCTACAGAAGAGTTAATCAATATATATTTTGGAAAATTTGTTCTTTTTTTCTAAAATAGTTTATAGAGGGTTTACTCTGTCTCAAGGACTCTGTAAGTCACTGCCAATTACTGTGTGCCTAAAAAGAAACAGGTATATACTGGCTTCTTAGTACGTATCAACAATGAAAAAATTATATATACACACACACACACACACACACACACACACACACATATTAAACTTCTCCGCCTTTTCTCCTTTAGTCCCTATTTCTCAAAATACCACTTGTGGCCATCATTTCTTCACTTTATCTCCCACATAGTGCAGTTTTGGTTCCTCTAAGCCCCTGTTGTCTTCCTTCTTTAAAAATGCTTATTTTTCTTAGAGTCATGAATCAACCTTTGAATCTGAGACTGGATTTTCAAAGCGTAGCTGCAGTTTCAGTTTTAAATCGCCCACAAGGAAGTTGAATGAGACGCTAAGCCTCACTGCCTGAAGCTCAGTGATCCCTGAATGAAAAATAAGGTCCTGCATCCTCCCTGTCTTTGTACGGCACTGGATACTCATGAAAGGAAGATTTAAAAAAAAAAGAGAGAGACATATGGTCAGTCCTTAAAAATGTAATCTAAAGAGGAATCCAATCACAATGAATTTTTTAAACTCCTAATGAGGTTAAAAATTCAGCCTACAGAAAAAATATATTTGTGTATTATTTTTTCAAGTTCTATTGAGAAACAATTGATATAAAACACTGTATAAAGTTAAAGCATACAGTATGATGGTTTGATTTACATGAATTGTGAAATGACTTTCACAATAAGTACAGCTAATATCCATCATCTCCTATTGATACAATAAAAAAAAAGGAAAACCGTTTTCTTTTGTATGGTGAAACTCAGGATTTACTCTCTCACAACTTCTCTATATATCATATACAAGCAGTGTTAGTTTTACTCATTATGCTATATATAGCATAATCCTTGTACTTAATTATCTTAAAGCTGAAAGTGTGGACCTTTGACCACATTCCTCTTCCTCCCCCCTTCCCCCCACTTCTGGTATCCGCAGTCTGATCTATTTTTTCTATGAGTTTGATTTTAGATTCTGTGTGTAAGTGAGATCATACAGTATTTGTTTCTCTCTGCCTGACTGATTTCACTTAGCATAATGCCCCTTCAAATTGCTGCAAGTGGCAAGATTTCTGTTTTTATCCTTGCTCTAGGATATGTTTATTGATTGAGAGAGAGAGAGACAGACAGAGAGAGAGAGAGAGAGACAGACAGAGAGAGAAAGAGGGAGGGAGAGAGAGACAGAGGACAAGCAATGTGAGAGAGAAACCTCAATTGGTTCCCTCCTGTACACGCCCCAACCAGAAATCAAACCCAAGACCTAGGTATGTGCCCTGACTGGGAATTGAACCCACAACCTTTGGTCTATGGGACTATGCTCCAACTAACTGAGCCACCCAGCCAAGGCAAGGCAATACACACACACACACACACACACACACACACACACACACACACACAC
>NW_005371796.1:375005-375876 GCF_000412655.1 Myotis brandtii | reverse complement strand
ATAAAATTTTTGGAAGAGTTTGAGAAGAATTGATATCAGTTCTTTAAATGTTTGGTAAAATTCACCACTGAAGTAATCTGGTCCTGGGCTTTGTTGGGACAGTTTTGGTCACTGATTAATCACCCTGATTATACTTGATCTGTTCAGAGTTTCTACTTCCTGTTTGAGCTTTGATAAGTTGTATGTTTCTAAGAATTTTTTCTATTTCTCTAGGTCATCCAGCCTGTTGGCATATAGTTCATAATAGCATCATATGATCTTTTGTATTTTTGTGGTATTTATTGTAATGTCTCTTTTCAAATTTATAATTTCATTTACTTGGATATTTTCTCTTTTTTTTCCTGGTTAGTCTAGCTATGTCAATTTTGTTTATCTTTCCAGAGAACTAACTATTAGTTTGCTTAACATTTTCTATTATTTTTAATGTATTTATTCTCTTATTTTTATTATTTTCTTCTGCTAACTTTGGGTTCAGTTTATTATTTTTTAGTTCCTTAAAATACAAAAAAAATAGTTTTTTTTTAAAAAATTTCATTGCATTTATTGGGGTAACATTGGTTAATAAGATTATATAGGTTAGGCTCACTAGATTTTTTGGAGTGGGTAGTATGTTCAGCATTACGTGGGGTTATGCATTAGCTTCTCCTCCTACTGGGGCGGCAAATGAGACACTGTGCCTGCACCACTTGTTGCTTGGGCACCTGAATGAGGCCAGAGCGTGGAGTTCCCTGGTTATTAGATGAGGTGACTGTTTTTGTTCTGCACCTGGACGCACCATAGGCTGTGCTCTCTGTTCAAGTTCATAGGGTTTTGAATGGGCTATGCATTTTTGCATGTGCTCTGTTTATGTTCCTGGTCAGACAAGATAAAG
>NW_005371796.1:309474-374784 GCF_000412655.1 Myotis brandtii | reverse complement strand
CAGATCTGCACTTTTCCAGGTTCCCTGTTCAGAGTGCACTTCTGACTCGGTTCTGCAGATGAGTAAAGCCTCTGGTTGGGTTATTACTTGGATGCTGCAGGTATAAACTTGGTCCCTGTGCCGGTTGTTGCAAGACCCTCCCTGCTTCCAAATCACAGTCAGATTCCCAGTGGTTGAGCCCTGCAGATTCTCCTACAATCCTCATAATGTAGCGAGAGGTCAGAGTAGGGACTCTCTTAAAGTCACTGAGAATGCTGGGGTGAGGATTGGGGACCTTCATTCTCTTTTCCCATTGGAGGAACCAGAGGCTCAGGGAAGACTTCAGTGCGTGGTACTGTACTAGTCTGGGGCAAGGGCAGTGTAGTCAGTGTGTACTGCCTTCTCTTACCCTTCCCATGTAGTCTGTCTTGGTCTCTGTGGTGCAGGGGTGTGTTTCAGCCTCATCCCTATGTGCTAGGATTCTCTCAGCTGTGTCTTGTTCTTCAATACTTGTTGGTTGTTCTTGTGAGTGGGAGTGAAGTCAACAACCACATATGTTGTCATCTTAGTGATGTAACTCCCCTATTTTCTATTATTAACTGATCTTTCATAGTTATTAAGCCAAGAAATTCACCTATGCAGAGGAATATGCAGAAGTAGCATGTGGCAAGTTGAGTGTATCCTCTCTTCAGGAACTTTGGTTAGCAAAATTTCAAGTAATAGAAACTACCAGTTAGTGCATTAAACATCATACAATTAAAACACCTCTCTCTCCCCATTGCTTTATGTATAGAACAATCAAATATATTTCAAAACCAGCCCTTAGCTGTAGAAAATTAGGAAATGTATTCTGCTGGCCATGTATCTAAAAAATGTAGGTGATATGTCGATATGAGTCCTTTTTCTTCTCAAAAATAACACTGGTTATTTAATGAAAATCAGAGAAAGCATATTTTAAAGTGATATAATTTTAAAGCTTACATAGAAACATATTACAGCTCTGTAAAAATATTTGTGACTCTTTAAAATAGGTAATGGATTTAGAAGAATTCAGGCTGTGGTTATGAAACCACATGAAAGCATGGTGGCCAAAAATAATAGCTATCTACAGTATACCAACAAAACTGTTTGGTCAGCATAAGCATAGGAAATTATTTTTCAAGTACAGATGTCTTGTCCTTGCCATAGAATAATTGATTCAAAATCTCTGTGGGTTGATCTTGTCCATTTGTATTTTAAAAACAGCAAAGTGGCCAAACCGGTTTGGCTCAGTAGATAGAGCGTCGGCCTGCGGACTGAAAGGTCCCAGGTTCGATTCCGGTCAAGGGCATGTACCTTGGTTGCGGGCACGTCCCTAGTGGGGGGTGTGCAGGAGGCAGCTGGTCGATGTTTCTCTCTCATCGATGTTTCTAACTCTCTATCTCTCTCCCTTCCTCTCTGTAAAAAATCAATAAAAAAATTTAAAAAACAAACAAACAAAAAAAAACCAGCCGTGTTTCTGATATCAGCAAACCATTATTCTCACAGATGCCAGATTCCATTTCAAAAGGAGAATAAAGCATCACTTTAAATTTCCTAATCATTATTGTACATATTGTGTGGTAGCTGAAAGGGGAACACAGAGAGAGCATGTTAATTCTAATTAGAGAAATAAAAAAATATTTAATGCAATCAAATTAAGCTACTAGCGGACAGGAATAGTTATACATTTTACTATAATATGTAGGTATATAATCTTTGAAAATACCTTATATTGTCATTAGCATCTAAATTTATGCATGCACACACAACACACACTCACTTTTTTAAAGTAGATTTTTAATTGTTGGCATGCAATATTATAGTTTCAGATGTACAACATAATGATTAGACATTATATATCATACAAAGTGATCACCATGGTAACTCTAGTACCCGTCTGGTTTTCATATATTGTTAGTATGATATTATTGACTATATTCCCTATGCTGTATGTTACTGCCAGTAATAAATTAGTCACATGCATTTTTATAGGCAAGTGTCTGGAAGAAGAAAGTAGATGGCAACATGTTAAACTTCAGTGTACACCACTCCAAAATGGGTTTGCTTATGGCAAATGCAACAGGAAGGAGTGAGATATGGGTGAACTAAAGGTTTGTTTATAGAACAAGGATTCCCCAGTTCCCTCTTATCCACAAGCAACAACAACATCGTATAACAAAATGTGACTTGTCTGAAGTCACTGAACAATTTGGAATAAAATAAGGCAGTAGCTGTGGAAATATGACCTTATAAGAGGTTTTCAAAGGTCCTCATCTTAATGCCATTAAGACACACACACATACACACACACACACACTCTCCAACCAACTTCTCTTAGAAGGCAGAGGATAGAGTCTATGGCATCTTTAAAGATAAAGCACTGCTTACTTGTATGTATAAGTGTTTATTATTAATACTATTTGACTTTTCAATCATTCCCATAAGATACTTTCACAAATTTAAAGTTGTTAAGTGTTGAGAAATTATTAGCTAGTCTAAAAACTTTTGGAAAGCAAACTGTACCTCAACATGTGGCAAACTATACCTCAACGGCAGATTTTTAATAATTGGATCATTAAGAGAGAGGAATTATTTCTTGAGGAATCAAAGGTTGATTTGTGAGGAATCAAAGGTTGATTTGTGTTATTAAATCAACACAAATTTTTGTGTTGCTCTGAGGTCTCAGTTTTTCATGAATGGGTACCCAATACACTTAATACTAATTAAGGAACCTACTATGATGAAAAGCTCAGTTATAAAATAAACACAGCTATACCACAAGGTTAGCTAGAATTGAAGTTCGAGCAGTAGGAGAAACAGCTTGTTTTATTCTATAAAGGCACCACTTGCATGCGAATAGCATTGATTGCATTCCTTTATACCTAGACAACATTCATGTCTGTGTGCTATCTCAGTTTTTCATACTATCATTCCTATTTGTACATTAATCACTACATTTACAGTTGAGCATCCTGAGGTGGTGGTGGGGATGCTCATAATTTGTTTTCCAGAAGGGCCAGTTAGAACAAAGACAAGGTTAGCATCAAAGAATCTTGACTCCCACGGCAGCACATTTTCCATTGTAGCTCAGTGTCAATATAAACTCTTAGGATGCACTTACAGATGAAAGTGAGAGATACTAAGGGAAGGCGGAACCCCTTATTACAGTCACGTAAGCTAACAAGTTTGTGAAGGTCCTTTCAGAAATGTTTACATCTTCTGAAAGCAAATGTGACTTTGTCCTGGAAACATTCATTTGCCATAGAAAGGTGGATTTCTCCATGAATCCGCAGTAAAACCTTTATGGCCTATGGTACTATGGCACAGGAAATAATCCATTTCTATGAGAACCCAGTGGAGGACCTACAGCTGGGTACACCATTTCTTCTGTCATTCTTTGTTATAAAAATTAGCAATATTATTTCAAAGCAGAAATTCTGGAAAGTCTAGTTCATGCAGTATGTTCAATAAACTCTGTGCCACTTTTATATGCCCCCCAAATGTAATAGGTACTGGGATTATAGCAGTGAACAAGCACACTAGGTTCCAACTTTCAGGAGCTTACATTCTTTAGGAGAGAAAGATAAGAAAGGAGTAAACAGAGATAAACTAAGATAGCCACAAATACTAGGGAACAAATAAGGCAGTCAGGGGATGTGAGAGAGGATGACTAAGGGGCTCCTTTAGATTGAGGCTCGGACATACTTCTCTGTCACGTTGATATTTGACCTGAGACTTGAATTACTAGAGGTCCAGAGGGAAGATCAGGTTCAAGTACTTGAACCAGGGATAATCTTTGCACATTTGAGGAATAGGAAGAAGGGTGGTGAGACTAGACCAGAGCTTCCCAACTGGACCAAGTCACAATAGCATCCAGCAAATGGCTTACAGAGCTGCAGATATATCAGCATTATCAGCTGTGACCTGAGCCCCTGGACCCAAACCCACTAGTCATGAGTGGTCTCTTTAATTTAACTCAGTGTTTCATGAAAAATAGTATATTTTTCTATGTATGTTACCATTGAGGGACATTTGGAAAGCATGGAGTCTAGAGTGGAATGAATGTATGGTGGACAGTAGGCACAAGCCAATTCATACAAAGCCCCACAGTTCATGGAAACATTGAAAATTTTGGTGGGAAGGTATTTATAAAGAGTGATTTAATTTGTGTTTGGATAAGATCACTTTAGAGAATACACAAAGCAAAGTATTGGAATCAAGCAGCATTCCACCTGTTCATCATCAGGGTGACCTTGGGGTTGCCACTTGCTATCTCAGAACTCAAGTCCCTTTATTAAATCATCAGAGGTAATAGCATTTGTCTTTGGGTTTGCATCGCATGTGTCTTATGACGGGACGTTGAATGATGCCAGTGCTTGCCCTGAGAGAGATAACACAGAAAAGGGAGATTGTTATTCCTGCGACTGACACCAAGCATTCCAACCTGACAGCTATCTCTCACAGATCAGTCTGTGAACAAGGGCTGATTAACTTCCCAGAAGGAGAGAGATAATGGGAGCAGTGAGTCACTGGGGCTTGCTTTGACACTGATCAGTTCCCACTGGCCATGCTCCTCTGAAGATGAATAGCAATAGAGATGTATGTTCATCCGTGATCCTTTTCTATCAATTAAGCCTCCTGAATAAACCACAAAGGCATCTGTCACCTCACTGTGATGTCGCTGTTTCTCTATTTAAGTACTTTAGGAATAAAACATGTCCAGTGAATAGTCATGCCTGCAGGTGTTAAACAGGACAAGTGTCATAGATCTATCCTAAATGACACAGAACAACCTGTAGGCCTTACAAAGATTGGATTTTTAAGATGTCTGGATGTGAACAACCAAGAGCACTAGCTTCTGTTTTATTTCATAGGGTATAGTAGTTTCTTCCCGAATAAATAAGTTTTTATTCCATTTCTTCATACTGTATTTAAAAATTATAACGTGACAGTGGCATTGAACTGAACGTTTCTGTTATTTATATAGTGATTCTTTAAATGTGGATAAGAACATGATTTATTTTTCAAAATGCAATTTTCAAAAGATAGATGTTACCTGAAAGGCAGTTAATGAAGCTGTTTTTAAAGTGATAAGAACACTTTAAATGCGAATGAGATGAAATGGAAGTATTCCAGAGAGAAAGGGAATTGATGAGAGTAAATTGGATACTATTATATTAAAAAGGAGAAAAAGGGCTAATTTTAGGAATGATGTCCTTAAACATATGAGCAAACACAAATTCAAACAATGGAAGAGTTAGCTTTTGAATAAAGCAAGGCTACTTTGACAGTTATTATAAGAAGAAAGGCAAAAATGCAAATACGGGTTCATTGGGTAGATAAGTGGAATGTCGAGTGGATAAAGACATTTCTATGAATCTGCCTACCTTTATTTTCTCCTTGAATTTTGAAGCAAGATCATCAGCTGCAAGTCAGTCAAGAAGAGTGTCAGAGGAAGTTTGTGGAGAGCAATGGGGTTGGGAAAGAGTTCAAATGCAATGACATAAGGAATCTCATTGTGTACTGCAGTTTTAACTCATAAATTCATTTCACTGGGTCCTCATTGCTCACAGAACTGTTTCTTAAGAAAGTTTTCACCATTAGAGAGATGAACCTTGTTCTCATGCAGACATTCTCAGGAGAGTTTTGGCTATTCAGTTGTGAGTATAATGAAAATAAGTAATGACATAATGAGAAGAAGTCATGAAAATAGTACCAGTTTAAAAATCATTCAAGATTTTATTCCACTGTGTATAGGGTATGTTGATCTTTGCCAAGCCCCTTTACTTTTTTTAAAGAGAATTTAAAGTAATTGAATTAATCCTGGCTAGTGTTGCTCAGTGGTTGACCATGGACCTATGAATCAGGAGGACACAGTTCAATTCCTGGTCAGGGCACATGCCCTGATTGCAGGCTTGATCCCCAGTGAGGTATCTCTCTCTCCCTCTCCCTTTCTCACTGAAATAAATAAAAATATTTTAAAAAATAAAGTAATTGAACTATGATGGAAAATTGATAAGCAGTTGTTTAGAGATGAGGAAAACGGGGAGATAGGGAAAATTTGAAGGTGATAGATATTCTTGTTTTGTTATGTTAATACTCACCCAAGGATATATTTTCCATTGATTTTTAGAGAGAGTGGAAGGAAGGGGGAGAGAAAGAGTGAGAGAAACATCTACATAAGAGAGACACATTGAATGTGTGCCTCCCACACTGGGGCTAGGGATCTAACCTGCTGAGGTTCATTCCCCTGACCCTTCAGTCCTTGGGGAAAATACTGTAATGACTGAGTCAAACCATCTAGGTCAGTGATAGATATTTTTATTATCATAACTAGAAACTAGAGGCCTGGTGCATGAAAATTCGTGCACTCGCGGAGGTGGGGGTGTCCCTCAGCCTGGCCTGCACCCTCTCGCAGTCCAGGACTCCTTGGGGGATGTCCACCTGCCAACTTAGGCCTGCTTCCTGCAGAGATCAGGCCTAAACCTGCAGTCGAATATCTCTCTCACAATCAGGGACCACTGGCAATAACCGCTCACCTGCCTGATTGCCCCTAACTGCCCTCCCCTGCCAGCCTGATCCCCTCTAACCCCCTCTGCGTTGGCCCCTGCCACTGTGGCTTTGTCCAGAAGGACATCCAAAAGGATGTCTGGAAGGTCGTTTGGCTGTCCAGTCTAATTAGCATATTATGCTTTTATTATTAAAGATATTTAATTTCCAAGTTGATTTTATGTATTATTTAGATATTCTTATTTATTTATAAATATTTAATAATTTCTTATATATTTTATGTGGTTGCTTTCAAATTTAATTCCATTGTATTTGGAGAACATGCTTTGTGTGATTTTAATTCTTCTAAATTTATTGAGTCTTGTTTTATAGCCTTATATTACCATCCTAAATATTCCATGTGTACTTGAAAATAGTGTGTATTCTGCTACTGTTGGGTAGAATGTCCTATATGTCAGTTAATTTTGTTGTTTTTTCCATGTCCTCACTGATTTTCTGACTCATTGTTATATAATTCAAATTATTGATATCTTAAAACTGTGATTTTAGGTTTTTTTCTCCCCTTTTAATTTGGTCACTTTTTTCTTCATGCTCTAACAATTTAATTATAAATTGTCATCTTTTTCTTTAGTAATAATCCTAGGTATAATGTTTACTTTTTTCTGATAATATACTCCACATCTTATTAAAGATAATTTAAATTTACTTTAGCATGTTCTATGTTTTTTTCATCCTTTTACTTTTCACCTATTTGCATCTAAAGTGTATCTCTTGTACACATTATATAGTTCCACCTTAACCTTTTTTATTGATATAAAATTTTGTTAAAGACAAAGGGTACAGATAGTTATGTAAATGGAAACAGAAAGTAGAGCATGATTGCTTTTGGAAATAGTCATGAACAAAATGAGAAAACCCTATTATTTAGGATCTTGCTTTTTTATTCATTTAGAAACTACTTGCCTTTTGATTGAGATATTTAATGTAGTTATACTATTATTGAATTTTATCTCTCATTTAGTTTTCTAGACATATATACTCATTCCTCTATTTCTTTGGCACTGTGTTATTTAACCACAATCTTATAATATCAAAGCTGTCAGTTTTCACAATTTATTTAAGACAGTATTTAACAACATTTTGTTTGCAATGATACACGTTTTTGTCCAAAGCTCAAATAAACTGCATCACCTCTTCCAGCAAAGCTAGTTTTCACATCTACTCTGCCACATGCTGGTTAAGCTATTAACAAACCTGATTGGTGGTGGGAGCAGGCAAAAAGGTAACATACTAGCAAAGCTACTATTCTACATCCAGTTCTTACCCAAAACTCTAGCATGGTTTTAAAGAATAAACTCTTCTTAATTGTCTGTCTTTTATCAGTTTTTAGTGCCATGAAATACTTGCAATGCATAACATTAATCTGTATACTTTTTTTTAAAAGTTTTTAATATATTTTATTAATTTTTTACAGAGAGGAAGGGAGAGAGATAGAGAGTTAGAAACATCGATGAGAGAGAAATATCAATCAGCTGCCTCCTGCACACCTCCCACTGGGGATGTGCCTGCAACCAAGGTACATGCCCTTGACCGGAATCGAACCCGGGACCCTTCAGTTCGCAGGCCGACGCTCTATCCACTGAGCCAAACCGGTGAGGGCAATCTGTATACTTATTGTACACATATAACATATTACTTTTATTTTGGCTGGGCAGAATTGAGCAGAATTGCTAAGACTGATAAATATCCATATTCAGAAGTCTCTTCCCACTTAGCTGGAGGAAATATTTTGAAAGTGAGAAGCAACATTTACCCACACGTTTATATTTTCTGTCATCTTCATTTGTTTATATAAATCCAATTTTTCATTCAGCTTCTATTTTCCTTCTAGCAGAACAACTTTCTTCAGCATTTGTTATAATGCAGATCTTCTGGCAAAAAATGATCTGAGATCATTTCTGTCATCTTTATTTTGCTTTCAGCTTTAAGTAAAATTTTTGTGATGCAAGAATTCTGTTTTATTTTTTCAGTTCTTTAAATATGGCATTCCATTTAGTTTTTGCCTGTGTAGGTTCTGAAAAACCTGCTATCATCTGTTTGTTTCTCTGTATTTAATCTGTCATCATTTAATCTCTGCAGGCTTTGATTTTATATTTCTTGTCTCTGGTTTTCAAGTTCATCTATGTAATTTACAGACTTGTTTGTATTGATGGATTTGTCTTTTGTTTTGGGTCACATTTTTTGTGTTTTTCCGCATGCTCCAAAATTTTGTTTGGATAGCAAGTGTAAATTTTGCATTGTTTTTGCCTTTTTGTTGTATTACTTCAATTGTAGTAAGTTTGTTTAAAGCCCAGAGTTAGGTTAATTACAGTCCACTGGGAATTTTCACAGTTTGCTTTTCAATTTTGTTAGGGTGGTTTCAAGAGTGGCCATTGGTGTAGAGCTAAATTAGCTCCATTAGTAAGATAAGCCTCTGAATTTTCAATATATTATGAATTATTTCTACTCTAGTGGGGATTCCAGTAGTTTTTAGCACTATGTGAACTCTGGAAATTATTTGCTTTTCAGTGGTTCTTTCTTCAGCCTGAGATATTTTCCTTGTACCCATCAGTCATTCCTACCCAAACACTTTTGGGAAACCTACTGGTTTACAAAAAATCCCGTGTGTGTGTGTGTGTGTGTGTGTGTGTGTGTGTGTGTATGTGTGTGTGTGTGCGCACGCATGCACACACATGCACCCACACAGTTATATCTCCTTCTCTAGTAATCTATCCTGCAATTTTTAGCTAACTTTAATTCCCTGAAATCCGATCTGTCTTTCCTCAACTAAATATGAGTGTGAGGCTCACTTTGGATCCACCTTCTCATGCTATAGAAAAGCAGTATGATGTGTGAATTGTAGGATCTATCTTGTTTATTTCCCTCCTTTTAAGGATCATATTCCTGTGACACCTGTTGTTTATCTGAAATTTGTTGTTTTCATATATTTTCTATGGTTTTATAATTTTTAACATATGCGAGTCAATCATATCTCTATAAAATATCTTGGCAAAAACTTCCAATTTTGATTTTTATAAGAATTGCATTAAAACTATAGATCAACTACAGAAAAATTAGTATGGTCATAATATTGAACTTTCAGTCAAATAATATTGTATTTCTCTTTATTTAAATTTTATTTTCTTTAAAACACTTTAAAAAATAAAATTAAAATTTTATTTTCTTTAAAACACTTAAAAAATAAAATTAATAAAATACTTCATAATTATCTTTGTAGAAGTCTAGATTTATTAACTTTTATATTTATTATTAAGTATAATAATTTCACAGAAATAGCAAATACTTATGCAACTCAGCACAGTATACTCACATAAGGCTTTAATAAAGCTAAAGGATAGATAAATAGAGCAGGAGGAAGAAAGAATTGACAACGACCGAGGATACTAGACTTCTCCCTGAGTCCTCTTTCAATAGCACAGAATATACTTCATCTTTAAATTATGAATCATCAATTTATGTGTTTGCTATCTTAGTTCCAAAGGAGTCTAGGCACAGCTCCAATAAGGGATCTTTTATTCCCTTCTACTTGCATAGTTAAAAATAGGCTGTTTAACTGGTTAAGTAACTGAAAACCATCAATCCATATGTCCCTGAATAATGTAGATAAGCTAGAGAAGGGTACATTCGGAGGAGTTTCAACTTTACATTGCCATGCATTGCTTAATGGTGGAGATACTTTCTGAGAAATGTGTGGCCATTATGTAATTTTGTTGCCTTTTGACTACCATAGAGTGCACTTATATAGAATCAGATGGTATAGCCTATTGCACGCCTGGGCTATAGTACAGCCTGTTGCTCCTAGGATGTAAAGCTATATGGCATATTATTATACTGCATATTGTAAGCAATGGTAACAAAACATTAAGTATTCGCAAAATCGATTCAAGCTCTGTTAATAAGTAATAGGCAGAACTGGGATTATCTTTAGAAAGTACAACCTAAAGTAAAAGTCATACAAAAAAATGAGTTTGAAGAAAAAAGAAGAAAGCTGAAGAGGATCAAGTCAATACTCAAGCAATCAGTCACTTTCCAAAACCAAGAACTGAATGAAGAGAGGGGCAGTGCAGAGAACAAGGGGGAGGTGGTGGCTAGATGATTGCTATCTAGTCACTAGATCATGCCTGTAAAGTTACCACATTACAAGTAGTTTACCTTAATAATGCATCTGGCGAAGAATGATCTTCTTTATGGCCTTTCAAACAAAGCTTTGGAAGACATATTTATCTGAAGTTAGGGCAGTGATGGCGAACCTTTTGAGCTCGGCGTGTCAGCATTTTGAAAAACCCTAACTTAACTCTGGTGCCGTGTCACATATAGAAATTTTTTGATATTTGCAACCATAGTAAAACAAAGACTTATATTTTTGATATTTATTTTATATATTTAAATGCCATTTAACAAAGGAAAATCAACCCAAAAAAATGAGTTCACGTGTCACCTCTGACACGCGTGTCATAGGTTCGCCATCACTGAGTTAGGGCTTTTCTTTACCCTCCACTCCATGCTACCAGCCAGTGTTCACACACCTCCTTCTTAAACCTGCAGTTCATTGTTGCTAGTGGAGCTAAGGAGAAAGTTCATAAAAAAACAAACAAACAAACAAACAAACACCTTTCATTCCCACCCTTCTCTAGGAGGCAGATATGAAAGCCCATGAGCTAGATTTCCCACTACAATTGCATCCTGAAAGTAGGATTTCTTTCTCAGTTAAGTCACCCTTCAAATCAATGATCTAGGCCAGTGGTCGGCAAACTGCGGCTCGCGAGCCACATGCGGTTCTTTGGCCCCTTGAGTGTGGCTCTTCCACAAAATACCACTTGCGGGCGCGCACATACAGTGCGATTGAAACTTCGTGGCCCATGCGCAGAAGTCGGTATTTTGTGGAAGAGCCACACTCAAGGGGCCAAAGAGCCGCATGTGGCTCGCCAGCCACAGTTTGCCGACCACTGACTAGGCTTTTAGAATGTCTCCAAGAAACTTGAGTGTCTTTTGAGCTCTCTTCAGTAGGAATCTTATCTACTGTCAGTTTAAGAAATTGATGGCTTTAATTGAGGTGACTAGGCTTTTAGAATGTCTCCAAGAAACTTGAGTGTCAGTTTAAGAAATTGATGGCTTTAATTGAGGTAGGATAAAATAACTCTTAGAAGAATATTTTGTTAATATTTTATATGAATCTTACAAATGGATTATACCTATGTTGTTATACCCTTTAGATAATATAAATACTTGGTTTTTAATTTTAATTAGTTCGTTATAACTTCAACAATAATTGGAGCATTATATGCGTAAATTAGCAATAAGAGATATAAAACTGCAAAGGCAATTTTGATGGGCCTAAAGTGGTTCTCATAATAGTAGCATAAAACTGTAAAAGTAACATGATTTTTTACCTTAATAAATAGTAATTGCTTCAAAAATAATTACATATCATAACTGTGGGATACAGCTACATTGCTATACTTAAAGCAAAATTGATAACATTAAATGTTTATGTTCAAAAAGAATAAATTTTAAAGGTTAATAAAATAAATGCCCTAATTAAGAACTTATACTATTAAAATAAGTCCCAAATAAATTGGAAGAGAGAAATGAAACATAATAAGAGAAATTAATCAAATATAAAATTAAAGACACAACAAGGGATTAACAAGCTAAAAGTTCATTCTTGGGAAAAACAAATTAAGTGCACAAAACTCTAGTAAGAATTTTTAACAAGTGGGAAATACAAATAACCAATATTATGAAATAAAAGGGGTACATAAAGCAAATTCTAAATATATAATATAAATACTGTGAATATGTACCAATATATTGAAAACATACAGTTATGGGTAGCTCCTAAAAACATTGTCTTAAATAAAAAGAATGGTGCTGAGTGAGATTTATAGTACATATATATTTATGTAAACTAAAATATAGAGAAATTTCCACCATAATTTATAAAAATATATGCCCAATTAATGACTTCTGCCAATAACAATAACATGGAGACTAAGGTGGGAAATGAAGAGGAGTTATTAAAGTCAGTATTTGGCATAAAGTTTTGTAACACAATATGCTTTGCAAAGATATATTACTGTAAGGTGAGAAGTATATAATGTTCAGCACAGTGGACCTGAGGTGCAAAAACCACAATTACAAAAAACAACATTATAAGTTCAAGACCGTACTTCCAGCCTTAGCGCTCACTGGATTCCATGGGGCCTTATTTATTGGAGATTGTTATGGGGGGATTAATTGGGGCTCAAATAAGAAGTGAAAGAAGAGGCCATGAGAGTTGGGACTGTGGCTCTGGAACAAACGTAAGCATATGTAGGCCATGGATCTGGTTTGCAAATGGTAAACACTAATTTCAGAGAACAGCTCTGGCCAAAGAGCGCCATGTGAGAAGCTATGCAGTGGAAATCTCTGGAAGAAGTCCTAGAAGTGTAACTGTCAATAGAACATACATCTTATTGTCATCCAGCAAGTGGCTGAAGTTGAACCTGCTTGCGTTGTAGTGGCTAAAGAATATAGCAGGAGTATGTGAAGTTCTGAAAGGTTAAGAAATATTCTGAAATAATATGAGTCTGGGCATCGCCATCCTACCCAAGAAGAGAAGTTGGAAGTATTTTGTGAGCAAACTGAAGAACCTGAGGCGGTTAGCAGGCAGAGTCCCAGTCAGGGTAACTGCCAAAGGTACCCACATCAAAGTTCAGTGGCTGAGCTTGCTTGAAAAGAGAATTCCACTCACATGTGTTCAAAATACAGTGTCCGCACAGAGGCCAACAGAATGAGTCAGTAAGAAGTGAGACTTTAAGTGGGGACAGAAGCATGAGCATCTTCTTCCATCTGTGCCTAAGAAACATAAGCAGATAGTATGTGAATGTTCCTCAAAAACTAGATGTCCATTTATGGGTGAACTAGAGGCCTGGTGCACGAATTTGTGCACCAGTGCGGTCCCTTGGCCTGGCCTGCGGGATTGGGCTCAAATCGGTTCTCTGACATCCCCTGAGGGGTCCTGGATGGTGAGAGGGTGCAGGCCAGGCTGAGGGACCCCACCAGTGCACAACCGGGGCCAAGGAGTGACATGGGAGGTTGGCCAGCCAGGGAGGGACCATGGGAGGGCTCCAGGGAATGTCCGGCCCGACTCACTGAGTCCCAATCAGTCAGACCCCAGCTGCAAGCTAATCTACCAGTCGGAACTCAGTCCCGATCAGTCGGACCCCAGCAGCAAGCTAATCTACCAGTCGGCGTGTCTGTCCCCTGGTGGTCGGTGCACGTCATAGTGAGAGGTTGAGTGGCCTTAGCATATCGTTAGCATATTATGCTTTGATTGGTTGAATGGATGACTGGATGACTGGACACTTAGCACATTAGGCTTTTATTATATAGGATTATATTTCATTAAAGCTAAGAGGGAAAAGGACTAGTAAATCTGTGAGGTGTTTTGCCCATTATCTGTAAGAACATCCATGAGAAAGGCTCTTTACAAAGTACACTTAGCAACTACTGCTCTGACTGCTTTGGCTCAGTGAATACAGCATCTGCCTGTGGACAGAAGGGTCCAGGGTTCGATTCTGGTCAAGGGCACAAGCCTGGGTTGTGGGCTCGATTCCCAGTAGGGGCCGTGCAGGAGGCAGCCAATCTATGATTCTCTCTCATCATTGATGTTTCTATCTCTCTCTCCCTCTCCCTTTCTCTGTGAAATCAATAAAAAATATATTTAAAAAAATATCTTTTGGCAGTCTGGTACTGCATACTGCCCGAAAATGACTCCTAAATTTTTAAAAAAATTTATTTTTTACTGTCCCCCAAAAGGTCAAGGTTTTAAGGAATAATCTGAAATGCTCTCCAAATAGCAGCCCTGGCTTGCTAAGTTCCCACCAGACAGAGCCCCAGTCCCAGTTCTGCCTGGCTGTGTGGCCTTCCATGCCCTGACTTCTCACAGGCTTTGGGTAGTACAATCAGACACACTTTACCTCTTGACATTCTGAAACGGGGGTGGCCGGATGTATTTTCCTTTCATTCACTTTATTTGCTTTTATAGGTACATCCTACCTAAAAGTATCCCTCAAATGATCTATAACCTATCTACCCATCATTCACCAATAAATATATGGCTGGATAATCTTATATTAAGGATTTATTCTAGAAGCTCAGGCCCATTTTTCTTTTCAGCCAGACGTCCCACAGTCTCCATATTTACTAAGTTAAAAATGGAGTATGATCAAAATATTAAACAGGATGATTAACCTTGTTGCTATAATGGAATATCAGATTAGAATCTGAGCCAATAAAGTAAAAAAATAAATCACCAGAAATTGCATGGTATTTTTCAGAAAGTGGGAAACACATAACTTTCTCCGTGGAGAAAAAGTGAGCTCATGTTTTTTAACACATTTTTCATATGGAAACTAATATAGAATATTTGAACTACGAAGAAGATAATGGCTCTTATCACCTTTATAGAGAAAATGCAGAACTCATTTTCAGATGGCTATTTTTGTTGGTTCTCAGTAAATGCTAAGCTGATGATAAAAAGGCAACTTAGTGAAGGAGAATTGTTAGGTAATGAGCTAATATGGCATTGCCCTTCTATTGACACAGAAAAATGACAGGATCTCAACCATTTGTCTTCTGCTTGAGAACCCTTATAGACTATAATAAATTATATCTACATAATTTACTGCAATATTATTGAGAGTTTAAAAAAAACACAGAACATTGTGTCATAGATGAGCTGACATAAAGAGAAGAGAGAGAATAAAATAACCATTGGAAGAATCATGTGTAAAAGTAACAGGGACACATTTGAGAGAGGCTCACGACTCATTAGGGGCTTTAAAAGGCTATTTCTTATGGAATAAAAGGGAAACACTTGACAATTTGAAATAAAGAGCAGGTTTGTGTTTAAACTGGCATTTGCTGTATAACCTCATTACTAATTTTTGGAAGATAACTTGGGGAAGTTAAGGATCAAAAACTGTACAAAACATTCAGATTCTTTTGGTTGGTTTGTACATTCTCTCCTGATCTCAGGTTCAGAAGATTGAAGTTCTAGTTTTATCTTCCCTTTAAAATATTTTATTTTGATCATTTATATAATCAAATTAAATGATGGATTTCCAGGATATCAGATAGCTTAGAAATGATTCTTACATATTGGGATTACATGGTTATTTACATTCTAATTTTCTTTTTTACTAGAATATAAACTTCATGAAATCAGTGTGTGTGTGTGTGTGTGTGTGTGTGTGTGTGTGTGTGTATGTGTTTGAACAGATATTAGCCCAGTCTCTAGATATTTCTGGCAACATGGTAGGCACTCAATAAAAATTTGTTTCAAAGGATGAATAAATTCATCCTATATCTTCTGTAAAAAGCAAAACCTAATATTTACATTCACACCTCTATCTCTGTCATGTATCTAGTTCTCATTCTTCTATTCCCACTGTTTTATGTTTATAAATATTTCAGTGTTTTTCATCAGAGGATTGCACTACATTAATAACAGAGGTCTTGATTTTGCATAAAATCCATTAACTCGAAATAATCATTTAAAAGGATCTAATTGCTTTTCAACAGTTAATTGTTACTGAGATCACATTTACACCATTAATATTCTTTCTTTAGTGTTGTGTCTCATGAATATATATATTTTCATTGTGCTTTTATTAAAGTGGATAAGAGCTTAAAAAGTTTCATTGAATTGCTAAATCATGATTTCAGAAATTATTAGTTTATTTTTCCATTGTTTTTCTCTTAAGCTGAAGGAGCCATTCAACTGGTTATGTCCTTTATGGAAAAAAAATAAACTAAATATAAATGATTTATGTACCAAGCAGGATCTCTATAGAAACAAATGATGCAAGCAAATTAAGATAACTACTATATATTAGAAAGATTTGAACAGGATGTAGTGAATCCACAAATGATAGTGAAGTATAATAACATAGGGAATATTACAACCTTATGACATTAGTGGAAATACCCCTTTTGGATCTCCTTCAAGAAAAACTATTGTAGGAAGCATATGCAGATGACAACCCCAGCTTCCATACTGTTAGACACAAGACCACATATTTTTACACCTAGGCCACCTTTCTTTTTAACTGGCCCCAACAAATGCTTGAGTAACACAGGTGCACTGAAATTGGCCTAAGCCAATAAGATATGGAAGGCCCTTCAAAGACAACATTGGCTAAGAGATTCCCCTGGTTGAATAGTCTTTGAATTGTGCTCCAATTTGAGAACCTACCTACTCATTCTCCATTCTTCCCCTTCATGCACATTTGTCAGGTCTGCATCATATTCTGAGCTCACCCTATCTACTGTACCTATCCTTCATAGGGAGTTTCCCCAGTATATCTCTTATTCCTCCATCTGCCTCTTGGATGACTAAAGTAACATACATCCTCTGAGTTCTAATGATAAAGAGGGTTGAGAAATTATTGGAAAAGAGAAGAAAGAGAGCAATTTTATGAAGAGTTGGGATTTTTACATACCAAAGCAACGCCATAAGTGGAGAGACATAGGGACATAACTTTTCTTTTCTTTTTTCTTCAAACTTTACCTGAGGGAATTCTTAAAGGAAGAGAGAGAGAAATATTGATGGGTTATTTTTTTTTTTTTTTCAAACTTTACCTGAGGGAATTCTTAGAGAAAGGAAGAGAGAGAGAAATATTGATGGGTTGCCTCTGTACGTGCCTCAATCAGGGATCAAACCCATAACCCAGGTATGTGCCTTGACTAGGTATGTATCCCAACTGAGCCGTTCTGGCCAGGTGGGACATAACTTTTCCAATCTCAATTACTTCCCTAACGAAAATGCCTTTCAGGGGATTTCTAATAGCAGAAACCAACTGAAACTTGTGGGTGAGGCAACCCATTAATGCTGTTCACACAAATTTTAGGGGAAGGAAGAATTATAAAGATGAAGAATAGATCTATTTCATTTATTTCTGATTTGATATTAGTTATTTCCTATGTTCTACTAACTTTGGGCTTCATTTGTTCTTTTTCTAGTCCCTTGATGTGTAAAGTTAGGTTGTTTATTTGAGAGTTTTCTTGTGTCTGGATGTAGGCATTTATTGCTATAAACTTTGCTTTCAAAGCTGCTTTTGCTGTATTCCATAAGTTTTGGCATATTGTATTTCCACTTTAATTTGTCTCAGGTATTTCCTTGATTTCTCCTTTGACCCATTGATTGTTTAGTGACATGTTTAATTTCCATATATTTTTGAATTTTCCAGTTTTCTTCTTGTAATTGACCTCTAGTTTCATACCATTGTGGTCAGACAAAGATGTTTCATATGATTTAAATCTTCTTGAACTAATTAACACTTGTTTTGTTAATCTATCCTGGAGAATGTTCCAAGTACATGTGAGAATGTATATTTTGTTGTTTTTTTATAGAATGTTATATGTGTTTTCTTGATCTTTCTGTCTGGATTATCTATACCAGTGATCGGCAAACTCATTAGTCAACAGAGCCAAATATCAATAGTTCAACGATTGAAATTTCTTTTGAGAACCAAATTTTTTAAACTTAAACTATATAGGTAGGTACATTGTTATTAACTTAATTAGGGTACTCCTAAGCTGGCCTTTGCTAAAAACGTCCTCAATCTGATTGAGGTACATTCACTGAGGTCGACCCCTTCCAACTCTCCCATCCACACTCGTCTTGTATACTTGTTTTGTCTATCTCCTTTCTGAAAACCGACTTCTGCGCATGGGCCATGAAGTTTCACTTGCACTGTACATGCGCGCCGGCACGTGGTATTTTGTGGAAGAGCCACACTCAAGGGGCCAAAGAGCCACATGTGGCTCGCGAGCCATGGTTTGCAGACCACTGATCTATACATTGATATAAATAGGGTATTAAAGTCTCTTACTATTATTGTATTGCTATTTCTCCCCTTAGGTTTGTTAATATTTGCTTTAGATATTTAGGTGCTCCTATGTTGGGTGTATAAATATTTACAAATGTATCTTCTGGTTAGATTGACCACTTTAATATAAGTAGTACTTTTTACATATCTTACTGCAATTTTTATTTTAAGGTCTATATTGTCTAATGTAAGTATGGCTACTCCAGCTTTGTTTTGGTTTCCATTGTACAGAATATCCTTTTCCATCCCTTTACTTTAAGTCTGTGTGTCTCCTTATGACAGAAATGAGTCTCCTGCAGGCAGAATATAGATGAGTCTTCTTTTTTAAATGCATTCTGCCACTTTATGTCCTTTCATTTGAGAATTTAGTCCATCTACATTTCAAGTAATTATTTATAGGTATGTACTAGGTATGTACTTATTGCCATTTTGTGAATTGTTTTCTGTGTTTGTTGTTGTTTTTTATAGTTCCTTTCTTCTTTCCTTGATCTCTTTCTTCGTAATTTGATTACTTTCTTTACTGGTATGCTTTGATTATTTTCTCTTTATCTTTTGCTTATCTTCTATCGGTTTTACTTAGTTACTATGAAGTTTACATATATATATATGTATATATATATATACACACATATATATATATATATACACACACACACACACACACACACACACACATCTATATATATATCAATCTATTTTTACTTGATGACAACATATATTTGAACACATTCAAAAGCTCTACATTTTTATTCTCCCCACCACTTTTGTTCTTAATCTCACAACTTAACCTTTTTAACTTAAGCATTTCTTAACTATTTTAGTTATAGTTATTTTAACTACTTTTGTCTTGGTGTGGGTCTTTTATGTTTCTCTTATTTGAAACTGCCTGGGCTTCCTGGAGCTGAATGTCTATTTCCTCCTTCAGGTTAAGAAAATTTTCAGCAGTTATTTCTCCAAATAACTTCTGCCTCTTTCATTTTTACTTATTCTGGACTCCCTGTAATGTGAATATTAGTCCACTTGATATTGTCCTGTAAGTTCCTTAAACTGTCTTCACTTTTCTTTCTTTTCTTATTTATTTTTGCTAC
Source organism: Myotis brandtii (assembly GCF_000412655.1). Taxonomy (NCBI): domain Eukaryota; kingdom Metazoa; phylum Chordata; class Mammalia; order Chiroptera; family Vespertilionidae; genus Myotis; species Myotis brandtii. The sequence goes on along the minus strand of NW_005371796.1, from coordinate 355,250 downwards.
GCTGATTGGTGAGTTCCAATGTCCTGCCTTTGAGTTTATTGATTTTTCTTCTGCTTCATTTAGTCTGTTGTTGAACCCCTCTAGTATGTTTCCAGTTCAGTTATTGTGTTCTTCAGCTCTCTGACTTCTATTTGGTACTTTATTATATTTCTATCTCTTTGAAGTTCTCACTGTAGTCTAGAAAATGGATCTGGAAGGCCACACAAAGACATCCAGTGCAGTGCTTAAAAGCTAGAGGAGGGGGAGATGCACAAACCACTGTTTTGTTTTTCTTTTTCTTTTTCTCAGCTGCTCAATATCTATTTCCTTTCATTTTGGTAAATTGAGAAACAACAGTATCCTAATTTATCAAAGAAGATCATTGAGATTTGAAGTGATTGACTCCACCACATAGCTGCTAACACATAAAGCAGTTTATATTATGCAGAATCACCAATCAGAAAGTTTTAATCTCTGACTACAGTGAATGATCAAAGTAGTAGGGCAGGAACAATACTATATAATAAAGATGTAATATGCAAAATGACCATCACGCCCTCACACAAGATGGCCACTCCCATGTGGTCAAAGATGGCCACCTCCATGTGGTCACAAGATGTCCACCACAAGATGGCCAGCAGGGGAGGGCATTTAGGGGCAACCAGGCCAGCAGGGGAGGGCAGTTGGGGGCAACCAGGCTGGCAGGGGAGGGGAGTTAGGGGCAACCGGGCCTGCAGGGGAGGGAGGGCATTGGGGGGGGACCAGGCCTGCAGGGGAGGGTAGTTGGGGGTGATTGGGCCAGCAGGGGAGGGCAGTAAGGGGTGACCAGGCTGGCAGGGGAGGGCTGTTAGGGGCAATTGGGCCAGCAGGGAAGCAGTTAAGCGTCGATCAGGCTGGCAGGGGTGTGGTTTGCAGGTGATCAGGCTGGTAGGCAGAAGTGGTTAGGGGCAATCAGGCAGGAAGGCGAGTGGTTGGGAGCCAGCAGTCCTGGATTGTGAGAGGAATGTCTGACTGCCGGTTGGATCGGGCCTCAAATGGCAGTCAAACATCCCCCAAGGGGTCCCAGCTTGCAGGCTGGGCTGAGGGACACCCCCCCCCCCACAGTGCACGAATTTTGTGCATCAGGCCTCTAGTGATATATAATTTTCAAAATCTTTTAAATTAATGTAAAGAGACTATTTCTTTCTAATAGTGTTATCAGTTGATGATAGGAATGGCATGGAGGAAGCATGCCTAAAAATGTATTTAACAGATGAAGTGAAAAGAAAAAAAAAGAGTAAGGGAAAATTTCCTGAGCAAACTTATTATCAGTGGCTCACACATAACTACTACTCCTATTTCTGTTGTTATTTAATTTTTCTTGCTTCAGTCACTTTGAGCTGGCTTTTTGTCACTTTCACTCAAAAGAATCCTGACAAGAGCAGGCTGATGGCTTTAAGTTGTCCAAATATTATCAGAAGCTCTGTACTGCATTCAAAAATTCAGAGATTTTAATGACTGAGCAGAGAGACTCCAAGAGAATTACCCAGATAAAGGGGTCTCATTGGTCCCGGAAATGATTCTCTGACAACCTGGGAAAGAACCATAGCAATATAACTGCTGGAAGTAAATTTAATTGCTTCCCGCTTCACCACTTCTTTAGTGGCATCCTCATCTTCAAGATTAGTTAACTGAAACCAGACAAGACTTAAGAGACTTGGCCAAATAGCTGATAATAACTGTAAAATACTGGCTTCCTTTAGTTATATTTTGTGACAGTTCTGCTAGGACATATTAAATATGTTTTTAATTGTTAATCACTGTGACTTAATCAATTTTGAGTACAGGATCTTGTATTGAGATGAAGTGAGTAAAAACTTGACTCATTATATTTTTGTTATTTGTTAAGAACATATTATACTCAAGTACCTATATTTTGATATAACAATACAGAAAAAAATAGTCATGACCTCTTGTAATCTATTGAGAAAATAGAAAAAAAAACATAGGTAAAGGGTACAATGGATTGAGTTTTTCACATCTATTCTAATTTTTTTCTAATGTGCCTTCCTGTGCACAGAAAAAAAAAAACACACTAATAAATACATTTCCTAGTCCAGTGATGGCGAACCTATGAAACGCGTGTCAGAGGTGACACGCGAACTCATTTTTTTGGTTGATTTTTCTTTGTTAAATGGCATTTAAATATAAAATAAATATCTAAAATATAAATCTTTGTTTTACTATGGTTGCAAATATCAAAAAATTTCTATATGTGACCCTACACCAGAGTTAAGTTAGGGTTTTTCAAAATGTTGACATGCCGAGCTCAAAAGGTTCGCCATCACTGTCCTAGTCTATCTAGATGCTAGGGATTTGGATGTAAGTGAGGGGTTCCAATCAAATTTAGTTTTACAAATATTGAATTTGGATCCAGATTGAGTAGGGAGTGAAATTGCAGCAAAATTGCAGCAGAAAAGGTTGTAGCAGTCAAGGTATGGATCTGAAGATATAGTCTGCTAGAAGTTTTAATGCTTGAATAATTTTCTAAGTATTTCATGATCTATTTAAAATTATTTCTTTTTAAACCAGGTAAGTGGGCTTCTATTATCTGTGATTGAACCCTATTTAATTCAACATACACTTTTAATACTGGGTCAGTAGAGATACAGATTGTTGTTGAAACACATAAAAAACAACAACAACAACAACTTAATTTGGGCCCTCAGAGTTCACAATGGATAGTTAGGGGTGTGTGTCCTGGCAAGGAAAATAACACAGATAACAGTCCATGAAAGAAAATGAGAACTATTCTGAGAATAGAAGATATCTCACAATAACAGGAATATCTATATATATAAAAGCCTAAGCGACTGGCCAACTGGCTGACCGGCCAGTAGCTATGACCCACAATGACCACCAGGGGGCAGATGCTCAACCCACAGGCATGGAAACATGGAAGACTAATGAATCTCAGAGGAGGGGGGTAGAGGGGATGGTGGGAAGAGATTAACCAAAGATCTTATATGCATACTAGAGGCCCAGTGCATGGATTCATGCACCAGTGGGGTCACTCAGCCTGGCCTGCAGGAATTGGGCTGAAACTGGCCCAGTGCATGGATTTGTGCACCAGTAGGGTCCCTTGGCCTGGCCTGTGTGGATTGGGCTGAAACCAGCTCTCTGCCATCCCCCAAGGGGTCTTGGATTGCGAGAGGGCACAGATCAGGCCAAGGAACCCCACTGGTGCACAAATCCGTGCACTGGGCCTCTAGTAGCATATAAGATGAAAGTGACTAGAAGTAATATTAGGAAAATAAGTTGGGATTGGACCATTGGAAGCTATGTGTATCTCACTAAGGAACTATAACTTTATTTCAAGAATTCTGGGGAGCCACCAGGAATTATTAAGCAAAATATATTATGTGATTTAGACAAATCACTCTAGCTCTTGTATAAAAACAAGCTTGAATATTTTTAGAATTTAATGAGTGCTTTCTTGGTGATGGCAATCTTCTTAGTGATGGTAAACAGCAGCAAGGCAAACAATGAGCTTACATTGTGGTGAGTGTGGCAGGCACTGCATGAAAAAAAAAGATATATAATGTAAGGCACTATAATCATAAAGATAGGAAGTAAAAGCAAAAGGGAAAGGAGAGTCTAGGGAAGAGTATAGGGAAGAGCACATGGAGGCTGTTCCAGAATTTTGAAGAGAAAAGTGACATAATCTTCTTAGGTTTTAAAATGAACTCTTGCTCTGTCTTGATTGTTCTTGTGGTTACATGAATCTATACATGATAAATGACATAAAATAATACATGTATGATTTACCAATATCAACTTTCTAGCTTTGCTATTATACTGTAGCTACATCAGATATAACCAACGGGGGAAACTGGGTAAATGATACATGGGACCTTTCCCTATTATTTCAGAAATTTCTTGTGAATCTATAATTATTTCAGAATAAAAATCTAAAAAATACATATTTTGACTAAAAAACACAAAAATGGAAGTAGAAGATCAAATAGCAGGCATGATAGTAATGCAGGTGACACATGAGTGTGACTTGGAACAGTGTGATGACTTAGGAGAAGTTAACACCTTTCGTACCGCTCACGAGCTTTCTCATGTTTCGCGCGCCATCTGTTAAGGACCGCTCATGAGTTTTCTCGTTTTTCATGAGCCATCTGTTATGGACCTTCGATGTCAACACAATGTCTTGTCCACATCGAATGAAGCGATCTCATTGGTGGAAACCGTGCAGGTCAATCTACGAAAAACTATATAATTGCAGGAACCCATAAAGCATTGCAGTTACATTGTATTTTGGTCATTCGAATAGTCTTCGTCTTCAAGTTCCTGGCGCTTTTAGAAATGCCCTCTCTCAGAAAAAGGAAGGAAACCAACGAAACTGATACACTTCCTTTCGTGTTGTTCCATTCTAAGGAAAACGATGAAATGGACAAAAAAAGTAGTGCTGTACCTTATAAACTGTGGACTTTTCAATTCATTTAGAGTGTACAACGTCCTCAATCCACAAGCAAAAATGAAGTATAAACAGTTTCTGCTATCGGTGGCGAGAGACTGGATAACGGATGACAATAATGAAGGCTCTCTGGAACCAGAGACAAATCTGTCCAGCCCTTCCCCTGGGGGTGCAAGGAGAGCACCTCGTAAAGATCCACCCAAAAGGTTGTCAGGTGATATGAAGCAGCATGAACCTACGTGTATTCCAGCGAGTGGAAAGAAAAAATTTCCTATGAGAGCCTGCAGAGTTTGTGCCGCCCATGGAAAAAGGAGCGAATCTAGATACTTATGTAAATTTTGTTTGGTCCCTCTTCATAGAGGAAAATGTTTTACGCAGTACCATACGTTAAAAAAGTACTAGGAACTTTAATTGTTTAATTGTTTTTGTAAATAAAAATGTTATAATTATTGAAAAACAACACCTAAAGTGCATTATGATCTGTAGTTATGATGATTTAAATAACGTGCAGTTTGCCCAAAAACGTGTGGTCCCTGGCGTATGTCTTAGAGATTTCTATGCGGTACGAAATGTGTTAAAAAAAGACTAGTCAGATTCTAATATGATTTGAAGATTTGGGGTATAGACAAGGGAGACAAAAGAGATTTGGTGTCAGTGCTATGTGAATGGCCATGCTTTTTACTGAGATAAGGGCACTGTAGATACTTAAAGATATGGGTTTCTTTTTCGGAAATCATAAGTTAGAGATGCCTCCTAGGTATCCAGTTGAAAATGAGATAGGCAGCAAAGAAAAAAAAAAATGCTTGAAGTTAAAGCAAGATAACACAGTTGAATATATAAATATGGAAGTCATTCTTAGATAATTTATTTAAAGTCCTGAATATATAAATATGGAAGTCATTCTTAGATAATTTAAAGTCTAGCCAGTAGATAAGATCACTATGTATGGCAGAGAAAAAGAAAGAAAAACGCAAGTCTGAAAACTGAGCCCAGCACTGCTGAAATTGCAGTGGGTTGGAAGAGAGAGAGGAGTTGGAAAAGAAGTGAGAGAAAGTGAGGAAGGCAGGAAAAGCATCTTATGACAGTGTGGGTGACCAAATGAACGAAATGTTTGACGAAGAGAGAATGATCAAGTATGACAGAGGCTGCTGAAAATGGGAACTGAGTAATGACTAAGAATTGATTTTGGATTTGACAATATGGAAGGAAGGGGTGACAGGACATGAGCAGTTACCAAAATGCTGAGGATAAGAATTTTACTGGAATAACTTAAGGAGAGAATGTGAGGAGAAGGTCAAGATCTCACCGGTAGGGAAAACTCATTTGAGATGCTCTGCTGTACTGTGGATCAGAGAAATGAGTAGGTGGATAAGTTTGAAAAGCAAAAGTTAATCTGGAAAGATTAAAACATTTTATTGGAGGAATGGACAATATCTGACAAAGTAGAGGAAGGGGATGGTGCAGAACCAAAGTTCTTGAGAAGGTAAGAGAATATAGCCCAGGTGAAGAAAGATGCCTTGGATAGAGGCGAGAACATTTAATCTTTTCTAAAAGGAAGGTTTTCTCTTACAATAATCAAATGAAGGACCATTATAGTCTGAATTAAGGTTCAGACTTTGAGAAGTCTGTAGATTTGAGAAGTAGGTGAGTTTACATTAGTGATTGAATGAGAGCAACTAATGTAGCTAGCTAGAATTAGTTCTTGGTTAGATGTGCGGGGTGAGTAGGGTCAGTGAATTTATGTCCCAGAGGGTAAGTAAATCATAGAAAAGAGACAGATATGTTTTCTTTGGACACTTAAGTAGGTTATAGTTTAATTTATGGGAAGAGGAATGTTGAGAAAATGTAGATTTAAGGTAGAGGGGAAAATTGATAAAAGGGAAATAAAGGCTTGCTACTGAAATAATAGAACTTTAAAACTTTGAAAAAATATATTCAGTGCACTGTAAATCAGCATAGGCTAAAACTGTTGAATAGATCCCCATTGAATTCAGACATTGGTAATACTTGTACTGGAGACCGAAAAGAATAAAAAAATGAGGAAGCAATGTTTCTTGGATGTTTTATTCACAACGTCATGATACTTTGGTTTTGAATTTAATTTTCTGGGAATTGAATGCCTTAGGAATTTAATTTCCAATGAGATAAACTATTTGACTTTTCATTTACCTGAGATATGATAATGGAAAAAAGAATTATACTCAAGTTTGGGACATCTTCATTTTGGCATTTTATTATTAAAATATCTAGTTAATTTTTTTTCCTTTGTCAATAATTTTATAAGTCTCCTTTTCCCCCCATTGACCTCTTCCCAGCCGTCCCCACCCCCTAGCACATGCCCTCCTCCCCCGCACCCCGCAGTCTGTGTCCATTGGGTATGCTCATATGCATGCATACAAGTCCTTTGCTTGATCTCTAGTTAAATTTTAATCTCACTACAGAATTTCTGATAGGCTCTATAGGATGGTGTAGTTGGATATACTTTTTTATTGGAAATAAAATATAAAGTTTTAAACGGGTACAAATGATTTAATTAAATTCTCTTCGGACTTATTTTGAGTTCTTATGGTAGAAAATGAAATTGTTGAACAAAGCTTCCAGAACATATTTGATAAACTGCTCATTTCCTTAGTCTGGTTGACGAACGAATTCAGTTATATACAAATGATTGTAAGAACATATATTTAGGGTACTGTAATAGAGGATTTTTCCTCGCTATTTCTGCTGTTTTTTATTTTTGTTTTTCAATTGGATGCAGTCCTTTCCTCCTCTGCCTTTAACTCATTTCTCTGTAAAAATGGAGACATGACTTAACCTGATTAGTAAATTTAGAGGAATAAATTTGAAATTTGTCGTCAAGCTCATGTTTTCCTCTTTTACACACAGGGAACATGTGTTCTGCTTTGTGCCTTCACAACAGGAACAGGCTACCCACTTGGGGAAAGCCTGCAGTTTTCCAGTCCCGCTTATTAATGGGTGGATAACTGAATTAGTTATCCACTAATAGGATTCAGTATTTAATAGATAAAATCCAAATCTTCCAAAGTCAAATTTTATGAAAAATAGTTATTTGTATCTTTATAGCTCTAAAGCAGGGGTCCTCAAACTTTTTAAACAGGGGGCCAGTTCACTGTCCCTTAGACCGTTGGAGGGCCGGACTATAGTTTAAAAAAAAAACTATGAACAAATTCCTATGCACACTGTACATATCTTATTTTGAAGTAAAATTACAAAACGGGAACAAATACAATATTTGTATTTGCATGTGGACTGCGGGCCGTAGTTTGAGGACCCCTGCTCTAAAGCTTCATGTTTGTTTTGTGAATTAGTTCGGGCACTTCGGTGGTGATGAAGAGTTGCTATTAATTGGGTCCCTTCAAGTCCCCCAAACCCTATGGAAATAGTTTTAAAAAGTTTCTTGAAAACATGGATATAAAGTTGCAGAAATGAAACAGAATATTCACCTTTTTGTTTTGCTTTTCTTGTGTGTGTGTTTTTCTTTATCCCACTGGTCACAGGTGAAACATTTAACAATGAATGAATCCAAGAAGTTTTATAGTCAAATGAGAAGCATGAACGATGATTCTGCATCTATATGATATATAGCAATTTGCATTAATGCAACTGCTTAATGCCTTATTATTTTGTAGTGCAAAGTGAGGTTGATATCACTTAAGTAATTAAACTCGCACATAAGAGCACAAGAAAATATTGAGCTTCATGGGTAAACAGACTGAGCTGTCACAAGGCAGAATGAAAGAGGTGCGGCACTTGTACCTCCTTTGGATTCCGAGAAACCTAACTTTGGAAGTCATGAAACCCTCAAGTCTGGACACCCCTTTTCTTCTTCAACTAATAACCACATTTCTGGGTGAATGATGTGCAGATGGGATAGATGATATTTATTTTAAGAAAGAAATTGAGTATATTTAACATTTAAATTTGATGACTGGTGCAGGGTAGTGGCTTTTTGATGCTGACACTTAAGTATAAAGAGAGCCCATTTTTCGGATGCTTACAGAATGACTGGGGAGGACTGTTATTCTACTAGTATTTTTTTAATCTGATGCCTGAGAATTATTCATGCAAAATGATATGATTAAGTGTAGTTCTCAAAATATGCTGTTCTCACAGTTACCTGTAAATCTGGCTCCATACCAGATCTACTGAATAAGAATTCTGAGCTTGTAGCTTCAAAATTTGGATTGCAAGGACTGAGGAGAAGGCACAAATCTTTCTCAGGTAGAGCCAAGTTCAACAATCACCAGGCATTACATGCATTTACAGGGTGTCCCAAAAAATGTATACACATTTTAACAGCCGATAGCTCAGTATTGAAAAGAAAATGTATTTTAATAAACATTGCCTTTATAATTATTCAAAGTGTGTATACATTTTTGAACACCCTATATTATAATTATTAACTTCTAAATTTGCTGGAAAAGTTCAAGTGCCATTGCTATCAGTCTGAAATTAAAAAGAGTTAAAACCACAATTATCTTCTTCAATAATGATTAAAGATTAGAAAGAAAAATTTAAAAAAATATTTCAAAAATATAAACTAAAATGACAATAAATACATATTTATAAACAATTAAATCTTTAAAAACAAAAAACAAAAACAAATGAACAAGCAGAGAAAAACCCCCACACCGATTCATAGATAAAGAGAAAATTTTGATGGTTGCCAGATAGGAGAGGGGTTCGGGAGCGGAAAAGGGTTAAGGGATTAAGTACAAATTTGTTACAGAATAGTCATGGGGATGTAAAGTACAGTATGGGGAATGTAGTCAATAATGTTCTAATAAGTATGTATGGTGTCAGATAGGAATAAGATTTATCAGGATAATTACTTAGTAAGTTGTATATTGTCTAATTACTGTGGTGTACTCCAGAAACTAATATAATATTGTATGTCAACTGTAAATAAAAATAATAATTTTAAGAAATAAAGTGAAAACAAAAAAGAAAAAAGTTAAAATAGAAAAAATGAAGATTATAATTTTTATTGTGTGATATTTTATTTTTTTAAATATTTTGTTAGATATTATCATTTTTTAAATGGTATTATTTCCTCATCATTGCTGCACTATGAGAGTCACCATGAAAAGACAAGTCGATTTTTCAAATCAATTGATTTCAAATGCATCTTTGAAGGAAAGTTATTAAGATGAGAAACTAGAGACTGGAAACAGAGCCAGAATGTCAATCTCTGGTTGAAAGCATCACCTACTGGGTGATAGAAACAGCTACTGCTTTTAACATCTCTGACCACATCAGTTTCAGCAGATAAACCTGAATCCAGAGGATAGTCCAACCTAATTGTAATTCTGCTTACAGAAGCAAATAGCTTACCTAATAATAGACAAACACGTAAATTGACTGTCCCTCCGCTACACTTACCAGCCAATCAGGAGAGTATGCAAATTAACCCAACAAAGACGGTGGTTAATTTGCATATGTAGGCGCAAAGCGGCGGAGCGAAGACTGAAGGCTCTGGCCGGAGCGAAGGCCTGGGTCCCGGGTGCCGGAGGAAAACTGGTGCCGGCAGCCAGGGGAAGGGAAAGCCTATTGCACGAATCTCTTCATGTAACAGGCCTCTAGTCTCCTATATGATTATATTAATCTTTTAACAAATATAGAAAAAAAATCCCTGATGCATCATCCAAAGAATGCAAATAACTCAGTAAAATAGTTTTGCAAATTTATACAGTGTTTTGTCAATATATATAATAATTCTTGAGCAATTTAAAAAATGACAGAAACATCATCAGCAAACTAGGAAGCATTTGATCCTCAAACTGCACTACTTATGCCTTTATAAATTTGGAGGATAATTGGAGATATTTTAGACATATTTTGATAGAAATGAAGAAAGCATTTTGCATAATGACTCCTAAAAGTTTTCTTTTTATTATTTTTGGGTATTTGAAAGCTCAAAAGCATCCCAAAAATTTATCTTTCAAATAAAAATGAATCACAAATGCATTTAAATTTGAACATTCTGAAGTACAATTTAAATCTGGAGTTGAGAAGCATGGTTTGAGGACTTTAGGTAAGATCTAAAATGCTATGATGAATTTTTTTAGCCAGGTACAAGTTTTTTGTTTCGAACAAAAATTACCACTGGAATTTATTAAGATACCCTGCTCTTGAGTATATTCAAAAAGATTGTGAAGCTGTGAGAGAGGAAAACCTGAACAGACTCTATTAATTGAGAAAAATGGAGAACAACCAATTTATTTATTTCACTCAGAAGTTAGCTATCCTTCAAAATGTCGGAGTCCTGAAGTTCATCAAACTCATTCTTTAACTCATGGAGATATCTATATATATAAAAGGCTAACATGCTAAGTATCCAACCTTCTGACTGGTCACTATGACACGCATTGACCACAAGGGAACAGATGCTCAACACAGGAGCTGCCAAGCTGCAGTGACTTGGCAGCGGCGGTTCTCGGGTGATGCATCCAAAAACCAGAGAGGAGGGAGCCAAATTCCTCGCAGGGCCACATGATTCCACCTTAGGCCATGGGTTATGTTGTTGCTGGGGTACTGTCGGCGCTGAATCTGGTTTACTGCACACTTGCATTTGTGTTTCATACCCTGTATGACATCAACTTTGCAGAGTGCGCTCTCATACTCCAGGACCCCTCGGGGGATGTCAGAGAGCTGGTTTTGGCCTGATTCCCACAGGCCAGGCTGAGGGACCCCACCTGCTGGAGGGACCCCGCTCACTCCGCAGATGCCAGGGAGGGACCAAAGGAGGTTGGCTCCAGGGTGTGTCAGACCCATCTTGCCCAGTCCTGCCCCACCAGCCACCTTCTAATTAATTTCCTTTCAATGTGCATGAATCTGTGCATCGGGTCACTAGTACAGTATAATGTTGCATTAACAGAAATTTGTAATCTCTTATTACAGCTTCCTTTTTTAATTCTGGCTCTTTTCTTTCTTAGCCATGCAGTTACAAAAGTGAAAGAAAAAACATAAAAATAGTTACACATGGGGGGTGTGGTAAGAGATCAACAGAATGACTTGTATGCATGCATATAAGCATAACCAATGGACACAAGACACTGGGGGGTAGGGGAGGCCAGGGGAAGGTCAAGGGGAGGAAAAAAAAAAGGAGACATATGTAATACTCTTTGTAATACTTTAAGCAATAAAACAAAATTTAAAAAATAGTTACACATAATAAATATCTTTACTTATTTTGTTAACTGCATGTGTGTAGAATGCCTCCCTCTGGTTTACGTAATATCCACCTAAAATTCAAGCTGAAATACCTATGGGACAGGTCATGTGGTTTTCCACTTCTCTCCCTCTTCTCAGTGTTTCTTCGCCAGGGAAAGACATCCACTATCACATCTACCATTCAGAATCCCACTCGTGTTGTAGGCAACCTTTTAAATATATACTCTTCAAAAATGTCTCCAGATAACTACTCTTAACTTCTTCTTCCTGAGTCACTGTTCTCTTCCGTGAAATAACACTCCTTTTCTATCCCTCCATCTCCTTGGCTAAGTCTTCATCCCTAGTCTCACTTCTCCATATTGGATTTCTCCAAAAATATTGGCCCTTAGGGCTTCTAATGCAAACTGTGCAATCTTTCCCTTTATGATTGTTTGTATTCTTACATATTTAATAGCATTTCTATATTGATAATTACCCTATGTATATCTCCAAACCATTCCATTAGTAAAAACTCCAGACACAAATAAACCATAACGTAATTGATGTCATTACTTTTCAATTTTTGCAGGTATCCCACTAAAGCTTTCTATCTTTTCCCCAGCTCTGCTTCCTCCCTTGGACTCTTGAGCCAAATCTGTTGCTTCACCGGTTACTCTTTCCCTATCAGTGGTCCCCAGTCCTTGTGAGGTGTAGAGAGAAAACTGGAACAGCATCCTTGTGACCACCTTCTTTTCTGCTACACATCAAGCCACCACCAAACACCCATTAATTCTATATCTAAAATGTCCAGACTTCTCTACTGTCTGCATCTCCACTGTTTTTACCCCATCCTATTCCAAATCCTCAGAATAGAAGCTCAATAAGTATTTGTTGAGTAAATTTCTATACGACTGAATGTACTGGCTTAGTGAGTTTCCACCTAGTCAGGCTATGCTTTCCTCCCCTATATGCATAATTTGTTTGCATTCCTTATATGATCTTTTGTCCTGAAAGATTATTTTTCACTCTTTCTTAATGTCTTTATCTTTGCCAGTTTTCAAGGTCTTTGAGAATTTATCTATCTCTACATATCCAGCTTGTAAGCTCTATTCTGAGCACAGATTTTTAAATATATGTTGACTTGTAATGAGCTAAGTCATCAAAATAAGTGCCAAAACAGAGGTAACCTAATCCTTTTGCTCTCCAAGCCTATTTTTCATTCCTTTCTTGCTATTGCTGATTATTTAATCCCACTTGTTGTCCTGACATTTTTGATAAGTATTTCCTAGCTTTTTAGTGTCATCAATTATTAATATAACTCTATATAATATGATTTGGTTTTCTCTAATGTGATCTATTTGTGGTTAGAATCATACCATGTGTATTCTAATTGCTTAATTTCTCAACATTGTATGAGAAAAACAGCTATTTTGTTTTATGTAGCATTATGTATTTCTTTTCTATGTGAAATTTCCTTGGAAGCACATTCCACAATGTATTTAGTCATGCTATTTTTTATGACCCCTTGGGATGATCTATTTTAAACGATTTCAAACAATACTGCCATAAATATTTTTGGATGTTTCCTTTTATATGCATATACAAGTTTCTCTAAGTTGCAGATGTATATTTATAACTTCATTAGATGAGCCAAACTCTGCCAATTTACACTCTCTCCAGAAATGTAAAGGAGTTCTCCATCATCAGTAATCCCTATTATTATTATTTTTCATTTTTGCCAATCTGCTGTGTACAGTAGCATCTCTGTCATTTTGATTGAATTTCTAATTATTAATGATTATATATGTTCTAGTCATTTTATGTAGTGCCTACAAAAGGCACTTGCCTTTATTTTTTTATTTTGAGTTATCTCAATTTTTCTTATTAATATGCAGAAACTTTTTATATATTCAAAAATTTCTTGTTGGAAATAATGTATAGTTAATGTCATTCTCTCATCTGTGTCTTGCCTCTTTTCTTCCTTTAAAATGTCTATTGAGCCCTAGCCAGTGTGGCTTAGTTGAGTGAGTATAGTCCCATGCACCAAAAGGTCTCCAGTTCAATTCCTGGTCAGGGCACATGCCTTGGTTGTGGACTCGATTCCCAGTAGTGGATTCCTGGTCAGGGCACATGCCTTGGTTGTGGACTCGATCCCCAGTAGTGGACGTGCAAGAGGCAGCTGATCAATGCTTCTCTCTCTCTCACCTTGCAGGAGGCAGCTGATCAATGCTTCTCTCTCTCTCTCTCCCCCTCTCTCTTCTTCTCTTTCTAAAATCAATAAAAACATATTTTAAAAAATGTCTATTGAATAACATTTTTAATTGGGTAAGGGTATTTTGAGTCTTGTTTAAGAGACCTTCCCTTACTCAAAGTAAGCAATATGTTTTTTTTAAATAAAATATTCCAAAATTATTATAGTTTTGTGGTTTACATGAATGCTACTAACCCAGCTGAAGTTGATTTGGGGTTAGAATTAGGTTGAAGTCCATTTTCTGTTTTTCTCTACAGACATTCACCTATTCAAGATGATGTATTTAAATTCATTACTCAATTTATTGTTGAGCAAGTAAATGTATGACATGTCATATATCAAATATGAGGTGAAACATACTTGCTTAAACATGGATTGTGAAATAATACTTTAATGAGTAATGCTATTATTGCTAGTGACTTATTCATAGCAACTGAAATAGTTTATTAATAAAACTCAAATTGTAATTTTATTTGGAGAGATATTAGAAAGTCTGTTTAACATAAGAGATGCTGTGGAATATCTCTCTTCTGGATTAGCACAAGAGAGAGTGTGACATCTAGTCAGAAGATGAATGAATTATTAATTTGAATCTGAGGATTAAATGAAGTAAAGGTAAAATAACAAAATCTTAAAGGATAACTTTTTACTAATATTTGTATTAGCACTAAGAGCTGCCAATTATTGCGGTCCTGTTGTAATGTGCCATATAATGTGCTAAGCATTTTAAGCATATTTATGTAAGTCTCAACAATTTACAAGGTTATCACTATTTTATGAACAAAGCATATGAGTGGATGACCTGACCCAAATCACCCAATAAAGACTTGAAACCAGGCCTTCTTCTTCTTCTTTTTTTAATCCTCTCAGAAGGAGGTGCTTAAAGAGAGGGAGGGGCCGTGGGGAGGGAGGAGAGGAGAGAGAGAGAGACATAGATATAGAAAAAAGAAGGAAGAAGAAGGAGGAGGAGGAGGAGGAGGAGGAAGATTTATATGATAGGGAATCATTGATTATAATTACAATCGGTTGCCTTCCATATGTGCTCCAACTGGGGCAAAAACCCACAACTCAGGTATGTGTCCTGACTGGGAATGGAACCAGCAACATTTTGGTGCAAAAAATGACACTCGGCTAACTGAGCTACTCTGGCAAAGCCCAGGCCTATTTCAGTGTACGGTCCATATTCCTAACCATTTCATACTAACAGGAGGAGGAAGATTTATATGATAGGGAATCATTGATTGATTGTAATTGCAATCAGTTGCCTTCCGTATGTACTCCAACTGGGACTCAAACCCACAACTCAGGTATGTGTTCTGACCGGGAATGGAACCAGCAACATTTTGGTGCAAAAGATGACACTCAGCTAACTGAGCTACTCTGGCGAAGCCCAGGCCTATTTCAGTGTATGGTCCATATTTCTAACCATTTCATACTAATGGCAATCATATTTAATTGGAGCACCATATGTAGGATGTAACCCATTAAAGATATTTGAACAAGATGTATTTTATGACTTTATGGTATATGTTTTGCTTTCAAAATGAGAATTGGACAAATTCTAATATGTTCATGTATATTACATTTATCCATCTAAAATCTATTAAATGACATTGTTTGCATATTAAGAACTTGTATACTCACTTCATTAATTCATTCAATAAGGACTTATTTTTAGCATTATTATATGTAGCATTACAGTGATTGAATGGGGTCTAAAAAAGACTTAAATATAGTCCCAAAACAGCTGTCAGAAAATAAATTCAACATAAAAATATAATAATATATTATTGCAATGTTATTTGTTGCTTTAATTTGGTCTCAGCAGTAGCAGATGTATCTAATTGTAAATGTTAAATATACTATCTCCTTTACATGTCATTTCCATTAAACAAGTATTCTATACAACACACATTTTTTCAGATAATACACACTTTAATTGCACATTTTAAAAATTAGTATAATATCCTAAAAATGGTCAATTGTGTAGAAACAATTAACTAACATTGCTGTTTCATGAATTCCCTATTGATTAAGTGCAAAACTAGCTAATGGACATCTAAATGTTAGTGTTAGTTCATTCCAAGTTTCTCTCCTTTAAAACTGAAGCAAGGCATCTACACAGAGAGTAAGAACCTCCCTAGGGAACACTTATTTTCTTTCCGACTCCAAGGCATTGGAGAAACTTAGCCTTTTCCCTCATGCTTGGGATAGATAGTGTTTATACTTCATTTTGAATGTGCAGCAGTGGCCAGAAGCAAAACTCTCTGTTCTGTGCATTTCAAGTAATCCCTCATATCTCAAGAAACTACTAGAAGAATGCAAATAAATGGAACCCTAGAAGAGAGAAATTGAGCCAAAATGAAGCATAAAGGGGATATGGGAGGCATTTGTTTCTCCTTTTTTTCCTGTTAAGTAAAGTTAGAAGAAGTAATTCAGGCCCAGGGAAGGCTGTTATCAGGAGATCAATGGCGTCAGTTCCTATTTGTGTCACAAGAGCAGGGAATATGCACACTTAAAGCAAAAGAACGAAGAATAAGAAAAAGACAGAAATGTGTGGCTCAGTCTTAGATACATTGGAGTCACCTGTGATTCATATAGAAGCTAACAACATGCCAGAACAGGATATTGCTTGTTTAAATTATGAACGTGTTTTAGTAAGATTGCATTTTCCATGGTGTTAACCTTCAAATTTGGTTATTTGATGTCACACATCTCAGTAAGTCCTGCATTAATTGTTACCAAAAATCATCTGTACAGAACATCGGCTAATTTGTTCTTCAGGTCAGCCCACTAATATCAAGGGTGAGCTTCAACCCTGATTGATGGTTAATGTCAGAGAGACTTTAACTGAGCATAATCAAACATCATGTCCTTCTAAATAATAATATACGTACCAGACTTTAACATCAAAAATAGTGAATACTATGTAGCAAAATCTCAGTATCTAAAAACGTAAGCATTTATGAAAACATTAACAACCAAAGCTAGATTGTAAAAAGAAGATACTCTGATTAATAGTGGTCAACAGTTTCTCTTAGTAGAGAGTTGACATACCTGCATGTCTACAAGGACACAAATTGTATTCATACTCGGCCAGTTTATTTGGGTGTGCAGTTAGTGGATAACTGCCACTGTATTTGAAATTATGGGTACTGCATCTGAAAAGTGGGTGTGATGGAGCAGGCAGAATATTAAAAGTCACATGATGCCCTAACCGGTTTGGCTCAGTGGATAGAGAGCATCGGCCTGTGGACTGAAAGGTCCCAGGTTTGATTCCGGTCAAGGGCATGCACCTTGGTTATGGGCACATCCCCAGTGGGGGGTGTGCAGGAGGCAGCTGATCGATGTTTCTCTCATTGATGTTTCTGACTCTCTATCCCTCACCCTTCCTCTCTGTAAAAAATCAATAAAATATATTTTTTTAAAAAGTCACATGACTACACAAGCTAGCAAGGAGGACCTCTGTTAAAGAGCCCAGGGGAATGTTGCATTCATTATTTTATGAATCATAAACAAAATATTTGGGGCAAGGAAAGTGGACATAATGGGGACTCTATACATTATTTAGGCCCCTTTGATTTCTTGGGACTACCATAGAAACCTAAATATTGGCGCTTTCCTATTTCTGAGTTAGCATTGTTCACTACTTGGCTTAATTTAGTATAATGAAGGAAGGAATGTGTTAAGCCTAATATGCATGCTCTCCCACCTCTACTATACCTCTAGCTGTTCATGAGAGAATGTGAACACACTTCCCCTTTATTCCTATAGAAATTTGCATTTACCTAAAAGATTGCGGAAGAAAAGGACTACTTTAATCTGAGTTGTTACAAAGGACAGTGGAAATAAATGACTTGAGAAAAAGTTGAATCTTACTTTACAAAGAGAGGAAGTATATTAGGAGGTGAGAAAACATAAACTAAGCCATTTAAATTAAAAATTAAAAAAACCCCGCCAACCTAAAGCAAAGATTTATTCCATGAAAACTCATTTTAAAAATTAATTTATAAAGACTGTGCTTGATGTATTAAACTTCACCTTTTTCTCAGGAACACTCAGTTATGTATGTACCACAAGGTTACAGGCTTTAAATATATGGCTGAAATTTGTGGTACATTATGCTAGCCCCCCCAAAATTAATACATTTAGTAATGTTTATCTTCCAAGAAAAATAACTGTCAACCTAAATGAAGAGGTAAACTGACAAGCTCAAATGACCAGAAATTGAGTTTATTTGGGAATAGGGGAGGAATTGCAATTTAAAAAATACATGCTTTAGCACGCTACAGATGTGTCCCCCAACGCTTTAGGACAGGCTGTATTTATGGTCAAGGAGCCCAAAGAGGGCAAAAGTCCAGTCAGAGCCCAAGTTGTAAGTTCATTGGCTGGGGGATGGGGAGAGATTCTTGGAGGATATTCATTGGTCAGGAGATAAGTCTCAGTCTTCTCTAAATCAGGCATTTATGAAAAATCAGTGTCTCAGTTCAGTTCTGTTCTGCAGATGCATGTGTGAGATTTTCCATTTTATAGCCTCTGGTTTTATTTCAGATTGAAATCCTTTCACAAGACAATAATAGTAATGAAATAAGTGTTCACTGAAGTTGACAGTGTTTACTTTTTGCAAAACACAAATTAGCCTCAACATCTCATTGCCTTTCTATCGATCACAGTGAGTTGCCCTGGTCTAAGCTGCTTAAGGCTAATGGAATGATGGTTTTCTGAGTTTAACCATTTATGCCTGGATTTGAGAGTACATGCCAATAGGACCTTTTGGCTAAAATAGGCTTTGATACTATCTGTACACACAAGTAGATAATCCAGACAAGTACCCATGCCTTATTTTTTTCAATGCACTGTTTGAAATACCCCAAAACTTGGGACATATGTAATCATTTCCTTTGACTTATTAGATGACCAAAGCTATTTAGGGTTTATTTATAGACTGAACCTAGACTTTTGAATATCTATAAAAATGTTGTTGGAATTTGTACCTTAAAATTTATCTATTTAAATTAAAAACATAGCTATTTTTCATGAAATTTATATTTGTTATCTACGTCTGAAAAAATGACTTTGCACCACTAAATCAGAAATTCCCTGTGAAATTAGATTTCCTCATCTAATTCATTCATCAGGGATTTATTTCTTCTTTAATTGGCAAATATTTACTAACATCAACTAAATTGCAGGCAGTTTTCTAGAGCTGAGGATATGGCAGCAAACAAACAAACAAAAAAATCCCACAAAATTTTCTGATCTTTTCCACCACAATAGAGAGATCTGTTTGTCTCCAGTGGAGTGATTCAGAGGGTGACTTGTAGAGATGAAAAAAGAAATAAAGTGAGGATGAGGAGATAGCTCTACTTCCTCTCTGTCGAACCTATGACATGCATGTCAGAGGTGACACGCAAACTCATTTTTTTGGGTTGATTTTTCTTTGTTAAATGGCATTTAAATATATAAAATAAGTATCAAAAATATAAATCTTTGTTTTACTATTGTTGCAAATATCAAAAAATTTCTATATGTGACAGGGCACCAGAGTTAAGTTAGGGTTTTTCAAAATGCTGACACGCCGAGCTCAAAAGGTTCGCCGTCACTGCTCTAGAAGGAACTTGCTGTGAACTTATGGGATTTTTTTTCTCCTTTGAGTAAGATAGAAATCATTGGGACAGAAAAATTAAGGGCGAGACATGATAAGTCTGGCTTCTCTCTGGGGACAAAATTGAAAGCAATAACAAAACAAACAAAAAAAGTAGAAAGGGATTTCCTCACAGGAAAGATGATAGTGGCTTGGACCAGTTGACATTTGCTGATGGATTGGATGTGGAGTGTGAAAAAAAATGTCAGTAATGATACCAAATTGTTTTTTTTTATGTTTTTCAGAGTTTTGTTTGTTTTTATCTGAGCAACTGGAACACTTTTTCATTTCCTGATAAAAGAATGACTGTGGGCAGTGGTGAGTAAGATTACAAATTCTCTTTGGAGATATTAATTGTGAAATCTCTCTAATCATCTAAGGTATAATGTTGTATAAGCAGTGATTTGCATTAATTTGATGTTCAGAGGAACATTTCATACTGGCCATGCATTTGGGACTTATAATTATGTAGATGACCATAAGACTAAATGAGGTCCCCATGGGAGAAAGAGTCCAAAGGTGGACCTGGGTCCTCCCTCCAACATTTAGAAGTCAAGTGATGAGAAATAATGAGCAAAGACAAAGAGAAAGAGTGACCAGATCAGATTTCCAAGGAGTAATGTGGATCAAGTGGAGTAAATGCTGCTAGCAGAAGAGGGAGATGAGAATTATGAATTGACTGTGGGGTTTTATCATGTGGAGATCTTTGGAGACTCTGACAAGAGCAGGTTCAGTGGAGCATTGATGGTTAAAGCCCAACTGCAGTGCTCCAAAGGGATATAGAGATAAAGGGGGAGACACACCTTCAAGGAATTTTGCTGTGGAGGGGAGCAGAAAAATGGATAGTCATCGCAGAGAAATGCAGTGTAAAGAGAGATCTGTGTTAAGAATGTGGAACTTACAATATATTTACTATTTGATAACATGATTTTGCAGAGGAAAATCCAGGAAGATAAGCTAAAACTATTCAAAACACTACAGTTATGCTATTCCCTCCAACACGTTGGCACATTGGGGCTAACTTTAAAAACATTATGAAAAGTTTATATAACCCAAGTTTACAAAGTCAAGCTCTGAATTATTGTATGTTTTGATCCTTTTTTATATTTTTTTATTCTTAGGTGAGGGCTTAGATATTTTGGCTCATGAAATAAAGCAGTGTCTCAAGGAATCCTACTAATATAGAAATTAGTTCATCAAATCCTATTCAGTGGGTTACAAAACAGAAACGTACATGCGTATTTCTTGGTGGGGTTGTTTGGCACTATTGTTCATTTAAAAGAGTGAGTGTCATATTTGGGAATGGACTTGGATTGACAGCTTACAGGATGGGTGTGCACTCTAAGCTTTACTTTCTATTCTGCCATAAGCTCTAAAGTTAGCACTTCTTATATTGTCAACTCCAAAGCAAAAACTTGTATGGGGTTTTTGTCCTTGGCATTTTCCCCAGAAAGGATTTTTTTTTTTTTAATTTTGGGCAGCACGAGAGTATGGGTGGATTTACTAATTTGGAAGAGTTAATTTTAAAAATATAACAAATTTAGCTTAAATATATCAGTAGAAACTCCAGAAAGAAAATGACCAAAATGGTGTGAACTAGTCACCTTAAGTTCAAGGAAGACCCTTAAGAGGTTGTATTCAGGTGTATGAATCCATTTCAAACTGGGAGTTCCACTCGCTTTGGATTTTTCAAATGAATGTGGTGATGTCCCATATTTTATTTATAGATTTTGTAGGCCCTTAGGTAGTCACACACACACACACACACACACACACACACACGGAATGAGACACAGTAGTAACATGGGCTAGTGACAAGGCAGAATTTCAGTTTTCAGTTTTCATAAGCAAGCAGATTAATTTTGGATGAACATGTTCAGAATTTACCTTCTGTAGTTTGAGTTATTACATAAGTCCAGGAAAAATATAACATTTGTTATATTTTTCATCAACAACCTGGGAATTAAAGCCCAAGGTTAATAACTCTGTTATGTAAAGGTCACAGAAAATCAGATTCCATTATAGTACTAAGAACCTTAAAAATAGATGTACTATTTTTTTTTCTTTCCTTACCTTACCTGATCTTATCAGTCTCTTACAGTTTGTGGGGTACTGTCCTGAAAATGAGCCTGGCTCATCGGTTTCCCGAGGTCATAGCGTAGCCACTGGCATAGCACTCAGACACCATGGTGGGCCCCTTATGCTCACCCACTTTTAGACGGGGCAAAGCCCCTTCCAGTCTCAGGGGATGATTTCAAGTTGTCCTGACTCACTTTCCAGAAAACATCTATTGGCCATTTGGTGGTTCCCTGTTCGCCAGTGTCTCAGCTTTCTCACTGATTCCCTTTGCTTCCTCCCCTACAAATGCTGGTACCTGGTGTGTTTTTGACTCTTTGTCCCAATCCTCGTGTATTTTAGACTTCCTTTCATTGTGTTATAAAATGTACCCACGAGTTATGCTCTCTGTTTAATGTGACATTTGGAGGAGATTGAAATATTGTGTTGCTATCTTCTCAGAATCCCCTGGGACAGTTTTATTTTCATCCCACCATCCCTGATGTAACAAGGAGTGTTGGCACCCCAAATTTGCTCCTTGCACACTCAGTGTATGAATTTCAGTTTTAATATAAGCACGTGTCCAAAGGGTGACTTCATCAAAAGTAATTTTCCCCTTCTTGGGGGAGAAGTGGGGACTCTGTAGATTTCCTTTACCTCCTCTGAGTCCAGCACTTCTCCAAAGATTTGATTTTGTAGCTGTTGTTGTCTGTCATATTATCAGAAGTTGAATGTCAAGAGTCGTTTTCTTAATGTTACCCACAAATCTTGTTTTAACCAAGATTCATGCCTTACTTTTGTAAATTAAAAAGTAAATGATCGGATGTGCTAATTCCAGGCAATTGTATCAACCTAAATTTGTTATTAAAACTTTAAGGCAATCTTTCATTATAGAGTCCTAAATTTAATCTTTAGAACAAAACCATTCTCAGTTAATACATATATACACAATCCTTCAAGAAAGGGAAATATGCCTTTTTGTAGTGTATTGATTAAATGTTATTTTAGGATGTATAATGACTGGTTTAAAAATTGGCTGATTTCTTTCCTAATTTTTTTCTATTGTTGAAAGTATTACAGATGTCTCCCCCTTTCCCCATTGCTACCCTACACTCCACTCCCAACCCCTCCCCAGGCCTTCACTGTCCTTCTGTCTGTGTCCATGGGTTGTGCATATACTAGTAAATTCTTTGATTAATCCCTAACTATACCCCACCCCTTCCCTCTGAGATTCATCAGTCTGTTCCATGCTTCCATGTCTCTGGATCTATTTTGTCTGTCAGTTTATTTTGTTCATTAGATTCCACATATAGGTGAGATCACGTGATACTTGTCTTTGTCTGACTGGCTTATTTTGCTTAGCATAATAATCTACAGGTCCTATTTTATCTATCAATTTCTCTTTGAGGGTTAGTACTTCAAGTATCTACGCATAAACAAACATATTTTAGATTATGAATTTTTATCCCAACATTGAATACATAACTAAATTATGACTATTACACAATGGAATAATATGCAACATTTTCTAATTTTGTTTTTAAGAATATTTTTATAAAAGGAGAAATGGTAAGTTGCATCCTGATTTTATGGGGAAATAACCTATCATAAAATTACTATTTATCTTGGTAGTGAGGAGATAGGCACATTTAAATTTTGTTTTTCTTTTAAATGATTCTGTATTTTCCCAAGTTTTACAGGAAGGGTATTTTTAAGTTGAAATTAAGAGAAAATAATGGGAAGCAACTTACGGTATAGTTAAATAAGTGAAACTTAAAGGTGGATATTGTGGTTAGGTAGAATAAATATCAAATTTGAAGAAAGTGAATTTAGAGAACTAGTTTTCAAATTATTCTGAAAGAAAAACATTTTATTCAAATAAATATCTTATGGTACCCCAATAACGAAATAAGTAAGCTAACGTTAAATAAGTGAAACTTAAAGGTGGATATTGTGGTTAGATAGAATAAATTTATCAAATTTGAAGAAAGTGGATTTAGAGAACTAGTTTTCAAATTTTTGTGGAAGAAAAACATTTTATTCAAATAAATATCTCATGGTCCCCCAATAACAAAATAAGTAAGCTAATAACTAAGTATATAAATATCTAATATTGTGGACCTGCAATCCTCTGCATCTTGCCATCGCTGTCCACTCTCCATTCCTTTCTTTTTTCTTTCTTTGCTTTTAGAGAATTTGATCTTTAAAACTTGAGATTTAGGGGGGTGGGGCAGCTAAATTTGCATAACTAACTTGAATCTAGAGCTAGCGAGGCTACAACTCCTTTCACTGAACTGACAGATACCAAAGGACCCTGAGGTCCTTCAGATAAAAGAGTCAGGTAAAGAAGGAGCAAGATAAGGAGGGAGAGACAGGAAGAGAAACAGGGAATATGGGAAAAAGAAAGTCCCAATTTCAGAACCGAATTAAGCTAAATGGTCAAGGAGAACTAATCAACGGTGTCAGTAGAGTAGTGGCTGCCTTTCTGCTGGCATGCTTCTGTGTTGGGGAAGTGTATGCCTGAGAGACAGGGAACTTCTGCTGATCTGGGCATATCACATGCGCGTGTTAAACCTGGCTGCAGCTGGGGGAAGTGAGCTCGGATTATTTGTATGCTATGTTCTATTATGGGGTATCACAGTTACCCATAAATTTAATCAAATTAGAGATGATAGAGTTGTAATAGTTGTGATAGAATTCTGATTCAGTTCCCTGAAAACACCCAATGCATCTTACTGCTATGTAGAACACAAGACATCTTACTATTATGTAGAACACATTTTGAAAACTTATGATTTACATTAGTGACTCAGTTACCCTTAAATTAATGTACATGGATATCACTTTGTCTGACTAGCTAATACTGCACAGTATTTAATTGGTAGGTAAGCTAGCAATTGGGTTGAAAGAGCCAACCAGGAAAAAAAGAAAGTGAGAAGATTGTGGTATCATGGAAGCCATGGGAAGAGGGTTTGAAGGTAAGAGTAGTCAACCATTTAAATGCTTTTTTATTTCTTCACTAAGCAAATACTCATTACCCTACATACTAAACTGTGCTAACCACTTAGGTAAGCTAGCAATTGGGTTGAAAGAGCCAACCAGGGAAAAAAGAGAGAAGATTGTGGTATCATGGTAACCATGGGAAGAGGGTTTGAAGGTAAGAACAGTCAACCATTTAAATGCTTTTTTATTTTTTTCACTAAGCAAATACTCATTACCATACATCCTAAACTGTGCTAGCCACTGAAACACCCCCCCCCCACACACACACACACGCACGCACACACGTTTTATATAGTCACACACACACACACACACACACACACACATACGTTTAATATAGCGCAGTCATTTTAAAAATTTATAATTGGCTTGAAATATATGCTCAATTAACATTAAAGAAATATTTTCTCAGATTATGAAGAATTTTCTATGGAAATTTACATTTACTGGTGATACAAACATACGTATTTGATTAAAAAATGCAAACTTTTAAAGAATAATAAGTGCCACATTTATCTAACAGGAAGAACTAGAATTACCTTAATTTTTATTTGAGGAGAATTGGCAATGAAATGCAATCTTAATTTACATATTACTACACTCAAAAAAGTGATTGAGGTCATTGAAAAAAAGAATTGATACAAATACTATTATTTTGAATTGTTTTAAGAGTGCTATTTAAATTTTTCTGTTTTTTTTTTATTTCTGCTTGAGACTACTTTTAATCCAAAGGAAAATATAAACTATTACAGAGACATCTGTTCTAGTTACATTTTATGTGTAATATCACACCAAACCCACATAATATAATTATGATTATTGATATTTTACACTAGACTTCTGCATAGAAAATTATTTTAAATTTGCATAACCAAAGAATGTAATTTGAGATAGTCAGAAATATAATTCTAAGCAAGTAAAATTTAAAGCATATGATTATTATTAGCCAAATTATTTTAGTGACCTGAAAGCAGGGGTTCTCAACCTGTGGGTCACCAACCTGTGGGTTGCGACCCCTCTGGGGGTGGAACGACCCTTTCACAGGGGTCGCCTAAGACCATCGGAAAACACATATATAATTACATATTGTTTTTGTGATTAATCACTATGCTTTAATTATGTTCAATTTGTAACAATGAAAATACATCCTGCATATCAGATATTTACATTACGATTCATAACAGTAGCAAAATTACAGTTATGAAGTAGCAAGGAAAATAATTTTATGGTTGGGGGTCACCACAACATGAGGAACTGTATTAAAGGGTCGCGGCATTAGGAAGGTTGAGAACCACTGCCCCAAAGTATTATCTACCACTACTTCATAAGTAGACAACTTATCAAAAATACCATTACAAAACAAAAACAAAACAAAACACACACACACACACACACAAAATACCATTACATTAGCCATAAATGCACACAGTTTGATCTGAGATAAGTAAAATATTCTTCCTATCTGAAGAATTCACCTTAGCGGATTATTTTAGTGTCTATACTTCCCATACGTAGTAGACTGTTTTAAGTTCTGGTGGATAATGTGTTGCCTATGCCATTCACGTGGGCCTGTGTGCGGCACCTCACAGAATTGAGCACCATGTACTCCCTCTACTCAGCTACCAACTGAGTCTTGCCTCATTAGATGCTCATTTGTTTATCTTCTTTTTATTAGTGAATCTCCAAGTATCCAAATTTTAGTATGACAGCAATGATTGTGAGATTATGAAGAAACATAGGATGCTTTTGAAAAATGACCCCTGGACTTATTTTTGTCAAAGCATGCACACAAGATATTAAGAGAAACCCCCTATAGTCAAGCAACAAATAGGAAGGGAAAAGAAGGAAGTTAAGAAACCGTGGGGCCAACCTAACTAAGGGCATTTGTTGTGATATAGACTATTAAATAAGTATTTTAATTATATTTAATGGTAAAATAAATTAATAAAAATATAATTAAAAGATATAAAAATTAACAAACATATTTGGGGAAAAAGCAAAATAGAAATTCTAAAATATAAATTTGAGGTCTAAATTTTAATAAATACTAAGCAATAGTTTAAACATAAATATATACTTTTAACAATCTCTTTCCACAAGCATACAGAAATGTTTATATAAGCTGAACCATTTGAAAATGAGTCACTTATTTCCCCGTAAATATTTCAGCAGGCATCTCTGAAATGTAAGACCATTTGCCTACACAATCATAAGTACACACACACACACACACACACACACACACACATATATATCCATACATTATAAATTTTGTGACATAAAAATATCATTTTAAGAATTTAATAATTTTAATAAGTTGTTTTCATTTACTTTTCCCACATTGCCCCCCAAATATGTTTTCTATTATCATTTTGAACAGTCAAGTATTAATATTTACATATTCCTTTTTGGGTTTTATGCTCCTGTAGTCTTTTTTCTTTTTCTTTTTTAACTTACAAAAGGCACTGCTTATTAGATTTCTATCTGTTTATTTATTTATTTTTTTTATTGTCAAAAGTGTTACATGTCCCCTTTTTTTCCACTTGACCCCCAGCCATTCCCTATATTCCTGTAGTCTTTTAAGCTAAATAGCTATACCCAATTCTGGGAGGTTTCTGGCATTGATTTTGACAAATGTCCAGACTAGCTTTCTTTTTCTTAATGGTTTTTTTTCTTAATATGATAATATAACAATATACTTAACTTACAAAAGGCACTGCTTATTAGATTTCTATCTTTTTTTATTTTTTTATTGTCTAAAGTGTTACATGTCTCCTTTTTCCCCACTGACCCCATCCCTCCCCAGCCATTCCCTATATTCCTGTAGTCTTTTAAACTAAAAAGCTATACCCAATTTTGGGAGGTTTCTTTTTCTTAATGGTTTTTTTCTTATTATGATAATATAACAATATATAATATTATACTGATTTTATATGAGTAAACATCAATGTGAGAGATAAACATTGATTGATTGATTGGTTGCCTCCCACATGTGCCCCGACTGTGGCTGTGGATCGAACCTGCACTCAGATATATGCCATTGACCAGGGACCGAACCTACAATCCTTTGGTGTGTGGGCTGATGCACTGAACCACACTGGCCAGGCCACACAGGATTATTTTAAAAGGAGCTGGATTTTCTTTCACTAGATACAGGAGAATACATGTTAGAGAGAGAGACTTGCCACACTGAGCAGTTACTTTGAAACAGCTTACCTTGGCCTTACTGCACTTCTAAAATAGAGGATGCGTGTGTGTGTGTCTGTGTGTGTGTGTACATATACACCTTCTGTATTCCATATGCTATGGCTTTCTATCTGTCAACAGCTTGTATTTCAGCTATATCACTATTTCAATGAAAACTATCTTAGTTTGATTTGTAAAACTGAACATTTATATGTATTTAAGATGTATAAAAACACTGCATTACAGTGTATAGTCCATTTGTGCCAAATTTTGCATTCATTTCAGCTTTTTAAACATGGATTTCCTTTAATTACTCCCCAGTCATCACAACAGAAACATTTTTCTTCTCTAGAATTGGGTATCATGGTTAGAATTCTCTTCACTGTACTCTTTTATATTGTAAAAAAAAACAACACCAGATTACCTTAGTTACATTGATACATAAGCTAAAGTAATAAAGCATGAATAGGTGTCCATACATGCTTAAAATAGCAACCACTATATATATTGTTGATGGAGTTTATAACACACCCTGGGCTTAGCTGCTACAGGAGGGGTTAAACTGGTCATTCAAAAGTAGGCTAAAGGTTTGGAGTGAAACCTCTTTTTTGATTCATCTGAAAATGCCAGGGTACAGACTAGGCCATTTCTAACTAAAAAATAAAAATGACCAATTTCATCCTGCATACAAACACTCAGTTACATCTAATTATAGTGAAATATTAGTGTGATCTACTACCCTGGTTTACCTGGGATGATAGGTTTTCTGGCTGCAGAATTTTCAGTGCTAAAACCAAACATGTTAGAGAGAGAGACTTGCCACACTGAGCAGTTACTTTGAAACAGCTTACCTTGGCCTTACTGCACTTCTAAAATAGAGGATGCGTGTGTGTGTGTCTGTGTGTGTGTGTACATATACACCTTCTGTATTCCATATGCTATGGCTTTCTATCTGTCAACAGCTTGTATTTCAGCTATATCACTATTTCAATGAAAACTATCTTAGTTTGATTTGTAAAACTGAACATTTATATGTATTTAAGATGTATAAAAACACTGCATTACAGTGTATAGTCCATTTGTGCCAAATTTTGCATTCATTTCAGCTTTTTAAACATGGATTTCCTTTAATTACTCCCCAGTCATCACAACAGAAACATTTTTCTTCTCTAGAATTGGGTATCATGGTTAGAAATCTGTTCACTGTACTCTTTCATATTGTAAAAAAAAACCACACCAGATTACCTTAATTACATTGATACATAAGCTAAAGTAATAAAGCATGAATAGGTGTCCATACATGCTTAAAATAGCAACCACTATATATATTGTTGATGGAGTTTATAACACACCCTGGGCTTAGCTGCTACAGGAGGGGTTAAACTGGTCATTCAAAAGTAGGCTAAAGGTTTGGAGTGAAACCTCTTTTTTGATTCATCTGAAAATGCCAGGGTACAGACTAGGCCATTTCTAACTAAAAAATAAAAATGACCAATTTAATCCTGCATACAAACACTCAGTTACATCTAATTATAGTGAAATATTAGTGTGGTCTACTACCCTGGTTTACCTGGGATGGTAGGTTTTCTGGCTGAGGAATTTTCAGTGCTAAAACCAGGATAGTCATGATGAAATGTGACTGTTGATCATCCTGTGTTATTTACGAAACATAATTAAGTTGAGTCACGTTACTGCCAAAACTGAAAAACAGACCACTGTAGTATTAATTTTATTTGTTATCCCGGCAGAATATTTATGTTCAGCATTAGACTACTGAATATGGTTCTGTTCTTTAATTCTCTGCAAGACTTCTAGGCAACACTGGAATCCCCTTAAGAAGCACTGCCATAATTGCTATTGCTTACATTTATACTCTGTTTTCAGAAGCTCCTAGTCACACATTCAGATTTCAAGAGGAGCTCAGATTTATTCATTAAGCACATCTATTGTGGTTACAAATAAATATCAATAATTTGCTCCTATTTTATAAAAATGGTGAAGAAACGAACTTGAAATGTCAAAATCTATTCAAAATAGGACTTGGGCTTGAATAAAAAAATCTGAGTCATACATTCTATCTCTGTGAAATGTGTACCAAATAGTCCTGAACTCAACACACAACATCCTGGTTCCCATCTCCAGATACTGCCATGAGATTGTCATGAGGCATTTGCCTGGGATCTGGACCCTTTCAGTCTCTACATGGAACTTGATTGAATCTCACTTTTGTCTTGCCAGGACTCCTCCCAGATTAACATATCTGCATCAGTCCAAAATCTGGAAAGTCAGATCAAAATCAGATAAAAAATTAGTAAAATTACACACTGATTTCTAAAGTCTAAAATATTTGATCTGTTGTTTAAAAAACTCAGTGCTGCTGCCTTAACACAACATTCTATTTGTCTATTTATCTTACAACCTTTTTTACATGCCCCTCATTCTAGATTTAACAGCACCTACCTGTTATGTTTTACAACTTTTAAACGATATTTACTATTGTTATTATTATT
Source organism: Myotis brandtii (assembly GCF_000412655.1). Taxonomy (NCBI): domain Eukaryota; kingdom Metazoa; phylum Chordata; class Mammalia; order Chiroptera; family Vespertilionidae; genus Myotis; species Myotis brandtii. Next base: position 324,984 of record NW_005371796.1, on the reverse strand, counting down.
ATTACCTGCACGCCCCCTACTGGGGATCCAGCCCACAACCGAGGCATATTCCCTTGACTGGAACTGAACCCAGGACCCTTCAGTCCACAGGCCGATGCTCTATTCATTGAGCCAAACCAGCCAGGGCATGTTTTACAACTTTTAGACTTGTTCATGCCACTCTCAGGTGGCAGTGTCCTAAACTTTCCATGGGGCATGATAGAATCCCAATTGTCTTACAAGAAAAGCGCCATCCTCTTCATCAAGCATTCCTGATTACTTTTACCTTAATGTCTGCTCTTCTGAATGTGACTCCTATATCGGGGAGATGTTTTAATATCTGTCTGTCCTGACACCTCTCTCTTCAAAACTTTACTAATAAAGCATTAATTGCTTGTGCCCTCCAGGATTTCTTTATGGCTTTTTGTGCTTCTTAGTAGTCTGAAGTTCATCACCTTTCTTCTTCTTCATTTAAAAGATATCATCCAAAGAATTTAATACTTAAGACTATTAATCGTGTAGCCACTAATTCTTTATAAGTAAAACTAGAGGCATGGGGCCTGCTAGCAGCTGTCTGCTCCCTGGTGGCCAGTGCATGTCATATCAACCAGTCGTTCTGTGGTTCGGTCAATTTGCATATTAGGCTTTTATTATATAGGGTGAGAGTTATGTTAACATATTCCTTGATATTTTGTGTGAGAAAAATACTGTACATATTAACCCCCTGTAAATTGTAAAGCATTATACAAATGAAAGCATGATGAAGCATGACCTCAATTTTAATAATTGTAATTATTTTTGTTTATCAGAGACATAGCAGTCAGAATATTGGGCTGAATGGCAGAAGAAGAAAGACTAGAGATGGAGAAATATAGTTTGTTATGTATCCCAAATCACACTCAAAAGCTGGCATTTACTCTTTGAAAGTAGGGAAGGGTGAAAATCAGAAAAGTGTTTCCCACTGGGAAACAGTAAGAGTAGGAGGTAGCACATCTGTTCCTAAGCACTTAAACACTGAAATTCTTCTCTGCTTGGGCAGCTGTCTTTAAAGAAGAGTCAGCACTGCCACTCAGTTCTCAACTAGACAAAATCGTTCTCCCCTCAGGCAATAATTACCCCCCAGTTATCTCCGCCAGCCTTAAGTGGCCCATCTTCTGGGCTAGAGCCTCAGTGAATCCACTGCTGATTATTCATTCTTTTCCCACTGATCCTTGCCGCACTTAAGCAATCTCTGCCAAGTTCTTTCTACTTGTCTTTAAAAATGGCAAGAAATACAAATAAAATAAATACTGGCATGGAACTAAGAACTTATAAAACCACCCTTAGAGAATATCAATTGACAAACTGATTTTCTCCTGTTAGTAATTGTTGGTGGAATTGAGGTCCCTAATTTGAACTTCTGCTCTATTTTGAAAGCAAAGATCTTTGCTGAGGAAATATGAAATTTGTTACATAGTTTGAATGACCATTGGCTTTTTAGCTTAATTTAAGCCATATTGCTTTAGTGAGGTTTTAACATATGAAATAATTGGCTAAATTTGACTCATTAATATGAAGTTGAAATATCCATGGGAGAAGTCCAAGCAAACATTTTCCTTTTCTCATGCCCACTAATGGCCTATAATCAAAGCACAGCCAGTTAGCTAAATGAGAAGCTAATAGCTTGTTTGTTTGAGGCCCAAACAACGGATAATGTAATTGCTAGGTTTTCTTTCCTACTGTAGATATGAGCCAGGCACATTTTTCCCCCCATCAAAGTCAATCATTGTAGACAGTCAGTCTGACCAAAGAGCATTAAAAAGATTTCTCTTCAATAATAAGGGCTTTTAAAAAATTTGCCTGCATTATATTAAATACTCTTTAAGCTCTCTTATTCAATTTGTCAGAGAAAAGTTCTGTAGTACTAAATGACAAGCATACATTTCTCAAGAAACTAGAAATTCACTGAGCAATGCAAAACTATAGGTGGAGAAGTGTAAGCCATATTTGGGGATTAGGGTTCTTCTAGGGCTTTACTTAAAATAAAATGCTGAGTCGGTGCATTGCTATTCTTGAGGAATGTTTGCCACAAGCATTTTATGGTACCAAAGGATTTTTTTCTTTCTCCTGTTACCAGTCAGTAAATTCCATTATCCAATGCTATCAATTTTGATTTAGCAATAACTTGCCTATTTCCTTTGTCATCTAAGCTTTCTAATATAAAAAGCTAGTGAAGGTGCAGCCTTCAGTCAAATTATAAGGATTGGGAAATGGAATTGCATTTTTATTTATATTATTTTATGCAAAAATAATCTAAATAGCTGTAAAAATGTCAAGGAACTAGCAGCATAATAAGGTTACCAGCTTCACAGCATTTATTTGATTTGCCCTTTGCTTATAAACATAAAACGGTAATTATCAATGAACATATATTTCGACAGAGTGTGTGTCTTGAGACATTGAGAAACAAAAACTTTATTAGAAATGGAAAATCTTGTCTATTGTGCTACTTATAATTCATATAATTACAAATTGATGAGAATCTTTCATATAGAACAAGAAAGGGGATTTGAAATAATCCCATGCAGCCCTTTTTATACTATGGATGGCAAAACTAAGGCCCACAGAAGATAGATAACTTCTAGGTGACTACATTTAGGGGGGGGCATCAATAGAATCCACCTCCCCCTTGTCCATGTGGACATTTTCCACCTTACAATATGTTTTTCATGGGAAGAAGTATATTGTGTACTGAATATTTGTGTTCCCTCAAAATTGATATGTCGAAACCCTGCCTTACAATATGATAGTATTAGGAGGTATGATCTTTGGGAGGTAGTTCAGATTAAATGAAATCTTAAATGTGGAGCCCTCGTGAATGGAAACAGTGTCTTTCTAAATCCTCTCATAATGATATTAGGGCTGGATTCCTCTCTCTGAGCTCTGCTATTTGAGGATACAATAGGTTGATAGTCTGCAACCTGGAAGAGAGCTCTCACTGGATCCACCATGCTGACACCTTGATCTTAGACTGCCAGCTCCCAGGACTGTAACAAATAATTTCGTGTTGTTTATAAGCCAACCAGCCTATGGTACTTTCTTACAGCAGCCTGAGCAGACAAACACAGACTGAAAAATTGACAAGAGTATATGTTAAACATTCAAAAATTTAATATTAGATAAACTTCTTTCTGAGAGCCAATATCTATTGCAGGACTTGTGCTGATACAAATGCATCTATTGACTCTGCATTGAAGATAAAGTATTGCCTTTAATTAATGTTAATCATATTTAAATGGTTTCAACTCCTTTATCAACCTTCTTCATGTAATGTGAACATTTCTTAGACTCAGTAACCAGATACCGTGAACAGCTATGACAATTTGAGGCTCTTAGCATGTTGTCTTTAGATGATGGTTTTATCTCTGGACCACTTCTCTTTAAAGAATTTGATTGATTCAGTTTCAGAAATTCATAGCTCAAAGCTCACAAATTAAAACAGTTGAGAGCCCAGATAAGATTATTTCTTCTGTTTGTCATGCAGTCACAGGACATTTCTGTTCACATACACACAGAGGCTAGTTCCTAGGACTCATAAAAGATTTTGAAGCCATTTTAGTCATTTACTCATGCTCCTTTAACACCTTTAAACAATAGTAATCCCCATCCAACAAAAAAAAAGGCTGAACCACACTTTTCACTTTGCAAACACACTTACAGCATCATTTTCACTTTACTTTTCTTTAGCATACATCTGGTAAAGTACATTAGAATTTTTTTTTAAATATCCTAATTTCTCCACTTGATCATCTTAGGAACAAAGGAAGGTTAACTGAAAGTTACCAGAATTCTTTTGTTTACTTGTTCTCTATTCTTAGAATCTCCCAACCTAAAACATCCCCTTTGGGAATATTTACTCCATGCCATGTGATTAAATTACCTTTTTATTCAGCAGAGAAAGGGATATTATTTTTTTAAAGGCATTCCTTTTTTCCTTGGGAAAAATTGAATGAAATCTTTCTCTCTGGTTTCTGTAAGTGCTAGTTATTTAACAATGTAGTTCAGTGCTATCCTGACTGACTGACTCACGTATTCTCTGGGACATCAGGGTGTGAGATAAAACTCTAGGGCTTTCAAATTATAACTGCCATAACTATGTTTTTCTTTCTCACTCCCTTCCTCTCTTACTTTTTTTACTCTTTACCACTTTCTTCTCACTTAAAAACACACACACATTTTACTCTCAAACTGACCTCAGTTTGAATGCCAAATCCACCACTTACCAAATGTAAACTTATACTAGTTATTAATAATTTCTAAGCTCTGGATTCCTCTCTTAGAATAGGAATGACATATTCTTGGGGGAGTATGTATTCAATTCTTTTTTAAACACTGGCTTATTTATAGTTGGGTTATTTGTCCTAATGATTGACATGCAAGTGTCCTTTACATATTCTGGATATAAATTCATTTTCTCCTTTCTGTGTGCAGCTTTTCTGCCCTTTCATTTTACAGCAAAGGGGAGAGCAAAGGAAAATTGTGAATAATGAAAATATTCTATATCATGTGATATCCACCTGTGTATATTTGTTAAAACTCTAATTTCTATATTTAAAATGAATGAATTATATAAAATTAAACCTTATTTGAACTGAGTTTTTAAAAAATAGAGATGAGAGTTTATAAGTTTAAAAATAAAACATTTTCTGTGTATTAGTAGTAGTCAATGGCATTTTAAAATTTATAAACATATAAGTATAAATTACATGGTACTAAGCACTGATTTATAATGTCCATGTTTTGATTAGATAAATTCTGCACTAAGATATCAAGCAATATCAGGTATATTCTACCTTTTCTTCTCCTGTTTATAAGAATTGATTTCCAAGGATCTGTCGCTGGGAGATCCTTGTCCTCTTCTAAGCAATGCTGTCCAAGATGATAAATGCTACTGCTGATAGCCTGAGTGTATGTGATAAAGTGGGGCTCTAAGCAATAATGATAAATAATAACCCAAAAACATAGGGTATAGAGACTGCCTTTTTGTTATAGCCACTTTTCCTAAGTTTAAATTGCTCAACATTTTCTCAAAATATGTCTGTCAGTTTATCATGGTGATTACAAACACAGCTTAGATTTTGGTCCCAGATACAACACTTTCTAATCTGTAGATACATGTACTCGACATCTGTGTTCTCCACTTTCCACTCTTGTCTTATAGAGTGACTTTAAGTTTTAAATGTTAGTACAGTGGGGCCTTGACTTATGAGTGTCCCGACTAATGAGTTTTTCGAGATGCAAGCCGTCTCTGGGCCGATTTTTTACTTTGAGTTGCGAGCTAAAATTCGGGTTACGAGCCAGCTTCAGATACCCCACTGCTAGTTGGCACAGCGAATGTCACAGTGAATGCCAAAACATCAGCCCAGCATTTCAATTCATTGTAATGGTGAAAATTGATTTGACATACGAGTAATTTGAGTTACGAGCTCCGTCATGGAACGAATTAAACTCGTAAGTCAAGGCCCCACTGTATATATGAAGGGCTTCTGAATACTTGATGAGCACTACTCTACATTTCTTTTTTTTATCGCCACGTGAGGATATGTTTATTGATTTTAAAGAGATGAAGGGAGGGTGGGAGAAGGGGAGAGAGAGAGAGAGAGAAACATCAATCAGTTGCCTATACTTGCCCCAACCAGGAACTGAACCTGCAACCTAGGTATGTTCTCTGACCATGAATTGAACCCACAACCTTTTGGTGTATGGTGTGACATTCCAACCAACTGAGTCACCTGACCTGGGCTAATCTATATTTCTTTAAAAAAAATCCTGATCACACATCCAAATCATATGCCTTTAGTTATTACCAAGCATTTCTCTGCTGTACCATGTTATGCCCGATCTTTCACTCCAAGGCATGTTTTGACACTTTCATAACATTGGCAATGCTGTCTAATAAGTATTCTGTACAGACTAACTCATGTTATTTTACAACTCTGTGAGCAGGGATCAGTTTCTTTGATATATAAGGAAAGTAAGGCTTAGACACTTTAAAGGAATTATCCAAGAATACTTAAATCATAATTGATTAAGTTTAGACTCAAACTCATGTATTCTAATGTCAAGCCAATAGCTAACATTTATATTAAGTGAGCACTGTTGTTTGACCTAAAGGCCTAAGCCAATACTGTTTGTTTCACTCACTATATTCATCCTGGTTCCCTGAGGGGGGGCGGAGAGAGAGAGAAGCAGTTCACATAAAAACGAAAGAAAGAATTAGAGAGAAGGGAACACATACAAACGGGTGAGTTCTTGGCTGAGCACAGCATGTAATTATACCATCACGGGATGTCTTCAGAGAGGCAGTATGCTCAATGCCATCTCAGAACAGGGAGGACATTTATTTTTCTGCCTTTTCCTTCTCATATTTTTTTAAAATACGTTTTTACTGATTTCAGAGAGGAAGGGAGAAGGAGAGAGAGATTGAAATGTCAATGATGAGAGAGAATCATTGATAGGCTGCCTCCTGCACGCCCCCTACCGGGGATCGGGCCCACAACCTGGGCATGATCCCCTGATTAGAATCAAACCCAAGGACCTTTCAATCCCCAGGCTGATGCTCTATCATTGAGCCAAACTGGCTAGGACGCTTCTCATCTTTTCTGTCTCTTTTGTCATCATCTGTCTTATGGATCATTTCTTTCTCTGAAAATCCAGTTTGCTTCCCTAGACAAGCCAGGTGGCTAAAGGAAAGGCTAGAGCAACTAAGAACACTCTCTGGCCAGGGAGCAGGAAAACAGTCGCTCTTCAGCAGTAACACTACTCACAGTGTTTCTTCAGCTGTAACAACCATGGCTTTAGCAGTAGCTGTTTGCTTCCATGGAGCCAGTAACAGGATGAACGAGTGCCAGGGCCACTGTGGTGAGAAATCAAGGTCAATGTGCCAATCTGGGCTGATGCATAAACCAAATATAATATACCTGACATAAGAATTGTTGGCACATGTGTGTTTACTATCCTGAAACTTTGCCTCCTTCAGCAAGCTTTCTGGTGGTTTTTTTTTAATTTATTATTATTTTAATTTTACTATGGTCAGAGGATAAACAGTAAACCCAAATGGAGAATATGCTCATGCCAGTCCAATAACTTCCTAGTTCTTACAATTTATATTTTAAACTAGTTGGCATGGCATATGAAGACAATCTGGCAACCTCAACTTTGCATTTCAGTCATATCTCCTTACTATCTAAGCAATCCATATTCCTAAATGCACCCTTTGTTCCATCCATATAATCAGATAATATGCCATCAGATAATAACCCAGAATGTCAGTGTTTTCCAATGTGAAAAATATATTTCTCATCCATGCCAGTGTGCATTATCTTCCCCTCAGCTGAGTTTCGCTTGGTTCACCTAGTTTTAGATGGGGTTAGCCTGGCTTGTCTGGACTAGCTTCAGATCGGCTCCATTTGTCTTGTTATTCTGTAATCTTCTTACACAGAACAGTCAAATGATTTCCTCGTATATAGGGATTAAACTGGAGAAGGGATACAGAAATGTATGATGCCTTTTAAAACTCCTGTTCATAACATCACTTTCACACTCACGTCTTACTCAAATCAAATTATATAGCCAAGCCCCAAATCAATGGGTTAAGTAGTAAAATGCAACCACATTGCAGTACAGCAGACATGAGAGAAGAAATGGGTAGTTGTGAAAATGAATACAATCAAATAAGCCCTCAAATATCTCATTATCTTTTATGTCTGTGTTTCTTCTAGCTTACTGCCTAGAACGTCTTTGAGTCAGTGACTTCTATTATCAAGTAAAGGGATTATTAAAGTGTCAATTTTGGTTAAGGACATGGCCTTTAGACTTACATGACCCTCAGTTCACTATATTCCCTGCCATTCACTAACTTGTGCAAATATTTTTCTGAGCTCAATTTATTCATCTGTTCAATGGGAGTAATATTTTACCTGATTCGGTGTATTTTGAGGATTATGCATATGTATTACTCAGGTTAGGGTAATTGCTACAATAAAACAACAACACAAAGACAGAAACAGAACATATCTCAGTAGTTTAACAATATACACATTTATTGCTGATTCACATCAAGTCCATTGTAGCTGTTTCTGCTTAGAAGGTTCTTTTTCAAGCAGAAATGCAGAATTCTGACCTCTTGCGTCTACAATATAGCCATTTTCATCACATCACAACCATGTTTTCCATGATAAGAGAAGAGGAAGAAGAAACACCAGATTTATAAGCACACAGTCCCAAAACTGCTATACATAGATTCAGCTCCCCCGTGATTGCTCAGAATTAGCCACACACTAGTAACTCCCCCAGATGAGAGGGGCTCTGTGCTGTCATGCATGGCTAAGAAATTGTCATGGAATAGAAATACAGATCTTTGGTGTTCAGCCCTCTCTGCAACGTGATGTAGAGTACACAGCCCTTTACACATATTACTCACTCTATCCATAGTGCTCATTAAAGGTAGTCAAATATGTCATGGAAGAAAGCATGCAAAAATGAATAAAATAAAAATTAACAGAAACTGTGAAAGTTATTAATAGGTAAAGAATTAACTTAGAGATTTTGAAATTCTTCATTGACATGCCACTGTTTACATCAGTGATATTTGAGCATTTCAGTTTCATCGTTTTCATTGTGCAATACCATTCTAGGTTTCTAAAAGTGCTCTGATTTTTAAAGTGAAAATGAACTAAAATTCGTGCTCTGAGAAATTTGTTACACATTTTCATTCTCTTCTGACCCATCTCACAGAAATTGGGATGTAATGTGAAGCAGTTATAAAACCAGGCCTGAAAATTATCTATGCCCATCTTGAATGTCTCTATAGACTATTTCAATAATTAGAAGTTATTGTTGATAATTATAGAGCCATGTTTGTTCTCAAAAATATCATTATATCTGAGTTTCCATTGCAAAGTTGCAGCAACAGTTGATCTCATTATAAGTTTGTTAGGTGTTTCTAAGTGTTCCATGTCTGTACTCTCACTTGTCCAAATGACTTTACCCAACTGTTTTTGTTGGGCAATCATGGGTCTTCACAATACTATTACCATTTATTAACTGCTTCGGTAACTTCCCTCCATGTGACTGAGAAGTAGTTATCTGGTAACCATTGCTTTATAAAATGAAAACTTTGCATGTTTTAAGCACAAGGCAACCACAATGAAGTTTACCTTTACCAAGCCTGCCCTGGAGTGACTGCTAATGTTAGGATTTGGAGATTTATCACTAGAAAATCAGCATATCTGAATTTTAGTAAACATTCTATGTTGGACTCAGAGCATTATTAAAGGAATTTCAACACACAATGATAATTTTTCCCTATGGGAACACCTATGACAAAAGCTGTAAAACAGTGTTCTTCAGAGTGGATATTTTCTTAGATGACCCAGATGTGACTCTCTACAAATAGAAGTGTTTTGCCCATAGAGAGTTGGTTCAGAGAAATAAACTGTGTACTCCCACACTAAACTCAAAGTGCAACATCTATGGGCTGAGCAGTTTATCTTGTTTTCAAGATTCAAGCCTGACTTTATAGCACATGAAAAGGTTGGGGTGAAATGTGTAAATACTGAAAGGGCACAGAATGGTCATTTTTAATTGAATGGAGGGTAAATGTTATGTTTTCCCTTTTTATTCTTTGCACCACCTCAATGCTCTGTCCTTATTCGAAGGAAGAGAAAAGGAACCAGAAGAAAAGTTGGGTTTGACATAAGCAAGAGGTGTTTCCTTGACATCTACTTCCAGAGGAATCACCTCTAAAACTATATCCTTCTCTTGGGTTCAACTCATAGATCCTGGTCCAAATAGAATATTTCTCAGTGGCCTTTTGAAGGCAGCCCAAGGCATTAAGTACTGTTGGAAAGCATGCCAAGCTCTTATTTTATCTGAATTAATTTTGGATGTTGTTTACCCATTTATTCTCACAAGAACACCTTTCTACTTTTTCAAAGTAATGTGCCACCTTGTGGGAATTGTCTTTGAAACACAAATTGGCTGTATAATATCTATTTCCCCACTAATATTTTATATCTATTAAATTATTTTCTGGAGTCAAGGACCCTGCTTTGCTGTTCAGTAGAAACTGTAGTTTTTTTTTAAAATATATATTTTTATTGCTTAAATTATTACAAAGAGTATTACATGTTTTGTCGTTTGTTGATTTGTTGATGATAGCCATTCTGACAGGTGTGAGATGGTACCTCATTGTTGTTTTGATTTGCATCTCTCGGATGGTTAGTGACTTTGAGCATGTTTTCATATGTCTCTTGGCTTTCTGAATGTCCTCTTTTAAAAGGTGTCTATTTAGGTCCTTTGCCCATTTTTTGATTGGATTGTTTATCTTCCTTTTGTTAAGTTGTATGAGTTCCCTATAAATGTTGGAGATTAGGCCCTTATCAGATATAATGTTGGCAAATATGTTCTCCCATGTAGTGGGCTTTCTTGTTGTTTTGTTGATGGTTTCTTTTGCTGTGCAGAAACTTTTTATTTTGATGTAGTCCCATTTGTTTATTTTCTCTTTAGTTTCCAATGCCCTAGGATCTGTATCGGTGAAGAAATTGCTTCGGCATAGGTCTGAGATTTTGTTGCCTTTGGATTCTTCTAGTATTTTTATGGTTTCCGGTCGTATATTTAAGTCCTTTATCCATTTTGAGTTTATTTTTGTGTATGGTGTAAGTTGGTGGTCTAGTTTCATTTTCTTGCATGTATCTGTCCAATTTTCCCAGCACCATTTATTGAAGAGACTGTCTTGACTCCATTGTATGTTCTTGCCTCCTTTGTCAAATATTAATTGAGCGTATTGGTTGGGGCTGATTTCTGGGCTCTCTATTCTATTCCATTGATCTATATGTCTGTTCTTGTGCCAGTACCAGGCAGTTTTGAGAACAGTGGCTTTGTAATACAGCTTGATATCTGGTATTGAGATCCCACCTACTTTGTTCTTTCTCAGGATCGCTGCAGCTATTCGGGGTCGTTTTTTGTTCCAGATGAATTTTTGGAGAGTTCGTTCTAGGTCTGTGAAATATGCCGTTGGTATTTTAATGGGAAGTGCGTTGAATTTATAGATTGCTTTGGGCAGTATGGACATTTTAATGATGTTGATTCTACCAATCCAAGAACATGGTATGTTCTTCCATCTCTTTATGTCTTCCTCTATCTCTTTTTTCAACGTCCTGTAGTTTTCTGAGTAGAGGTCTTTTACCTCTTTAGTTAAGTTTATTCCTAGGTATCTTAATTTTTTTGGTGCGATGGTAAATGGGATTGTTTTTCTAATCTCTCTTTCTGAAAGTTCACTATTGGTGTATAGAAATGCCTCAGATTTCTTGGGGTTAATTTTGTATCCTGCTACATTGCCAAATTCATGTATTAAGTCTAGTAGCTTTTTGATGGAGTCTCTAGGGTTTTGTATGTATAATATCATGTCATCTGCAAATAAGGACAGTTTTACTTCCTCTTTTCCAATTTGGATGCCTTTTATTTCTTCTTCTTGTCTAATTGCAATGGCTAATACTTCCAGTACTATGTCGAACAGGAGTGGTGAGAGTGGGCATCCCTGTCTTGTTCCTGTTTTTAGGGGAAATGGTGTTAGTTTTTGTCCATTGAGTATGATGTTGGCTGTGGGTTTGTCATATATGGCTTTTATTATGTTGAGGTATGATCCTTCTATTCCCACCTTGCTGAGAGTTTTTATCAAAAATGGGTGTTGAATTTTGTCAAATGCTTTTTCTGCATCAATTGATATGACTATGTGGTTTTTTTCCTTCAATTTGTTTATGTGATGTATCACGTTGATTGATTTGCGGATATTGTACCATCCTTGCATCCCTGGGATAAATCCTACTTGGTCATGGTGTATGATCTTTCTGATGTACTGCTGGATCCGATTTGCTAAGATTTTGTTGAGGATTTTGGCATCTATGTTCATGAGGGATATTGGCCTGTAATTCTCTTTCATTGTGTTGTCTTTACCTGGTTTTGGTATTAGGGTGATGCTGGCTTCATAGAATGAGCTTGGAAGTGTTCCTTCCTCTTGGATTTTTTGTAGTAGTCTGAGGAGGATAGGTTTTAGTTCTTCCTTGAATGTTTGGTAAAACTCCCCTGTGAAGCCGTCTGGTCCTGGGCTTTTGTTTGCTGGAAGCTTTCTGATGACTGCTTCAATTTCTTCCATAGTTATTGGCCTGTTGAGATTTTTAGATTCTTCCTGATTAAGTTTTGGAATGTTGTATTTTTCTAGAAATATGTCCATTTCCTCCAGGTTGTCTAGTTTGTTGGAGTAGAGTTGTTCATAGTATTTTTTAACAATCATTTGTATTTCTGTGGGGTCTGTTGTTATTTCGCCTCTATCATTTCTGATTTGGTTTATTTGGGTCCTCTCTCTTTGCTTTTTGGTGAGCCTGGCTAGAGGTTTGTCGATCTTGTTTATCCTTTCAAAGAACCAGCTCTTGGTTTCATTGATTTTCTGTATTGTTTTTTTGGTCTCTATGTCATTTATTTCTGCTCTAATCTTTATTATCTCCTTCCTTCTGCTCACTCTGGGCTTTTCTTGTTGCTCTCTTTCTAATTCTTTGAGCTGTAGATTTAGATGATTTACTACCATTTTTTCTTGTTTGTTGAGGTAGGCCTGTAGAGCTATAAACTTCCCTCTCAGGACTGCTTTCATTGTGTCCCAAAGGTTTTGGATTGTTGTGTTTTCATTGTCATTAGTTTCCAGGATGTTTTTAATTTCTTCTTTGATCTCATTGGTAACCCAATCAATATTTAATAACATGCTATTCAGCTTCCAAGTGTTTGAGTATTTTGGGTTGTTTTTATTGTAGTTTATTTCTAATATTATGCCCTTGTGGTCTGAGAAGATGCTTGGTATGATTTCAATCTTCTTGAATTTGGGGAGACTTTGTTTGTGACCCAATATGTGGTCTATTTTTGAAGATGTCCCATGAGCACTTGAGAAGAACGTATATTTTGTTGCTTTGGGGTGAAGTGTTCTGAAGATGTCAATTAAGTCCATCTGATCTAGTGAGTCATTTAGGATTGCTGTTTCTTTGCTGATTTTTTGTCTAGCAGATTTATCCAGTGATGTCAGTGGTGTATTAAAGTCCCCTACTATGATTGTATTGTTGTCGATCTCTCCCCTGATGTCTTCCAGGAGTTTTCTTATGTATGTGGGTGCTCCTGCATTGGGTGCATATATGTTTATCAGGGTTATATCCTCTTGTTGTATTGATCCCTTTAGTATTATGAAGTGGCCTTCCTTATCTCTTGTTATGGCCTTCACTTTGAGGTCTATTTTGTCGGATATAAGTATTGCTACCCCAGCTTTTTTTTCATTTCCATTTGCCTGAAAGATATTTTTCCATCCCTTCACTTTCAGTCTGTGTGAGTCCCTTTTAATGAGGTGGGTCTCTTGTAGACAGCAAATGTATGGGTCATGTTTTTTTATCCATTCAGCCACTCGATGTCTTTTGATTGGACCATTTAGTCCATTTACGTTTAAAGTTATTATTGAAAGGTACTTGTTTGTAGCCATTTCTATTTTTTTGTGGCTGTTTTCTTTCTGGGCTTTTTATTTCTTCTTTTTACACCAGTCCCTTTAGCATTTCTTGCATTGCTGGCTTGGTGGTGATGAACTCCCTTAGCCTTTTTTTGTCTGTGAAGCTTCTTATTTCCCCTTCAATTTTGAATGATAGCCTTGCTGGATAGAGTATTCTTGGATTCAGTCCTTTGCTTTGCATCACTTTGTAAATTTCTGTCCATTCTTTCCTGGCCTGATGTGTTTCTGTTGAGAAATCGTTTGATAATCTGATGGGGGATCCTTTGTAGGTAACTCTCTGTTTCTCTCTTGCAGCCTTTAAGATTCTCTCTTTGTCTTGTACATTTGCCATAGTTATTATGACGTGTCTTGGTGTGGGTCTTTTGGGGTTCATCTTGCCTGGGACTCTCTGTACTTGTGTAACTTTTTTCTTCCCCAGAAACTGTAGTTTTTAATGGAGTCTACACACACACACACACACACACACACACACATGTACGCACACACACACAAACTAGTGATTATTTCTATAAATATTACACTATTAAGGATTTCCCAAATAGTCCAGGGCAGCTCACTGAGTTAGGCTCTGATTTGGAAAATTATTTTGTCATATTTGGAGGAACCAAGGATACACTACTTCTTAGCTGTGACATTTGTAGTCCACAGTAATGTTTTAAGCATATATTGTCTTAATACAACACATTTATTGCAATTAACACTGGGAAATTTTATTTTTATTCTGAAAATATTATTTATATTTACAGTGTCTAGACACCCATTTTTTCCTTCAAAACCTTTGGAAAAGCAAGCAAATAAATAGGTTTGAGGTTTAAAAAAAATGTGTGAACTCTTCCCTCTTGTCCTCCTCCTCCATTTTTTATCCTTCTGACAGAGCAGTTGTTCTAGGGAACAAATCGATTTTGTCACTCCACTGATTAAAACCAAACAGTGGCGACCCATAACCCAGTAGAAAGGTGTCTAAGCACTAGCACAGTGTAAAAGGACTCTGAGACCTGCAACAGACCTTCTCTGCAGTTTCTGATGATCAAATACCACAACTTGTAGTTTTCTACTGGTGTCGTGCGTCTCTCCACCTCATTGCCTGTGAACACACTGGATATCTGTCTTACCACGCTTCTGGCCTTTCTGGAGTTGGTCCAAGCACTGCTCCTAATATGAAGCCTTTTTGAAAACACCAAAACCTGTGCTACAATAGTTCTTTAGAACCCCAGCACAGAGTGCGTGTTTTTTGTTTGTTTTTTACTGATTTGGAATTATTTATTGTTAGCTGTCTTTTCTATTCAGCTGTGATCACCTTGAGAGAGATATTAATGTATTTATCTCTATATTTTACAACTTATGCAGTGCAGTTTTCCTGGAAAACACACACACATACACGCATGCGCACGCACGCATGCACACGCACACACACAGCTTGAGACTCAGGAGAGCCGATGGTGTAATCTCGGTTCAAGTCCAAAGGCCTGAAACCCAGAAATCTGTTGGTGTAAATTTGAAGGCAGGGGAATAATGTACTGAGAGACAGTCAGGCAGAGGAAGCAAATTCTCCTTTACTCAGGCTTTTTGTTTCAATCAGGCCTTCAACAGATTGGATAAGGCCCACCCACATTAGAGAAGACAGTCTTTTTACTCAGTCTACCAATTCAAACGTTAATCTTGTCCAGAAACACCATCACAGACATACCCAGAGTAATATTTACTCAAAATATCAAGGCACCCGGTGCCTCAGTCATGTTGACTTATAAGATTAACCAGCCATTGCAAGTGTGTGCATGCATTTAAAAAAAAGAAAACAGAGATCCTCATCAGATCCTAACCAGAACTTGGCTGGAGATCCTGGCTAGAGGTCCTGACTAGGCTGCTGATCAACTGAAGGCTGTCTCCGTTTCATTCCTTCTTTGCCAACTCCACCCCCCCCCTTGGGGACCCCTGGACCTGCTGGGGTTGGACCC
>NW_005371796.1:299677-309169 GCF_000412655.1 Myotis brandtii | reverse complement strand
TTTCTCTCTCATTGATGTTTCTAACTCTCTATCCCTCTCCCTTCCTCTCTGTAAAAAATCAATAAAATATATATTTAAAAAATAAATTAATTAATTAAAAAAAGAAAACAAACAAAAATGCCAAAATCCTTTTACTGTAAAATTGTGCTTCCAGTTCTGGTGAGGACTTTTGAAGGAAAAACTGAAAAAGGCAATTTTCAGATCTTGAGGCATTTACCTATATAAAAATAGACAGAAGTCGAGAATTTTTCTCTCTAATAAAATGGAGCTCATGACCTTTGTGATTGTGACATCCTGCGTCAATTATGAGAATATTAAAACAGAGAAATGATTCTGATAGCCTTCATCCACCACACCCGTCCCTAGTGCATTCTTGCACTGGAGTTTCTGGAGCTCAAAGCCCGTTAGCAGAGAAAATCCATAGAATAGTTTTGCGGGCCGAGTACAGAAGAGAAGAGGCGTCTTTCTCCCTCAAAATGGCATTCGTTCTGATAAACAGGTACATCTAGGTATACAATTTGGGGCAATATGGCTATCCTCACTTGAAGGTGGAAATTTAGCTTTTCACTGGACTCTGACACTTTGAACTATCTGAACATTAAAGAGTAAAGCTGGATTTACATAGAGCTAGGAATATGTGAGACAGAAAATGTTAAAATGGGCCTACCTATGTAGATATATACCATGCTTTGTAAAACTTCACCAGCAACAATTATGTTACTACTAATGACAATGGATAACTATCTGATAATATATATAGAGAGATTGATGTAGGTAGATATAGTGCAATTACAATTACATATACTATCTACTTTATTACTAATTTATGATTTGGATCATATTAATGATACTAAAGAAGAAATTGAGGTTTAGAACGCTCAGACAACCTACACCAGGAAAGAAATGCACTAAATGGGAGGGGCAAGATTCTAACCCAATCTGACCACAGACACAAGCCCTAAATTCCCCTTATGGCATCTCTCTTCAGCTCAGGGAGACAAGAAGTTGTTCATAGGATTCCATTCAATCTGGTCACTAGAATATTGTTTTAAATAGAAATAACCATCTAAATAAAACATCGATATGTGAAAATGTTTTTTTTGTTGTTGGTACAAATGGCAAAACTTTGGACAGAATGATTGAACCATAATTCTCAAATTAGAACCAACATGGTTTAAATAATCTGTGCACAGCATGGTATGGAGGTCATATAGTGGGTTCTGCTATAAATGCAGTCTTTTTCTCTAGGACAGTGGTCGGCAAACTCATTAGTCAACAGAGCCAAATATCAACAGTGCAACAATTGAAATTTCTTTTGAGAGCCAAATTTTTTAAACTTAAACTATATAGGTAGGTACATTATTATTAACTTAATTAGGGTACTCCTAAGGCTTAGGAAGAGCCACACTCAAGGGGCCAAAGAGCCGCATGTGGCTCGCGAGCCACAGTTTGCCGACCACGGGTCTAGGAAATTAATGGGTATGGTGGGGTTTACATTTTATTTTAAGCTGGGCGCTCTTTATTCAGCATTGATCTTTTTTACCACGTGGTCTAATCTGCTAGGGATTTTTCACATCTTGCTCCAGTGACCTTATATTATAAATATTTGTTTGTAAACTCGTGCCAATTTACGTAATCCTTATGTATAGTGTTATTATCAGATTTCCATGATGGCCTTTCCTTCCTCATATATGCCCTCTGTTCCTGACTGGCCACATTTGTATAAAGATTCAGCGGTCTCTAAACTGAGTCCTATGTGTCTGTATCTCATATTGTCTTTGGTGGTCACATTTCCCCACAGAAATAGAATCACCATGAAATGAGAAGGTTAAAAAAGAAAAGTATCTAATTTTAGGGTAAAAAATCCCTTTTTTCTTGGAGACTGAACTGAAATCAGATCCTTCTAGGACAATTTGTGTCAATAGTAGTTTAGGGGTAACTTAGCAAAATTATGATACACCTTTGTTTCCAATTGAATGGGGCTAAATTTGTTTGGTACCTGACTGGTAGTGTAATGTTGTTCTGCTTACTTATCTTTGCTTTTGTTGTTTGTCTTTGGGTGTTGTACCCATAAAATCATTTCTAAAACCAATGTCAAAGAGTTCCCTTCCCCCTATGTTGTCTTCTTGAAGTTTTATGGCTTCAGGTCTTAAATTTAAATCTTTAATACATTTCAAGTCAATATGTGAGAGTAGTGAAAGATGGGGTCTAGTTTCATTCATTTGCTTTTGAATATCCATTTTTTGCCAGGACCATTAATTGAAGAGATGATCTTTCCTCCATTTTAGCTCCCTTTTCAAGTATCAGTTAACTACATATGCATGAGTTTATTACTGGGCTCTCAATTCTTTCCTATTGGTAAATGTGTCTGTTTTTATGCCAGTGCATTTTGATTACTATAAATTTATAATATAGTGTTAATTCAGGAAGTGTGATGCCTCCAACTTTTTTTTCTTCATGATTGCTTTGGCTATACAAGTTCTTTTTGTGGTTTAATGTAAATTTTAGGTTTGTTGTTTCTGTTTCTGTAAAAAAAAATGCCTTTGAAATCTTAGTAGGGATTGCATTAAATCTATAGATTGCTTTTCATAATGTGAATATTTTTACAATATTTAGTCTTCCAATCCTGGAACATAAGGAAGTTTCCCTTTTTGGGTGTGTTTTCTCCAATTTCTTTAATCAGTGGCATGGTCTCAGTGTATAGATCTTTCACCTACTTGCTTGAATTAATTGCTAAACATTTTGTGTTTGATACTATTGTACATTGGGCTTGTTTTCTTTATTTCTTTTTCAGATAATTTGTTGTTAATGTATAGAAATACAACTGATTATTGTATATTGATTACGTATCCTGCAACTTTACTAATTATATTGATTAGTTCTAACAAGATTTTGGTTGAGCATTTAGGATTTTATATATGTAAGATCACGTTATCTGAAAACAGAGACAATTTTACCTATTTCTTTTTTATTCTGACTCCTTTTATTTTTTTAAGCTAGAACGCTAAATACTATTCTGTTGAATAAGAGTGATGAGAATAGTCACTCTTTTCTTGTTCCTGATCTTAGAGGAAAACCTTTCATTGTTGAGTATAACATTAGCTATAGACTTGCTGTGTGGCCTCCAATATGTTGAGGTATATTCCCTCAATAACCAATTTGTTGAGAATTTTATGATGAATAGATGTCACATTTTGTCAACTGTACTTTCTCCACCTATTGATACGATGTGATTTTTATCTTTCATTCCATTAATGTGATGTATCACATTTACTGATTTGCATATGTTAAAAACAGCCTTGTCTCCCAGGGATGAATCACACTTGATAGTATATGAGCCTTTTAATGTTCTAATAAGTTCTGTTTTCTAATTTTTTAAAATATGTTTTGCATTTATATTTACCAGTGATATTACCTTTTAGTTTCTTTTTACCTAAGTTTTCATGACCCTTTATTCTTTGTGCTGTTATCTTCCAGGGTTAGAGATTTCCTTTGGCAGGGATAGTCCTTCATTAGTCAGCTCAGAATGGCTCAGCTGGTAGCATTATTGGCAGGTGGGACTTGCTATCAGGGTCTCTATTTGGGCAAGGCCATTGTGTTGTGGTCTCTGCATTTGAGTGGGCCTATTGGTTGAACACCATGTTCACACAGGGCCTGTGGGTGGAATGGGGTAGAATTGCTCCCTGCTCTCTGTGGTCAGGTGGAGCCATTTACTGGACTCTGCAATAAACTCTGGTTGGGTGAGTTTGCTGGCTGTGTTCCCTGGCAGTGTGGTGCCTCTGGATGGGCTATCATTTTGGCAGGGCTACAGCTTGGCTCCACAATCATTCCTGGTTGGCTGGAATCTCAGTCTGTGACTGGAGGGGCCACTGGCTGGACTGTGTGCCCTGGCAGAGACCCAGGCATGGCTTCACACTTGAACAGGAACTCAAGCTGTGCTATGCAGTCAGGTGGGGACACAGACTATGCCCTGAATTAGAGTAAAGCTGCAGGCTGGGTTTTAAGTTCATGTAGGCCACTGACTGTACAGGCTGTTGGGCAAGGTCATTGGCTGAGCTTCTTGGTCAGGAGGGGCCTCCTGCTGTAACCCTGAACTTGGGTGAAGCAAGAGACTATGCTCTGCAGTTGGGCAGAGTCACTGTTTGGGAATCCTCATAGGGTGGGGTCAAAGGCTATGCTCTGACATTGGACTTGATCATTATCTGGGCTTCCTGTCTGGGCAAGGCTTCAACTTGCACTCAGTAGTTGGCCGAGGTCATATGCTGGACAGGTTGTAAGTGCGCTTCTTGGCTGGGTGGTACCCTAGGATGTATTCTGAGGCTATTCCGAATCATTGTTAAGGCCCCCTGGTTATGTGGGCCCACAGCCTAGACCTCACAGTTGGACAGTACTGCTGGCTTGGTTCCCTGCCAAGTGTGGGATGGGCTCTGTGGCTATCCTGAGCAGTTGAGAGGGGCCTCGGGTGTGTTTTCCTGTCTGTGTGGAGACACAGAGCAGGCCCTGCAGCCAGGATGGTCTGTCGGCTGGGGACCTAAATCAGGCAGAACTGCCCAACAGGTGCTCTGGATGGACACATAGGGCCACTGGTAGAGATTTGTGCTCAGATGCTGTTGCAAGCATGGCTACAGGATAAGCTGCACAGCTGCCCAGATCCCCTGGTTAGGCGTCTGGGTCTGGCAGGGCTGGGGGTCATAATTAACAGTAGGTGGGGATTCAGATGTGTTTCCCTGACCAGGGAGGCCATGGAACAAGATCCACAGCCAGCACAGCTCACTGGCTAGTCCTCTGTACCAGGCAGAACTTCCCATCGAACTCCTTCTCCAGATCATGTCACCAGCTTGGCTCTGCAGACAGCGGGGAGGCTGGCTGTGA
Organism: Myotis brandtii; assembly: GCF_000412655.1. Lineage (NCBI taxonomy): Eukaryota > Metazoa > Chordata > Mammalia > Chiroptera > Vespertilionidae > Myotis > Myotis brandtii. The sequence goes on along the minus strand of NW_005371796.1, from coordinate 304,297 downwards.
TCTCTGCTCAGGAGCAGCTCAAGGAAGAGGGCAGTCTGCCAGGATTTGAGTGCTGGCTGCCATAAGCCCTGCCTACCGTCCATGTTCTTACCTGGTCTTCAGTGAGAAAGCCCAGTAGATTTCCTCGGTAATGTCTGCGAAGAGAGCCTCCCAATGCTGGGGTGCTGGATATTCACCTTGGGCTCCTATTGTTTTTTTTTTCCCCAACTGGAAACCCCATAAGCTCAAGGGCTTCCCCTTGGTGAGGCATTCACTGGGGAAGTGTGATATGGTCAGAGTGGAGCTGCTTCTCTTAATTTTCCAACATGGTCCTCAGTCTGTGAGGTGAACAGGGGTGCCTCGGCCTCACCCGCAGAATCTAAAATCAGCACTATGGAGAGTTCCTGGTGGGTCTTGTTAGGACAAGGGCAGTCAGAAAGGACCTATGTCATCATCTTGAGGACATTACTCTCTCCCTCTAATACTGATGGTAATAGTGGTGATAGGACTTAGATGCTGTCAGCTGATCCATCGATTATAAAGTTCCCCATCAACTTTTGCCTAATAGCTTCATTATGCATTAAGGATTACAGCCAGTTTGTATTATAAAACCAGGAGTGAACAAAACAGTTTTCTAGCTTTAGCTTTTCTTTCACCTTACTAGCATTTTCTCTAAGAACTGTTCCTCATCAATTATTTAGTTTCCTTGAAATATAGTTTTATAGCAAATAAAAGGTACATGCTTGATTCCTTTCCCTTTTTTTAAAATGAGTTGTTAGCCATATTTATTAGTGCACAGTGAAAATTTTAAAAAACTTTTTATTATAAATTTATGTGTTTATATATATTTTATGTTTTGATAAACTGAAATCATTAAATTGTCCCATCTTACACCATACCTTTTCATGGTGACTCATTTTTATTTTATAGAATCTCATACCCTTGCTTTCTAACACAAAATTTCTCAGGCTTATATTATATATTTTCTATCTCAGACTTTGATTTAACCTTTTTTTCCAGGTAATCCTGGTTCTTCCGAGTGGGCAATAGTATTTTTATACCATAATCTGGGCAATGGGGATGCTTATCAATTTGGAGTTGTCAATCATTTCTAGCTATTTTTTAGCGGTAGAAATAGGAATACTATACACATTTTTTTAAAGAAAGAAAATCGTGACTGCATACTATAATTTCATTTAAAGTTAACATACAGATTTTTTATTTATAATTCTTGATTTTAACCTCCCCCCCCCCAATAAGCACAGTCTAGCTATTTATTTAAATATGGTGAGACACTGACAGCTTTTTCTTTAGGATAAAAAACAAACAAACAAAAAAACACTAATACAGTTCACCCTTTTTTGCCAGGTTCTGTATTAAATAATCCATTTGTTTTCAAATTGGTTCTTGGAGTATGTCTCACTCCTCATCTGGTACCAATTTGCTTGAGAGGTAGCTAAATGCAAAGCTAGATATGTGTGAAGTGGAGATGTGGTTTAAATCATTTACTGCAGTGGTTCTCAACCTTGGCTGCACATTAGAATCACCTGGTAATCTTTTTAAAATCCTAATTTCTGGGCCTTACGAGGAAGGTCAGAGTGGAGCTGCTCAGTAAATCAGTGGTTCTCAACCTTGGCTGCACATTAGAATCACCTGGGAATCCTTTTAAAATCCTGATTTCTGGATCCTCATAAGGCCCAGAAATCAGGATTTTAAAAAGATTACCAGGTGATTCTAATGTGCAGCCAAGGTTGAGAACCACTGATTTACTGAGAGATGATGCATAATACATGAAAGATCCAGAGCCCTTCTAGAAAATCTCATATGCTAATGAATCTCAATTCCTCAATGAGGATTTCCAATAAATCTTTTGTGTTTGGTTGACATTAGCCAAACCTAGGCAATATCCTTTAGCTTATTCTGAACTGGGTAAAGAAATCAATGAAGGACTAACATCCTTTGTCAAAACATCTTATTTATCCTTTTTCCATAAACCACTCATTGGGAAGAAACTAAATACTGACTATACCCAAACTCTCATGGTAGAAAAAAACACACTTATTTGTAGTTCTTGGAGGGAAAAAGAAACTACATCCAGCTTCCTTTTAGCAAACCTTGATCCCAAGATATGATACTGTCAAGTTCTATTATGACAAAAAAAAAAAGATGGGTATAGTATAAATTGCTCTTCTTATACCATGAAGCCATTCTTCAGACTTCATCGTCAAAAAAGGAAGAATCCTAGAGAGTGATATCATATAGACTTTGGGGCATTATTTAGAAAATATATATGTAGAATATAAGTGCAACTCTCCTGAGTAAATTCATTATCCATCTTTAACATCAGTAGACCTGGTGTCTATTGGTCCATCTTACTCAATGTTTTTTCCCTTGAAGAATGGGATATTCATTCTAAATAATTAACATATTAATATGATTTAAGTAATACATTTCTTTTTACTCAACACAATTATAATATACAAGTGAATATCAAATGTGATATACAGAAGAGAAAGAAATAGGTTCAAAACAAGTGATACCTGAATTAAAATGTAAACCCAAGCTGGATATGCTACTCTGAAACCTAGAGGAACCTGGTTGACTTCAAGAAGACAATGGAAATCTGGAAACCAGAGACTTAATTTATAGAGCAGGGGAATGATGTTAGATAAATTAAAGATACATTATATCAGTTACAGACGTGCATCTCATGAATATTCATCTTCACATGAGCAATACGTTCTGAAAATATGGAGCAAAACACTCTTTCAAGAACGAGGCATTCAGGTTATTCCTGAAAACTCTAAGATTATTGTTACATTAATCCAAAGGAATAAAATTCAAATTAAAAAAAAATCTGCCTCAGCCATGATGAGGAAAGACTCTGAAACTACAGACCTAATTCACCTTATCACATTTAGGTAATTTCTCTGACATATTCTCAAATAGCAATCTATCTTTAAAATATTTCCCAAAGACTCTCTTCCATTACCTCTAAATTATTATGTTGTTTCCCCAATTGAACACCCTTCTTTGGTTGGTGGAGGTGCAGATAAAATTTCTATTACCCTAATGTTGTCATGATAGACTCGGAGCTCACATGCTATACACCGCATGTCATCCCATCCATTAACCACTAATTAGGAGGATGAGAAAGGAAAGCAGAGGAACACATGCACACACAGTCTGTTTCCTATGTCACCTGTGCCACATAACATGCTCACGAGTTCAGTTTCTCCAACACGCCTTGTGCTTACAATTTAATTGACAGACTTTCTGAAAAAAGTTGCACAACAGCCTCAGTGCAAACAAAGTGACCTGGAAAGGACTTTGCAGCTAGAAAACGTATCTTCTTGCCAGTTGCCAATCAGTGGCCCTGACCTAAGCTTATGCTGCATTTTTCTGAGCTCTCAGTATGTGTACCCTTCCCATGGCACTAACTACCTGAGAGCTGAATAAGTCCTTAGTTTCTTGATTTCTTAGAGATGTAACATGAATTGTATTAACTAACCATAACCTGGAAAGGACTTTGCAGCTAGAAAACGTATCTTCTTGCCAATTGCCAATCAGTGGCCCTGACCTAAGCTTATGCTGCATTTTTTCTGAGCTCTCAGTATGTGTACCCTTCCCATGGCACTAACCACCTGAGAGCTGAATAAGTCCTTAGTTCTTGATTTCTTAGAGATGTAACATAAATTGTATTAACTAACCATGCATCTCAGTAGATCTTTGATTGTAAAGGATACCCAAAATCTTCAGGCCCTGAAAACTTAACACAGTGAACATCTCAAATGTTTCTTTTACAGTTACTGTTGTATGTCAGTTCCTGCAGGAGAGGCGAGCCGCAGCTCAGGCAGCCGCATGGCTGCAAGGGCCCTGACTCAGGCAGCCATGGCAGCTGGCAGTGGCAGCAGCAGCAGGGTGATGGGGGCAGCGCCTTTCTAATTGGCCAGGTCGCCTCCTGCAGAGGGAGGCCAGACTGCGGCTTAGGCCAGGGTGAGGCAGAGGGGGTTAGGGGCGATCAGGCCAGCAGGGGAGAAAGTTAGGGGTGATCAGGCTGGCAGGGGGACAGTTAGGGGCCATCAGGCAGGCAGGCAGGTGAGTGGTTAGGAGCCAGCAGTCCTGTGGATCGGGCCTAAACCGGCAGTTGGACATCCCTCGAGGGGTCCCAGATTGGAGAGGGTGCAGGCCCAACTGAGGGACATGCCCCCCATGCACAAATTTCGTGCACTGGGCCACTAGTATTTTAATAACTCTCAGTTGGTACTTCTCAATTCCTTTCATGTTTTTCACCCATCCTCTTAAACTCTCTCCTTTCTGGCAACCAGCAGTTTTTTCTATGTATCTATGAGTTTGTGTTTTGTTTGTTCATTTATTTGTTCTTTAGATTCCACATATAAGTGATTTCATGTGGTATTTGTCTTTCCCTATCTGACTTATTTCACTTAGAATAATACTCTCTATATCCATTTATATCACAAATGTTAAAACTTCATTCTTTTTATGCCAAGTAGTATTCCATTGTATATATGTACCACTTCTTTCTCTCTTCCTTCCTTTCTTCCTTCCTTTCTTCCTTCCTTCCTTTCTTTCTTTCTTTCTTTCTTTCTTTCTTTCTTTCTTTCTTCCTTCCTTCCTTCC
>NW_005371796.1:286651-299031 GCF_000412655.1 Myotis brandtii | reverse complement strand
CTTTGTCTGACTGGCTTATTTCACTTAGCATAATGCTCTCCAGTTTCATCCATGCTGTTGCAAATGGTAAGAATTCCTTCTTTTTAAATTAGTGCTTGGATTTCTTTAGATAAATACCCAGAAGTGGAATAGCTGAGCCATGTAACAGTTATATTTTTAACTTTTGAAGACTTTTTGTTATTGTTTTTGTCATAAGACACATGCTAAGAATGAGCACTCTTTGTACTATAATTCTGTCAAAATTTGCTCTATTTATCTATAAAATTTAAAATTCTGGTTAATATAGATTGAAGAAGGTATAAAAGGGTCTCCTGCCCAATTGATTTATTTGGAAAAATGAGGTTGAGATGGAAAAGTCACTACTTTTAACAATCTGGAGCAGTGTAGTCAATAAAAATCTTGCCAGTGATAGAAATGTGCTGCTGCTATGCTGTCCAATATGGAAGCCACTAGCCATAATAAACAATCAAAATATAGCTAATGTGACTATGGATCTGAAGTTTGACATTTATTTTAATAAATTTTAATAGCCACATATTGGACACCACATATCTAGAGAATGATGTGGAAAGAACCTGGGCATTAATTATCTAAAATGTTGTGGAGATTTATGGAATTTTATTTATCAACTGATATTTATACAAAATGATTTTGCCCAGGAAAGTGGGACTCTTTCAAAATTTAGCTCCCATGGATTCCTATATATACTATATTTTATTTCTATAAAAGAATAAATGCTATTGTCTGGCTTTTGAATTAATTATTAAAGATTATGGGTTTTTTTTTAGTTTTATCATTATAAAAGAATGTGATGTGAACCTACTTCAAGGATTTTGTGTGAATTCTGATCTTTTCTTTTTTATTTATAAGGTACTTCTTTCCAGTACCCTCCCATTCCTTCAGCATATATTTCTCTATTTTCTATGTTATTCTGCATTAACACCAATATAATTAGCATTTCTCTCAGGTTATAACCATTTTATAAATGTGTGAGGAGGATGTGCAAGAAAAACAACAGCTTTCATTGTTAATTTGCATTCACTATATCAGAAATAGTGAAATAAGTTGCTGAATATTTTCCTGAAATAATTATAAAATTTGATTACTCAAATGAAATCAGCTTTAGAAAGATGAAGTGACTCACTTTACCTCCTACAATAAAATCCATCAAAGACAGATAACATACTGCATCTGCCAAGTTCTAATCTATATCAAAATGATAAAATTCCAATTTTTAACTGTATTTGACTTGAAAAAAACACAGAAAAGCAGATTTCTGATTATTTTTAATTATCATGATTTTTTCCAGATATTCTTTTATGGATAAAGTCCTCCCCTCCACCCCCAAGGTATTCTAGGTTCATAATTTCGGATACAATTTTGCTGATTTGACATTCTTATGTAGTAGTTGTTTCAACACCTGTATGTACACACACACACACACACACACACACACACACACACACACACACACACTCAACTTGAAGAGACTGTAGGTTACTTACCAATTCAAGAAATATGAGCAACTCTACTCAACCTGAAATCATACTAAATTTCTAGTTCTCCATTCCCTAGTCCACTCTCTGCCTTAGCAGAGTAGCTGGAAATAACTGGTTAGCACTCTCTGACCGAAAGGAGACTTATCTCTAGCCTCTTTTGTGATACCTTTTTCTGTTTTTAAGCCACAGCTAGATAACTGTCATTTTCCCGTTTCCTGATGTTGTCATTTCTTACTAAGAGCCATATTTCTCATGAGTCTGCAGACATACACATGTATTTGGGGCACTCTCATTACCCATATCAGTAATGGGAAGCCAAGTAAAGCTGACTTGAATGCGGCTAATAAAAAAGCACTTCTTTTCTTCTCCTCTGTCTCCCCTTTCCTTTCTGGTGCTTTCTTGATACCCACTGCCACTATGTGGCTCAGGCTCCTTATGGTCTGTGCGGGTTCACTATAAACCTGATCTTCTGAGTGACCCAGTTTACCTACTTTCGGTTGCTGCTGCTGCCGCCGTTGCCATAGGCTGACTCTATCAGATCAAAGCAACAGAATGAGTCATAGAAGTCCTGTAACATTGATACCATCTCCTATACATTTTGTGTTGATGTCACAGTAGCTAATGCAAAGGGATACTAAGTGTGCTCCTGGGAATACACAGCTCTGAAAAGTGTGAGTCAGAAAACTGCCTTGAAGGTTCCTACTTGATCAACTCCTTTTTATAGTCCTTCTGGGTGGTTATAAAACATGGTGACTAAAACACTGTCATAGCATTCATGTTTCACCACCTCTTCCTATGTATTAGACAATAACTATGTAGTTATGATGGAATCACATTCTCTGCTCTGGTTGAAGATCAGAAAACATACAAACATAGACAGGTAGGAATCTGACCTTAAAAATTGGCCTAGTGATAACACACACACAACTATCTTAAAATTGTGCATTACTTTTTTTTTTTGGTCCCACAACTTATAGGCAATGCACTAAACATCTTGTTGGCACAGACTTTGAAATATTATGTAAATTGGTCAACTCAATATTCATCACTTCTATTGAACCACTTTAGTTCAAGTCACTATTATCTCTTCCTTGAATATTTTAACAGCTTCTTACTGAGCTTCTTGTTTCACTCTTACCCTTTCCTCAAACCCTGAGATGATATTTTTGTTAAGTAGCAAGAGTGATCAAAATCTTCGATGACTTCTCATCCCTCTTAGAATAAAGAGCCAACGTTTTTATCATGACCTGCAAGATCCCTGATGAGCTGACACTCAGATTAATCTCTGTTCTCATTTATTCTCTTTCTGATTCAGCAGCATTGTGACAGAGGCTTAAGTCAAGGCCACAGAGAATTCCAAAAGCTAGGGTGACCCTTCAGAGTTATCCCAAATCGAAGCAAGGGTTGTGAAGTTTATACCCACATGTTGTCCTGGCATTTATGTGGCATTCCCTGGTGGAGGGGGCATGAGACTGGATTGAGTCTGGTCAAATCCAGGAAAGAGATGCAGTTGTGAGGCATAGACTGGCAATACTTCTCTCAGGTGGGGAAAGGGATGCTTCAACACGGAAGAGAAAGAATCTGGGAAGCACAATGGAACAGAGACTAGAGTCTTCATCGGGGTTCATAAGTGCACTTGCTTTACATAGTAATCAGTTCACTTCATCTGAAAATAGCACCTGGTTTGTCTCCTTTGCTGGGCACACACGCAAGGAAGGTTAGTGAAATGGAGTCTAGCTGCCATCACTGTAGTTGATCTTGGGGCTATAACTGATACACATCATGTCTCTCTTACTAATACCTGTTGTGTATCCCCCTCAACCTCAGCAAGTATCTCTGGTGGTCTAGAAGGCTTGATTGGTATGGTTACATAGCCCCTCATATTTGAGGGGTCTTCGATGCTGGTCACGATGCTTTTCTAAGTCTATGGTTGTTGGAGCTATCAATTTATTTTTAAAAATAGGAATAGAAGCCCTGGTTGGCTTGCTAAGTGGTTAGAGCACCAGTGCATGCACTGAAGGGTCATGGGTTCAATTCCCAGTCAAGGGTACGTAGCTGGGTTGCATGCAGGAGGCAACCAGTTGATATGTGTCTCTCACCTCAATGTCTCTCTCTCTCTCTCTCTCTCTCTCTCTCTCTCTCTCCCTCCCTCCCTCCCTCCCTCCCTCCCTTTCTCCTTCTCTCCCTCTCTCCCCTTCCCTCCCTCTCTCTCTCCCCCTCACTCCTTCCCTCCCACTCTCTCTAAAAATCAATGGACAAATATCCTTAGGTGAGGAATTAACAAAAAATAGGCATGGAAGAAACAAAAAAAGCCCCAGTAAATTAGCCTCATCATGAAACATATTTTCTCTCCCACCTACCCTCTCCTGATGATCAGGCTCAGTCACCCTCTGCTAGACAGAGACTCCTCTCCTTGCCTGCTGCCTCTTGGAGCCAATACTTAACATTTAATGGGAATCATTCCGTGTCACTGGTGGAATGGTTCCCTTCTGAAAAATATTTCTGCATGTGCGGAGTCTACAGCTACGTAGACCAGAAGAATACATTTCCCAACTGGATCACTGAAAGGATGAGAAATGAATCACTCACATTTCCAGTTTTGTTTCAGATCTGTATGTAACCCCAAAAAAGAAACAAAATTAGGTGATGATTGTTCATTTTCGGCTGTATACTAACTCCTGACCTAGAGGAGGGGGCTCCATTGTGAGGTCTGGTACTCTAGCTACAGATGAGAAAGGCCGTCTCTTCGCTGTATGAGACCAGAAGCTCCTGAGCGGTGTGCTCTGTGAGAGAGGCAATGGATGGTATCATTGTTTGCCCACTGCCACGGCTCCTTGGCCTATACAGTAATTAGTCTGGACAAGGAGATGCCTCATCTTCATCCTTCTTCAAGGAAGGAACTTTTTCCAAGGGGCTAGTGTGTTGTCAGTAGGCAACCTTAAATGATCAGTGCCTCAGTCACAGAAAGATTCATACTCAGGTGTGCACCCTGCAAGAGAGTGCACTTAAGTCACTCATTGAGGCTGAAGAACAAAGGCCCAGTCACTTCTGCTCAGAGTGGAAGTACCCCCTGAATCATTTTATCTCCAGAATTCTGCATACACGGTCTTCACAGTTTGCTTGCTCCCATCTACTTGTTTCTACTTCCTTCTCTTTTGTCTACAGTTGTTGATCCTAAGGGTAATAAACACCCAAACACTAAATTCTTCCTTAGATTCTAATGCCAAACCTAAGACAGTTGGTGACAGGAGTAGCCCCAAAATATATTACTTTTAGTTTTATAATGATTTTGGATTTACAGCATAGTTGTAAAGATAGTACAGGATCCTTCATACATTATTCACCCAGTTTCCCCTACTGAAAGCATAATTATGGCACAATTATAAAAACTAAGAAATTAGCATTGACATAGTATTTTAACTATATACTTTACTCATATCCCTACTTTTTAAATTAGCCTCTTTATTTTTTTCTAGTTCCAACTAAAATAGGAAACCAAATTACATGTATCCTGTGGTATCTTACTAGTCTTCTTTAATCTTTGAGGTTTTTTAGTCTTTCCTTGTCTTTTTCATGACCGACCTTGATATATTTGAAGAGTGATAGAAAAGGGCTGTAATTTATTCTTCTTAAAAATATATTTTTTAATTGAATTTTAGAGAGAGAGGAAAGGGGGGGGGGAGAGAGACATTGACGTGAGAGTGAAACATTGATCAGCTGCCTTCTACATGCCCCTTACTGGAAATCAATTGGAGATCAAGCCCACAACCTGGGCATGTGCCCTGACTAAGAATCAAGCTGGCAACGTTTTGGTGCATGGGACGTCACGCAACTAACTGAGCCATACCAGCCAGGGCATTACAGAAGCAGATACAAAGTTGTGTGTGAGTTGTTTTTTGTTTGTTTGTTTGTTTGTTTGTTTGTTTTATTCCCATAGGACCTGAGCCAGCATGAGTATTTGATGACTTTTGTTTGATCCACTGACATAGGAGCAACATAACATTACATTGGCATAGGAGACCCGCTCTACACCAAAGGGGGTTTGGGAATGGTCCTGTAACCATAGGATTTATTAGTCACTAGAGGCCTGGTGTACGAATTTGTGCATGGGTGGAGTCTGGCCGCCTGCCCTGATTGGGGCCGATCAGGCCAGGTCAGCTGGGGGAGGGGACGCGAGAGGTTGGCTGGCTGGCTGGCCCCACCCCCAATGGGGGGGGCTGATCAGGGCCAGGGCCAGCCGAAGGAAGGGGCCTCTGGCAGTTGGTGGGCCAGCCCCGCCCACTGGTCAAACTCCTGGTGGAGGGGACAATTGGATGTTAGCCTTTTGTTATATAGGATAGTACATACTTCACTATAGAGAAAGTTGAAGCGGCAGTTTGGAAATGACATATGAGGAAAATATGCTATCCTGTAGGAAGTAGTATATATCTAGAATCAAAGACATGTGTAATAGACTGAGCAGTATCCCCCCAATATGTCCCCCAATATGTAAAATTAGTAAATGGCACTTTATTTTATAAAAAGTGTCATTGCACATATAATTTATATAGCATTTTGCAATCAGGGGATCATCCTGGATTATTCAGGTGGGCCCTCAATGCAATCACGTATGTCCCTATAAGAGGTCTGCCAAGGGAGATTAGGCTCACACACAGAGGAGAAGACAGTGTGGAGGCAGAGCAGGGAGAGATTTGAGGATGCTGGAGTTGGAGATTAGGCCAATGCAACCACAAGCCAATGAATGCTTGCAGCCACCAAAATCTGGACAAGGCAGGAACAGGTCTCTAAAGCTTCCAGGGCAGGGGAGGGGGGTAGCATAGCCCTGCTTACACCTTGATTGCATTCCAATGAAGCTAATTTCAGTCTTCTGGTCTTTGTGACTGTGAAAGAACAAACGTGCGTCGTTTAAGCCACTAAGACTTTGGTGACTTATTACAACAGCCATAGAAACTGCCATAAGTTGTATATACTGCTATGTCTCTAAATGGAAACATGCATGGTTCAGCAAGCACAGTTGGGAGCAGTAGCAGCCCATTTGCTATCACTGCAGTGATCTGCTTGAGTAAATGAGTTTCCTGTCCTTGAAATCCTGCACTGCAGGATGAGAAGTCCAGGTCCAAAATGTGAAATATTGCCCGGTCAGTGTGTCTCACTGGTTGAGCATTGACCTATGAGCCAGAACGTCATGGTTCGATTCCTGGTCAGAGCACATGTCTGAGCTTGCAGGCTCAGTCCCCACTGGGGGGCTTTCAGGAAGCAGCTAATCCATCGATAATTCTCTCTCATCATTGAAGTGTCTATTTCTCTCTCCCTCTCCCTCTTCCTCTCCCTTCTTTTATGAAATCAATAAAGAAATATTTTTTTTATTTTTTTAAAATATATTTTATTGATTTTTTACAGAGAGGAAGGGAGAGAGATAGAGAGTTAGAAACATCGATGAGAGAGAAACATTTTTAATATATTTTATTGATTTTTTACAGAGGGGAAGGGAGAGAGATAGAGAGTTAGAAACATCGATGAGAGAGAAACATCGATCAGCTGCCTCCTGCACATCTCCTACTGGGGATGTGCCCGCAACCCAGGTACATGCCCTTGACCGGAATCGAACCTGGGACCTTTCAGTCCGCAAGCCGACGCTCTATCCACTGAGCCAAACCGGTTTCGGCAAGAAATATTTTTTAAATGAAGTATTTCTGCTCTGGAAAAAAATAAGAGTTTGATTCAATTATAAGATATGGCTATGGCCTAGACATAGCATTTGTGTCCTGGAAATGTGGATTTCAGGAATGCATGTGGCATTTTAAGATGTTTCCTGAGAAAAAGAACTCCAGTAAGCCATAGTAGACTGCTTATTGAAATGACTTGAGTTTGGTTCACTATTTTGTTATTCTCTCTGGCTCACTTGTCTTATGGCTAGAGCTGAGATTGTGTTGTACATGTACACAAGAAAGGTCGTGAGTGGGAGGAGATTGTTCAGACTGAGGTCATGTTATTTCAGAATTAGATATGGTTCACAAGACTAAAAGCTGCTTTGTTTGACACTCAGGCACTAGTCTAACTACTTCTGACATGTTAAGCAGAATGTTTCCCTAATCCGCATACTTCCCAATCTTCTTAACACAATAACCTGTGTGGGTTGGAACAAAATTGTTTTTGCTTCTTTTACACTGTTAGTGTGTTGTTGTTGTTTTGTTTGTTTTATAAGAATGGAAGGAGACAGTATTATACTTTTCTTCTATCAAAGAATAGTGTAACAGCAGATACTACCAACAGAGGACAACACATAATGAGAACTGAATCAGAGTAATGAACATCTGATGAATTTTTATTCTGAAAGAATAAAAGCAGTTTTATGAACAGTCCAACTATTCTCTTTTGAACTTTAAAAGTATTTATATTTCCAGTGATTCATAATCAGTCAAATGTGTTTATCTTGTGGAAAAGAATATCACTGAACAGCTGTCTTGTTTTAAAGGAAATGGATGCTTGTTTATAATGTTGCATCCTAATCCATGCGTTCTGTACCTGTTAAAAAACAAGTTAGCAGCAAAGTGACAAGGACATTTGCAGTGGCTGCTGACTTCACCTTGCTAGGAACTTTCAAAACCCAAATCTACATAAATTTTCAACTCTGACGACCATGACAGAGACTGGTAAGTCTGGGCAAGAGTTAGAGATACACAAATCTAATGCTTCTTTTTATAGAGAGTAAAGAATAAGACGTTGTTAAGAAAAATGGCTGTAGAATCAGGATTGGGGTTTTGGTGTCACAACTTTGGCACTTAAGATCTATGATTCTTGGTCAAGTTCTTTAACCCATCCCTGTCAGTTTCTCAGTGGTCAAATGTGACATTGAGCAAAACTGAAAATAATAATCAAGACTATTCACTTGCTATGACAGCGTAAGCAAGAGGTAAAAAGTGATCGTGACTCCATAGTATTCCATTTCCCCCGACGGAAGGGCACCAGGTGAGGGGCAGATGGACCAGTGCAGATGGAGGGACTTGTCTCAGTTCTCAGGAGCACTGGAGAAAAGGGAGGGATAGGTAGAGAGACTAGGAGTGGAAAAGCACCGAGTCAGAATGGGTGAAAGTGTTGTAGTCAAGACCTCCTAATAAGGAGTCCTCCGTGATAGTGCCTGAGCTGCAGCTCTTGATAAGGAGTCTCCAAGGAGGTGGCTGAGCTGGGCTCCAGATATGTGTCTAAGCATGGCTGGCCCAGAGGGACTGGGTCTTTAGCTGCAACTCCCTTCAGTACTGTACGTAATGTACCAGTGTGATCCAATCTATAGGGAGGGCAGCTTTCCCCAGGAGGCATGGCAGGCAAAGCCTTTGTAATTGCCTATGGTGGTGCTATCGGCACCTCCTACTGACACAGACACAGAGAGGTGTTACCAGACAGCCCCCTGAGTCAGTGGGAGAGGGCTGTCCCCAGCCTGGATCCCTGTTTTCTCACATAAATGAGTTTATATGAGAGACCTTGTCTGCGTTGTGAAAAACCAGTTTCTTAAAGCATGCACCTTCAGTTGAAAAAGCAAAGCAAGCAAACCTATACATCTGGCTTACGAAGTGCAGACAGGCTCCCAGCTAATTTGAAGAGCAGGTTGGGTGGGGGTCCGAGGTGTTATATACCCTCCTGTCTATAGGCTTCAAAGTGCCTTTGCTGAATATTTTGGTACAGATTAATTCTCAAGGTCCCCTTTTTTGTTTTGTTGTGGCCTTCCCAGAATTCATGAGAAGCACCTGGCAACTTTATCTCGCCAAGCCTTGGGACTGCTGGCTTCTCTGCTTAGGAAGGAAAACTGCCCTTTTCCCCTTCCCCCCCTCCCTTTCTGCATTCTCTCATCAGGAAGGTTTTTTAACCATTTGCTCTTGTGTCCTCAGCTGGGAAAGTTAATGGCTTGTTAATTAGAAGCCACCTGCAAATTGCCCACACTGGCCTTATTTTAATTTCCTGTCTCAGTTTCCCTCTTCCTCCTGCCCTGGAACCCTGTTAACAGTTGGGCATGACCGATTTTACATTGTTTACTTTTTTCTGGAACTGGATTCTTCACTTGCTAGTAGTCAGAATAGACTTCAGTAATTTAAACAAGTCCCCAATTCAACAGCTTAACATAACTAACTTATATTTCAAGCTTATTAAATAACAGTTTTCCAAATGAGGGCTTAGGAATCCAGGCATTTGCCATGTAATGGCATTGTCTTTATATTATGTGGCCTCTGAGGTCATTGGGAAAGGAAAGCATACATAATAAAAACCCCCCAGGAAATCATGACCTGAGCTAGAGTGGCATGTATGACCCCTGCTCACCTCTCTCTGCCAGAACCCAGTTAAATGCCTATAAACTATAAGGAATATTAGGTAACACAGACTTCCTCTGTGCTCAGAAAGAAACATCAAACAGAATTTGATGGGGGGAGGGGGGCATTGGCTCTACACCACACCACATTCTGAGATTATTTTCTCACCTTTAAATGCCAATAGTAATACTTCATAATATTTTTTAAAGGTTAAGGGAGAAATTGCCTATATAATGATTGGCATCATATCCAGAATATATTAAATAATCTATAAATACTAGTTGTAATTATTATTATGTGAGGAAATTCCCGATGTGCTTAGCAAATACTTATTATCTGACAAACAACAAGATGTATGCAAAAGCAGCTGTGATTATAAAAGGCACCATCAGTTCTCAAACTCCACTGTGGGAAGAACAAAGAGCAAATAAAGCAAAAAAGAGAGAAGAAATCAGATTAATAATAGTAAAAGCACAACTATTTCAAAAGGAGATATTAAACATAGAGTTAAAATATTCAATGAGTGGAAAATTAGACATAGACCACAAGAAATAATACAACAGAGCATGAAAGTATAATAGATGACAATTTCCGGGGGAGGGGGGGAGGAGAAAACTAAATTTGGAAAAATAACTTAAGTCAAAAAATAAAAGTTTCTGTTGCAAAAATATATGTATAATCAAGAGTTTGATTTTAGTCTAAACATTAATCCAACTATAAACAGTGAAGGCAAGGCATCTCTTACCTGTCCGGTGTTAAGATGAAAAACCATTTTTCTGCATGATGGACAAAATATTTTATTCATGAACAACATGCAGAACTTAAATAAATCAGAGAGAGGCTGATAAAAGTGTTTAAATACGAAAGATAATGTTTGGCAAGTAAAATAAAATTGAAATAAAGGCAAAAATAGGTAAGATTTGAAATATAAGAAATAGCTTGTTTAAAAAAGATGTATTCTTGTAAAAAGGCGTGTATCATTGTCATTAGAACTATTCTTGCATATTTACAAGCCATGGTAGGCCTATATTATTTGACAACAAGTATTTCTCATTAGAGGACCTAACTAGAAATATCAAATATGTCTCTGTCTGAATTATTTTATTAGTATCAGGCCCTCAATGTCCATCCAACATTATTAAAAATGGCAGGATTTCCCTATTTTTATGGCTGAATACTATATGTATATATAATCCAACTGAACAGTTGGATTATACATAGTATTCAACCATATATACATGTGGGGCATGGCCTGCGGGGATTTGCCTGCTGTGGGAGCGCTGCTCGTTCAGGTCAACCAAGTGGCGTTCCCACTGAGGGAGTGCACTGACCACCAGATGGCAGCTCCTGCATTAAGCGTCTGGCCCCTGGTGGTCAGTGCACATCATAGCGACTGGTTGATTGGTCATTTTGGTCATTCCACCATTTTATGAATTTTAAATTTATATATATATATCCCATCATATGAAATTACACATACATACCAGAGCTTCTTTATCCATGTATCCATCAGTGGACACTTAGGTTGTTTCCATGTCTTGGCTGTCATAAATAATGCTGCTTGAACATGAGGTGCAGATAACTCTTTGACATAGTGTTGTCGTTTCCTTCAGATGTGTACCCAGTGGAACTGCTGGGCTAATGGTAGTTCTATTTTTAATTCTTAGGAGCCTCTTTACTGTTTTCCAAAGTGGAAATTGCTTTTGCTATATCCTGTACATTTTATTATGTTTTCATTTTTGTTTGTCTCAAATACATCTTTATTTTCTCTTTAATTTCTCATTTGATGCATTGTTTGTTCAGGCAGTGTTTTTTAATTTCCATGTATTTTTTAAGTTTCTAGTTTTCCTCCTGTTACTGATTTGTAAGTTTGTAATAACAAAATGGTCATACTAGATACTTTGAATAATTTTAATTTTTTTTAATTTATTGATTTGAGAGAGAGAGGTTTGTTATTCTACTTATTAATGTATTCATTGGTTGATTCTTGTATGTGCCCTGACTGGGGATTGAAGCTGCATATCAGGATAATACTCCAGGGTGAGGGCTTAATATTCTTTAAGTTGCTAAAACTTGTTTTGTGGCTTAACAGATGGTCTATCCTAGAAAATGTTCCACATGTGCTTGAGAAGAATGTGTGCTTTTCTGTTGTCAGATAGAATGTTCTCTGTATGTGTGTTAGGTTCATTTGAGCTATAGTGTTGTTCAAATTCTCAGTTTCCTTATTGACTGTCTATCTGGCTGATCTATTCATTGTTGAACATGGGGTTTTAAAGTCCCCAACTATTATTATATTGTGGGCTGAGCCAGCTCAGCCAAGGGTTCAAAAGCCTGAATGAGGGCGGTGAAAGGATGGATAAATGACAGACAAAGAGAATAAGCTGGGTCTAGGTCAGCCGTGGGCAAACTACAGCCTGCGGGCCAGATCCGGCCCGTTTGAAATGAATAAAACTAAAAAAAAAAAGACCGTACCCTTTTATGTAATGATGTTTACTTTGAATTTATATTAGTTCACACAAACACTCCATCCATGCTTTTGTTCCGGCCCTCCGGTCCAGTTTAAGAACCCATTGTGGCACTC
>NW_005371796.1:285129-286481 GCF_000412655.1 Myotis brandtii | reverse complement strand
TGTTCTTGTGAGTTTCACTTGTTTTGGCAGCACTTGCTGCACTTCCCACAGCCCATTAGCTTCCCAGATAAGATCTAGGGAGCATCATAAGGTCAAGCCTAATTATGCTAAGAGGACTGTGCCCTCTAAGCTGGGACATGTTTGTGACTTTGCCAACAGGTCGGTCCAAGGCTTAACCCTATAGCCGCGCCCTACATCTCGCCCTTTTTTTATTTTTAAGCTACTATAATGAAAGTTTTTAAGCTACCATAATGAAAGTAAAACTTAAGCATCAAGAAAAAAACTCTGGCTATTAAAAAAATAACAAAACAATGCCAATGTGTTAACATTTTTAAAACTAGTAAGAATAATAAAACAATGCCAATGCAAAACAGCAATAAATGAGTTTCTGCTAAATGAAAGTTTCTTTTGCTGATTTACTGAGTCCTCAGACTTGGCTGCGCAAGACTTTGCAGAAGACTGGCAGCTAACCAATGCTAGCATAGCCAGAAACATGATTGAGGGAGTAGCTTCCACATCTTGTTTTTCTACCATCTGCTGGGCCTTAGTTGTTAACTTCTTCAGCTGACCCCATGTTGGCACCTCGGTCCCTTGCATAGCCTTTGTCATCTTCCTTTTCCGTATTACTGTCATCTGGGCAACTCTCAGTCTTTTGAATGATGGGACAAGGAGCTTCTCTGGGTTCATTGTGGTGACTCACATAATGCTTTGATACCCAAATTGGCTGCACTGCTCCTTCTGGAAAGATACAAAACACAACCTCTTCCCCACATCATTACTGAATCTGGTAAAACTCTTGTCAGGAGGCCCGATGCCTTTCAGCCACTGTACAACTCTATGCATTGTAATCCAAAAAATTTAACAGATAACATTCTTCAATTTAATAGATAACATTCTCCCCCCCCTTTTTTTTGTTTTTATAGTTGCATTTTAAAAATAGGATTGGTGCTTTCCACTATTGCCTGAGTCCTGATCTATCAGCCCAGGGAGAACTTGCCAATCCTGCACTTCCCGGGGTGGCATGATAAAGGTTTACTGAGTCGGCTGGAAAGGCTGCAGTGGGGTTAAGGATAAGGCCCCTACTGTTTGGTGGGGCCAGCCCTGCTTGAAGTTTCCCTGCCTAGTGGGCATTGGTTGCCACAGCAGCCCCTTTTCTTTTTCTGCTGACCAGCGAATGCAGCAGCTAATACTATTCCCCGAACATAGGCTGGTCCAATGTTAGCACAAACACGAATCTCTAAGTTGTTTTCCTACCTTCTCCCATGTCTCTACATTTACCTTTCCTTCCTCAAGAAATCATGGGCAGGTTTTACTTACAAAATCCAACAAATCGAAGAGCTGTTGATACCTCA
>NW_005371796.1:262666-284718 GCF_000412655.1 Myotis brandtii | reverse complement strand
TCATAAGGTCAAGCCTAATTATGCTAAGAGGACTGTGCCCTCTAAGCTGGGACATGTTTGTGACTTTGCCAACAGGTCAGTCCGAGGCTTAACCCTATAGTCATGCCCTACAATATTGCTGTTTATTTCTTCTTTTATCTCTTTTTGCTCCAAAGGTGGATAAATATTTACAATTTTTATATCATCTTGATGTATTTTCCCCTTTGTCATGATATAATGACCTTCTTTTGTCTCTTTTTACCGTTTTTCATTAAAAGTCTATTTACCATTACCAGTAAATATCAATGATAATGGTAAGTAATCAGTTAGATTTTGTAAAATGGTAATGGTGGTATGAAATTCACTTAAAACTATGGTTTAAAAAGTAAAAAACAAAAAATCATATTCACAATGTAGTAAAAATAACCATAACCACAATTATAATAGTCTTTTATTGGATACACTATATTTAAAAACTGCAAACGGTAATGTCAATAAGCTAAAATGTAAGGGGGACAAGAAGTAAAAGTGTAAAATTTAGGAATGATATCAAGTTTATTTTTATTAGTTTAAAATAGGGTGTTATAATTTTTTAAAACATTGTACTGATGGGAAGGGTAAAACCTATTCTAATTATAAAAAAATATTGGATTAAGAAGTCAGAATAGCCCAGCTGGTGTTGCACAATGGTTGATATCGATCCATGAACCAAGAGATCCCTGGTTCAATTCCCGGTCAATACACATGCCCGGGTTGCAGACTTGATCCCTGGTGGGGGGCGTGCAAGAGGCAGACAATTGACATTTCTCTCTTATTCATATTTCTATCTCTGAATCCCTCTCCCTTCTTCTCTCTCTAAAATCAATTTTATAAAGATATATTAAAGAACTAAAAAATACTGATATCAAGACATATCAAAAATACACAAAAATACAGCAGAATAAGAGACAGGGAATAGATCTATGAGAGAGCCATAAAACAACAATATGGGAATAGTAAATCCTTACCTATGAATAATTACTTTAAACATAAACGGGTTATATTTTCCAGTCAAAACACGCAGAATTACTGAGTGGGGTAAAAAAATCACAAGATCCAAAGATATGCTGCCTACAAGAGACTAACTGTAGCCTCTAAAAATGTACATAGATTGAGAGTGAAGGGATGGAAAAAGACAGTCCAAGAAAATGGTAACCATAAAAGGCAGGGTCTGATCCATATATATTTATATCAGATGAGATAGACTTTAATCTGGTCAGATAGCCAGTACTGGGTACTACAGACAGCAGTATTCAGGGCTGTGAATTAGATGAGAACAGTTTGTCACTAGAACTGGCAATTACTCTAAATATGTATTTGTCTTTCTTGACTGCCATACATAATTCCACCAGACACAACAATCTATGTTCTTATAGAATGCCTTAGTCACTATCATGATATAAAATTACTTTACTTTTGACCAAGTGTGGGGAACCGATATAGGGTTAAGCCCCGGACTGACCTGTTGGCAAAGTCACAAACAAGTCCCAGCTTAGAGGGCACAGTCCTCTTAGCATAATTAGGTTTGACCTTATAACACTCCCCTCTTATCTGGTGGGAAGCTAATGGGCTGAGGGAAGTGCAGGAAGTGTAACTATGGTCAAAACAAGTGAAACTCACAAGAACTGTGTAACTATGGTAACCACTGCCTTGTTTACCTCTGACTATAAAAGGTTGGTGCAGCCTGAGCACCAGTGGAAGTCTTTCCTCTTGAGTTGGACTTACCTGCCTGGCCCCCAATATTCCCAAAATATCTCTTGTCTTTTCTCTTTCATTTGTGTGTGGCTACTCTTCCGGATCCTGAACCCTGAACCACGCGGGAGGTGGAGGGAAACATTTACAACAACCAAGGAATACATTTTACTACCAAAAAATGAGACAATATAAATACACCAGTTGAATTAACTAATATTACTATGTTCCAAACCATAGAGAAATATCTAACAGGTGAGAATTATGTCATAGCATATTCAAGTCTTACTGACAGAACCCACAAGGAGACAATAACTTGAAAGTTTCTAGTGCTATCCTTCAAGATATGTTATTATGTTTTAACCAGTGACCAATACATGATATAGAATTTTTGTTAGATTACACAGGTTCAAAAATTAGAGACTGAAATATGGTTCCTTGAATTATTGCCCAATAACACCATTGTAAACATGTTCCTTTCATCCTCAACTCTGTTAATGCATGCATATAGTTACCAGCATAGAATTGCTCCCACCATAAAGGATACAGTATTTCTATTAAACTGGAATATGAGAATGATAACTTGACAATCTTTTTTTTAATCCTGACTTGCAGATATGTTTTAGTTGACTTTTAGAGAGAGAAATGGGGAGAGAAAGAGAGAGATATTGATGTGAGAGAGAAACAACAATTGGTTGCCTCCCATATGTGCCCCGATTGGGAACCAAACCTGTAACCTGTTGAGTATGAAACAACATTCCAACAAATTGAGCCACACTGGTCAGGGCAAACACTGGATAATCTTTATCTCTCTATGCCGTTGGGCAGAAAGCTGTGACTTTGGAGTACTAAACCTAACTTATCAAGTGGGACTATAGGCCCTGCTTCAGGATGGTGATGAGGGATATGTCTGGAATCTAGAGAGGACACCTTTTCATATACCCATTAATGTATTAATGGAAGTAATGGAGGCAGTAATTTCTAGAATTATAAATAAGTAGAAACTAATGAAGGTAGGAATCTTGATCTTGACTCAGATTCTCCAGAAAAAAAGATTTTTGATCATCTCCTAAAACAATGAATCAAAATCAACTGAGCAGTGGGGTATTAGATGAAAGAAATTATTAATAATAATCATGGCATCATTAACAATTTAAAACAAGGTCTATAGTAACTAAGCATCTTTTCTTCTCCTCCTCTTTCCAAAACTATAAATATAAGGTGTGCTGGTAGAGATTAAAATAAAATGTCTTCTAGAAAAGCAAAGGGAGATTTTTACTGAAAAATTAGTGAAATGAACAACATATTTGAATGGAAACAGTTATTGAGTGTGCTATGATCTCTCCTTTTTTGGGGAGAAGGTGAATGCATCTCAGTTTATACAATGCATAATGTCATTATAAAGGAAAACACTAGTTGACATTGTTCTTTTAAATTAAATATTGATAAGAGAATGTATAGATGCTTGATCGGAGAAGAGGTGAATGGACAAGACTGACTTCAGTGCTCTTTTATCTATCACAGGGTCTGGTTGTTAAGAAACTACATATTTCAGAAACTCTGCTAACAGGGTTTCAAATTTGAAACTGCCAATGTAAAGCATTCCGTACAAGATTTGAAAAATAAAAGACAAGCAGAAGCCATTATTGCTGCTATAGTATTGGCAAGAATGTGATAGCTTCAGTAGGCACCATAAAATGTATTTTATTTTTGCAAGTAACTTTGGACGTCTTGTGGCAACTTATACACATTGGTACTATAGACAGACAGTTGAGTTTATCAGCAGAGACTTCTGCAATTTCTGCTTTTTCTAAATACCTGAATGGTGATGTTACTTTCTTTCCCTTGATCCCTCCTTTATCTTCCTATTGCTGTTCTTCCAATATTTTGTAAGCCTCTAATTTTCTGATGTCAGTTCCATCTACTTTAAATACTAGACTCAGTCTTCTCTACCTAACAAACTAGACTGCATTCTTGATTTATCCTATATTTAAATGTGTCCTTCAGAGATTCTGAAAATAGTCATTTTTCTCCTTTAGATAACAGAAATGCATGCATATGTATCTTTGTTACATATACTCTCATGTTTAATATGCAGGTGAAAATGCAGGCAAAAAAATCTTACCAGTGCACTGTAGTTTTCATATATGTATTATTATGATTTCAAGGTTTGGGAATCTGGCCATTTGCCAGGTTATAAAGGTTCAAGGCTTAGCACAAAGATTACACTTGGCATGTGTTTTAATGATGATACCTTTGGTGAGGTATGGTGAGGCCAGATGCAGTTCAGAGGGAGAAACGGGGAAGAGTGTGACAGTTCTGTTATATCTGCAGCTGCCTAAGGAGAACATTGGGTGCCACGCAGAGACGCCCCCGGAAAGTGCAGGGGCCTGAAACAAGGCCAAGGGAAAGAGGGGGACTGTGGACAAGTGCTTTTATTGTGTTTCTTCAGGAACGAAAGGGTGAGACAGGGCAAGGAGGTTTATGATTTTTTCCCCTTTTTTCCTTTTTACTGAATTTATTGGGGTGACACTAGTTAACAAGTGTTTATGATTTCTAATTTGAGGGTATAGGGGTTGCCCCAAGTTTTCTGGTACCTGGCCCTGAGGGACGGGACCAGCTGTAGACAAAGATTACACTTGGCATGTGTTTTAACGATGCTACCTTTGGTGAGATACGGTGAGGCCAGATGCAGTTCAGAGGGAGAAACTGGGAAGAGTGTGACAGTATTGTTACACCTGCAGCTGCCTAAGGAGAACATAGGGTGCCACACAGAGACGCCCCCGGAAAGCGCAGGGGCCTGACACAAGGCCAAGGGAAAGGGGGGGACTGTGGACAAGTGCTTTTATTGTGTTTCTTCAGGAAGGAAAGGGTAGACAGGGCAAGGAGGTTTATAATTTTTCCCCTCTTTTCCTTTTTACTGAATTTATTGGGGTGACACTAGTTAACAAGTGTTTATGATTTCTAATTTGAGGGTATAGGGGTTGCCCCAAGTTTTCTGGTACCTGGCCCTGAGGGACGGGACCAGCTGTAGAGTGCCCTGGAGTGTGAGACAAAAGGGGGATATGGCTTTTCAAGAGGAGAACTGATTGGCTTCTCGTCAGAGCCTCAAAACTGAGTATACACTGCATTTTTAAAAAACATGTCACAGCACTATATACCGTTAAAAGTACACACTCATACTTAAGAAGAAAATAGATTTTTGTGTGTGTATATATGCATGCACATATACCAGTATGGTTGTATTTGTGTGTATGTGTGCAGAAATATATGCCCATGTTTGCATTAATGTTTAAGTTGAGCCTTTATTGCTAACAATCTTCATGGCTTTTACATTGTGCTGTGAGGAGCACTAACCATAATTATCTGGCAAAGTGCATTGTGATTTAATGACCACTAGGATTTTGAAATAATGAATATTCATAATACACAGAAACAAGTTCATAGGATGCTAACAATACACCCTAATTTCTTCTTGATACTTTGTGGATATCCATATCCTTTAGATTATCCTCATATTTCAAGAGGTAAGAAATACAATCTCTAAAATATATTGTACAGGACATATAGTTTAGGCAGAAATAGTGAATTTGAAGGCACAGAGAAGATCCAAAGTAAATTATAATAAACATAAATAAATCACTCCAAACACATAATATAATCAAATTACAGAAAACTGTGGTAAGATAAATTATTAAAAGCAGCTAGAGGAATAAAAATGTAAGATTACCTATATGATAACTGATGAAAAGTTTAGACAACATATTAATAACTAAAAGAAAATCATCAAAGTTCAGATTTAACCGTGTCCTATATTTTACATGGCAACCCTATCAATAACCAAAAATATATGCCATATATTTAAAACAATCTTTACTTTAGGTAGAAAGCTTTGAGTGATGATCAGGTGCGGTGGAGATGAGAATAGAAGACAGCTTAATCAGAGAGCTGAAATTATTTGTGCTTGGGTAGTAAAGGCTTGAGATTTCGTTTTTGTTGTTGTCACATGTTTATTCATTTACTACTGCTTATTTGATGCTATTGAACAGCTTAGTAATTGTGGGGTGGGTGCTGGGTGGGTAATATAGCATGACTGCTGGAGTTGCATAGTACTTCTCCATCACAATTCTGCTATTCTCTAAGCAAGCCTTCCGTTTTCTTGACCATGCACCTTTATTTTTCTTCTATATTCAATGTGTCCTACCCTCTTTTACATTATGTTTATTTCTGTACTAGAGGCCCAATGCACAAAATTCTTGCAAGGGTCTCAGCCCTCACAGCCCCAGCTTTGTCCAGAAGGTCATCTGGATGGTTGTTCTGCAGTCCAGTCTCATTAGCATATTAGCTCTTTATTATATAGGATTTTTGCTACTTAGATTTCAAAGACAAGTTCAAACGTAATTTCTTTTCAAGTTCCCTGAAGGGCAAAATTACCCCTAGCTGAGAACCATGGCTTTATAGATGATTGCGTTGTTTTCCTTAAAATATATCATTTGAGAAATATGAGGAGGCTAGGTATCTCAGAATATTATCTAGTAAGATACAGCCCCACTGATATGAATCAGTGGATTGAGCGTCATCCCATGCACCAAGAGGTTCAATTCCTGATCAGGGCACATGCCTGGGGTTGTGGGCTCGATTCCCAGTTGGGGCGTGTAGGAGGCAGCTGATTAATGATTCTCTCATCATTAATGTTTCTATCTCTTTCTTCCTCTCCCTTCCTCTTTGAAATCAATAAAAATTATATTAAAAAAAATTTTCTAAAAATTTTCATGAGCTCCAAAATTACTAGTACATTACCATAAAAAGAGAAAAATGTGGAGATTACTCCTGTTTTCCAGTAGCAGCCTTTGTACACATCTAATATAGTAATTGACACATTGTCATGTAATTTCTACCTGGATAGACTGAAGTCCTAAATGACAGGGACAGTATATTATCAGTGGTGTTATTAGGTAGTATTTCCACAGGGCATAGATCATTGACTGGCATGTGCTGAAAATGTGAGTTCAATAGAATTAAATTTACAGAAACAAAAATCCGTATGGTGGCCCACAGTTTACTGACAATGTGCTAACATTGATAAAGGGCAAATTCTGCTATACTTTCTGGTCAGCTGCCTCATACAAAAAGATATCACAAACATTTGAAGGGATTGCCGCTGCAGCTCGTGGGAATTTATTACCAGGTTTAGCAAATGTGCTTGTACAGATCAATGGGCTGTTATGTTGACCTTTCACTGATTGCTTGCTTTGATTCAGGCACTTACAGTAAACTGTGCTCTCAGCATTTCAACTCTGCTCTTCAACTCCTTTTTAAAAATGTTATGACATTGTTGTCAATCGGCATTCCAAATAACCCAGTTGATGTGATGTTTTGTTTTTACTTCGTTGCTTCTTCCTTAGTGATGTAAAAGTTTGTTTCAAAAATAGCATAGATCTAAAACGTCTCTACAGAATATTATTGTTACTTACAGGGGATCTTTGTGTGGTGTGCAAATATAATTAGGTATAATATGAAACTCAAATTCAAGAGTAATAGAATTGCACTACAAAAGTGGAATGACAGTAGCATAATTATAAGCAACATTAAGCTGAGTGATGTCTAAACTTCTCTGAGTTAAAATATTATTTGTACATATATCTATAGAACATACAAACAAAATATAAACAAATAGTTCAATATTAACAGGGTAGTATACATAGGGTGTCCCCCAAAAATATACACACTTTGCATGGTTATAAAGTTAGTGTTTATTAACATACAGTTCACTTAAAAAATTTAAATGAATCTATAGAAATCAATAATTTTTTTTGTTAACACCTATTTTCAAACTGATGACCATTGTGATCCAGGCACTGCTGATAACGTGAAGCAATGGAATTGCAAATATAAAGAATCATCTCCTTCAATATTTGTGTGCCCTCAATTTGCCAACTGTTGCCAGTTTTGTACCATAAACTTTATCTTTTATGTATCCCCATAAAAATATCTGGTAGAAAAATGTTCTTTGTTCAAAGCATAGTCTGGCTTCACCCATTATTTCAAATCAGTTAAAGTTGGAAAAGAAGTGAAAATTAAGTTATCAGCTGTTAAGGTATGTATACTTTTTGGGGGGACAAACTATATTGAGATAGAGATGTATATTTCTATGGACATGTTATTTATCTATATATATAAAAGCCTAAGTGACCAGCCGGTAGCTATGATGTACAATGACCACCAGGGGGCAGACGCTCAATGCAGGAGCAGCGGTGGTTCTCAGGCGATGCACCCAGAACCAGAAAGGAGGGAGCCCGATTCCGGGGTGCGTCACCCAAGAACTGTCCTCTCACAATCCGGGACCCCTTAGGGGATGTTGGAGAGCTGGTTTCAGCCTGATCCCTGCAGACCAGGCTGAGGGACCCCACCAGTGCACAATCCATACACCGGGCCTCTAGTATAGGTATAATTTTATTATTAACAATTTAGTGAGGTCACAGTTAGATCTAACTTGTGGCTACGTGAGGATATTTACCTCTCATTTACAGTTGTGATTCTAGTAATAAAAAAATGTATACATCTAATGTAAGAATCAGTGCCAATATGTATTGAGGAATTTCTGTCCACTAATTATCTCCTAAATTCATTTTAGACATATTCTCATATAAACTGCACAACACTAATAGGTTTTATAGATAAAAAATAAACTGAGCCCTGGAACAGTTAAAGAGCTATAGGTAGGAAACAATATATTTAAGTGCCATATCTCTTCTCCCAAACCATGGCAGACTTCCTCTCCAGCCTTCTATAGTGTCTTATAACATCACTAAGACAGCAGAACTTATGACTAAGAGGGAAAAAATATAGACATTCCAATCAAGGACCCAAAACTATAACAAACACTGAAGGATCAGTTCAAGGACTGATACAAGAGAAGTCCAGTGATGTCAAAAATGAAAAGTTTTCAGATGAGGCAACTAGAGTTAGTCATGGTAGATGACCGAAAAGAATGGATTCATTCATTTATTTGGCAGATATTTATTGAATCACTGCTGTGCTTCCTAGTATTGAAGCTTCTACCAGTAGAGCACTAAATCCCATAGATAAAACTCTGCTCTTATTCAGTTAGAATTCTAATGAAGAGAGATAAACAATAAGCAAGTACAGTATTAAATGAATGAAATCACTTCAGCGAAGGATGAATATTATGGAGACAAAAAATGAGTTAAGGAGTAGGTGTACTGAGGAGCTGCCTATTTACAATTGAGTGATAGGTAAGACCTCACAAAAGTGTTGTATGGAGCTGAGACTTGAATGACAAGAATAAACAGTTTGACATATGACTGAGGGAAAAGCTTGCTAGAAAGAGTGGGGGTGGATGACACACAACCCACGGTGGAAAAAGTGTATTCCAGTTGAGGATAGGCCATGATCATAATTAGCAGGTCCTGATGTAAAATGAAAATGTGGAGCCCCTTGTTTAAAAGTATTAAGACGCGTCAAGACAGCAACAGCAGATTATTAAACAAATTGAGACCCTTCTGAACGCAGAGGCCTATGTGACTGAATAGGAAACCAACATTGAAAGTGATAAGGGGAGGACAACAAGATATAGCTGGAGAAGAAGGAACCAGATTATACTGAGCCCTAAGAGCCCTGGGGAAGAGTTTGGCTTTTATTCTAAGCGTGATGAGATGATAATAGAAAACTTGACACAGGAAGTGATGAGTCTGATGTATAATTAGAAAGGCATGGTCTAGCTATTTGGCAAAATGGGACATAGGAGTTAAGAGAAGAAATTAAGAAAATAATTGCTAGGCTGGGTCAGTAGGTATGAAGTTTTTAGGAAGACTGCAGAGTGAGAGACCAGTATTAATAAGAAAATAAGAATCATACAGTGAGAAGCTATCAACAAGGGAAATTTAAAGATACAGAGAGAGAGAGAGAGAGACACTTGAAAGAAGCAACATTGCTGTACTTAGTAGTGAAGGGAGGGTCATGTGTTGGTAAATCTCTAAAAGACAATATATATTATAAATTTATTATAAATTGGGCCACTATAAATTGTGTGTACTCTACAACTTTTAAATCATACTAAGTACATATTTTTTTTTCATTGTGAACTGCCTATAGACTGTTGATTCTCAGAGAATGCTTTTGTTGATTTTTGCCAAAATCTTGCATTTGTTGGTAACTCATGGTTGCAAATGATGATCAAGTGCACTTGCAGCATGAATATTGGTTAATAGTTTCTTTGACATTAATTAGTAAGACAAGCATGAAACAACTCATGTGTATTTTGGAATTTTATTCATTCATCAATGACTTCAGTGACTTCTACATTAAATCAGATGTTCATTAATTAGATTATTATAAGGCAGATATTCATAAGTCACTGAAGTGATCCTTTCTTGGCACTTGTATGTAATGCTTTTTTTTCTCCCAATCACAATCTATTCCTGCTTGGCTGGCCTTTAAAACATCGTAAGAAGGCTGAAAAAATATATTGTGCTTCAAATCCTGTCCGCATTATTCATAGCCCATGTGACAATGTGCACATTAGTTAATGCCTAGGTCTCACCATTTATAGTGGTGTGTAGATTAAATTAGAAAAATCTGATATTTTCCAAGTAATAAAAGAATATGTCCGCATTTGTGTGCCAGTCACAATGTGGTTATTACAGACATGAAAACTATTTAAGTTTAATCTGATTTATTAATATTTTCTTCATCACTTAAAAAAATCAACAACACACTAGAACCTTTGTAGAATTTCCTGGATCCCGTGATATGAATCTTCCAGCTGGGTCCAATTTAAATTAAACATTATGATACCAGCCAATGCAGAGTTAAATAAAGATATGCACCAACACATTTATGCAGTATTTTTATTATGGAGATATAATAGGTATAATAACCTTAAAAGCATAAATAGTAAAATATGTATAAAATGATGAGTTTTGAGTATTTATCATTTTGACTGAGGTAACATTAATTTACATTATATAAATTTTAGGTGTACATTAAAATTTGACATTTGTATATACTACATTGTGCTTACCACGAAAAGTCTAGTTTCTATGCATCCCCATATAATTGACCCTGTTTACCCATATCACCCTCTCTCCATCTCACTTTCCCTCTGGTAATCACCAATCTGCTGTCTGCCTCTATGAGTTTGTTTTTATCACATATGAGGGAAATCATACAGTATTTGTCTTTCTCCATCTGTTATTTTTCACTTAGCATAATAGCCTCAAGGTCCGTCCATGTTGTTGCAAATGGTAATATTTCATATTTTAAAAAATATATTGTCTACTCCTGTGTTCATTGTAGCATTATTTACAGTAGACAAGATATGAAAGTAACCTAAATACCCATGGACAGATGAATGGGTAAACAGTTTTGGAACAATACAATATTATTCAGCTATTAAAAATATGAAATCTCTGTCAAAACAGAAGGAAGGCAGGGGAGGGGGCGGGAGAGATCAACCAATGAACTCATATGCGTAACCCATGGACTCAGACAATAGGGTGGTGAAGGCAAGGTGGGACAGGTCAATGGGGGAAAGGGGACATATGTAATACTTTAAACAATAAAGATTAGTGTATTAATCTTTGGAAAAATACACAAAGTGGAATAGCTGGGCAATATGGTTGCCGTAATCTTAATTTTTTAAGAACTCTCCATACTGTTTTCCATAGTGGCTGTACCAGTGGCTGTACCAATTTACATTCTCACCAACAGTGTATGAGTTTTCTATACTCTCCAGGGGAAGAGATCCTTTTTTTTTAACAGCTGCATAGTATTCCATGGTGTACATGTATCCCAGCTTTTTTATCCACTTATCTACTGATGGACACTTGGGCTATTACCAGATCTTACCTATTATAAATAATGCTGCTATGAACATAGGGGTGCAAATTTCTTTGATTGGTGATTCAGGCTTCTTAGGATATATTCCAGAAGTGTAATCACTGGATCAAATGGCAGCTCCATTTTTATTTTTTTGTGTGGAAACTTCACACTTTTCCTTAGTGGTTGTCTACCTTTTTCTCCACATCCTTGCCAGCACTTGTCATTTGTTGACTAATTGGTGGTAATCATTCAGAAAGGTGTGAGATGGTACCTCATTGTGGTTTTAATTAACATCTCTATAATGACTAGTGACTTTGAGCATTTTTTCATATGTCCCTTGGCCATCTGTATTTCTACTTTGGAGAAGTTTCTACTTAGGTCCTTGGCCCATATTTAATTGAATTGTTTATCTTCCTTTTGTTAAGTTGTATGAGTTCCTTATATATTTTGGAGATTAACCCCTTATCAGATGTATCATTGGCAAATATGTTCTCCCATATAATGGGCTCTCTTTTGTTTTGTTT
The DNA here is from genome assembly GCF_000412655.1 of Myotis brandtii. Lineage (NCBI taxonomy): Eukaryota > Metazoa > Chordata > Mammalia > Chiroptera > Vespertilionidae > Myotis > Myotis brandtii. Next base: position 272,641 of record NW_005371796.1, on the reverse strand, counting down.
ATGGTGTATTTTGATGTAGTCACATTTTTAAAAAACTTTCTCCTTAGTTTTCTTTGTCCTAGGAGATGTATTGTTATGTATTGTTAAACATGTTGCTATGAGAGATGCCTGAGATTTTGCTGCCTATGGCTTCCTCTAAAATTTTCATGGTTTCACTACTTACATTTAAGTATTTTATCCGTTTTGAGTTTATTCTTGTGTATGGTGTTGTTGATGGTCTAGTTACATTCTTTGAATGTACTTGTCAAATATTGATTGAGTGTAATGCTTTGGGTCATTATCTGGGTTCCCTGTTCTATTCCATTGATCTATATGCTTGTTCTTGTGCCAGTATTCCAGGCTGTTTTAATTGCAGTGGCTTTGTAGTATAATGTGATATCTGGTATTGTGATTCCTCCAACTTTATTCTTCTTTCTCTGGTTCCATATAAATTTTTGGAGTATTTGCTCTAGATCTTGAAATATGTCATTGGTATTTTAATAGGGATTGCATTGAATCTATACATTTTTCCCCAAATAAGCCTAGCATAAAAAAAGTTTTTACTTATCATCTGAAAAATCTTTTAAATGATGTGTTTTACATATCAGAACTATATCATTCTGATCCGAACCCCAGGCTACTCACATCCAATCCCAACAAAACCTACCTGAATAAGCTCTTTTAGTCCTATTTGAGGGTATGCTTGTATGCAGGGTGAGGAAAAATAGGTTTACAGTTGTTCCTATGGAGAAACTATACAAGGACATACAAGGATATACTCTGTTTTGTGTACTCACAACTGTAATCCTACTTTTACCCCACTCTGTGTACAGTCTGATAAAAACATTATTGTCTTCCTACAACCCTCCAAAATGTCCCAGAACTAATACATTAATATCTAATATTTTGTGAACACATAACTTTGTGTCAAGCATAGTTCTAAATTCTTGTTACATATAATAATTTACCACAATAACCCTGTGATAATTATTCAGATATGTTAAATAACTGGACAGAAATTTCTGAGCTACTGAGGGCTAGAGTCAAGATATAAACCTATATTCTATGATTCAAAGCCAATACTCTTAACCTCTATGTTACTATGCATGCAGATAAAGTGTACCCCTAGTACACAGCATTATCACATCCATTTTACATAGCAAAATATTCATCACTGTTCTCAAGCGAGTGGAACAACTCAAATGAGTGACAAGCCTACAGCAGTCAAATCCCCAGGGTTTGACTTAAACACATAAGGGTAAGTAGCTGCAGGTCCATCATGCTCCAGAGTCTACAGTAACAGTCGTCTACATTAGAAAGAGATCCTGGGAGAGAAAGCTTTAAGTTGGAAAACATTGGTGAATTGTACATATGAGCTACTGGTCAGGGTATTGTATATGATGCAATTGTTAGTTGTATTCCTAATAGAAGTAGGCTTGGAAAATGCCAGCAAAACATGAATTGAGTTCTCACCTGATTATATTACATCCACAGGAACCCCACAATAACTGTCTAGGGAAAATCCAAGTTTGTCAACAGATGCTTAAGGTAAACACTTCCTTCTATCTTCTGTGTCCCTAGTGCAGCCAAACCAGTGGGGAGCAATGCAAGCTATACCTGGGAAGGAGAGGCATGTTTTTCACGCACGGCGGGGGTTGATGTTTCCACATGCTGTGTTCCGAGGGGACACAACCTGTCTGAGTGAGAAGTCGTTAGGACATGTTTTCTACGCAGTCATTCCTGCATTTTGCATTATTTGAATCACATTTGCTAGTCTGGGAAAACCTCTCTCCAAAGCCTCTGAATCATAAATGTGCTACATGATTTTCTGAAACACACTGCAATGTGATTTGTACACCCAAGGGCAAGCTAGGGTATTAAATCAATGTCAGGCTTTGTGTTTTTTCATCAGGTTTGATTCCACAATAGGACTATTTAGCTTGAAGATATTTTTGTACTTTGAAGAGTAACTTTGAAACTGATAACTAAAGGAGGTCAAGGAAGTATTACAGATTGTATTTGTATGTTTATGTGAACATATCGTGTATGTCTGGGTACAGAACAAGGAAAATAGATTAAGAACATTTGTATTAATAGATGCAACCTATTATAGTATAGGTATTCTTGTGTTACAGCATATATAATATTTTTAAGTCTATCAACTCCATAAATATATAATCTCTCATATTCTTATATTTCTAGCATATAACACACTACTTTATATTTATGTTTATAATAGCCATGAGACAAATATTCCCAATTTATAGATGAGCTAATAGTCTCTTTTGCTGTTAACTCTTTATCCTGCTAGTAGTGGCAGATCTCTCGAAATAAGCTCTCATTTGTTAAGTGAAATAGCAATCACCCGGTCTGTTTTGCAGGAGGTTAACCAGATGGTGAATCTGATCTTTCTGGACACGGTTACTCATATATTTCAAAGATGATAGATCTTTTCTGAAACTTATATCCGTGACTCTTTAGTTCAGTTAGATGACACCCTTTGGCATGGAGGTAGTATCCACCCAGATTAGTAATCCATTAATGGAATAATTGCAAACTATGTTTACACTTTTAATATTACTAATACTTTACCCTACACAAGATACCTTACTTTTATGTTAGAATCCCACCTGTACCCCAAGTTCCAATTCAGAGTCTACCTCACCATAAAACCTTTACTAACCATTTAATCCTTAGCATTATCCATTTTCTAGTGCCTATATAATATTTCGTATATATTTACAATTCACAATTTTGATCAATTAACCAAATGTATTATTATTTTTTTAAAATATATTTTATTGATTTTTTACAGAGAGGAAGGGAAAGGGATAGAGAGTTAGAAACATCAATGAGAGAGAAACATTGATCAGCTGCCTCCTGCACACCCCCTACTGGGGATGTGCCCTCAACTAAGGTACATGCCCTTGACCGGAATCGAACATGGGACCCTTCAGTCCGCAGGCCGACGCTCTATCCACTGAGCCAAACCGGTTAGGGCTGTTATTTTAACTTTGAATATTAAATCCTCCTGTGATGGTTAATTTTATTTGCCAACTTGGCAAGGCCACAGTACTCAATAGTTGGCCTACCATTTAAATCAGTAGACTTTGAATGGACCCCATCCATACAATGGAGGGTGATAACACTTCACTCAATCAGTTGAAAGCCTTCATAGAAAAATGACTGACCTCACTGGAGGAGGAAGATGTACAGCTAGTAGATGCCATTCAGATTCTAACTGCAGCTCTTCCCTGGGCCTCCAGCTGGCCGGGCTACCCTGCAAATTTTAGATTTCCCAGCCTCAACAATTCCTTAAAATAAGTGTTTCCCACTTCCTATTGTTTCTGTTTCTATGGAGAAATCTGACATACTTTACTGCAGTTAGTACAGTTTTGCACTTTTTAGTCCGATCACACTTTTGTGTATTCCTTCTGGATCCTTTAATACTTACAATGCATATACTATGAACTATCAAACAAAGGGCATTGGTACAGCATGTACTAATCACTTAGGACATATCTTCTGAGTGAACATGATTTTTTACATTCACTCCATTAATGTACCTACCAACTGCTTTTGCTACTGAATTGTTGGTCATGACCCTGAATCATATTTTTAAGGAAATAACTTTGGTACTAGGAGAATATGATTCATCCCTTAGGAAAGAACACAAAGTTCATTCCTATCCATTAAAGTTATATTATGATGCCATTATTAAATATACATAACTAATTCAAAATAATTTCCATTTAAATTGGAATAAGTTTTCGGATTGCTAACTGGTTGTGAAATAATTTCTATTAATGCTGTCAATGTTCTCAAAAAGTCTGTTCATGATAAGGTGAAGTTAGATAGCGGTGGTGTGCCAGAATATAAGAAAGGAAATGAATGCTAAATTTAGTCCTTGTATTTCTTTCACAAAAGTGTCTCTCAATTATAAATTCAAACATAAAAATTCGCAAGGCCTGATAAATTAGAAATAAAACTGCATTGTCCCTGAGATAATAGGCAGTCTAACTAAACCTCAAAATTTAAAAATATGCTAGATATACAAAGTAAAAAGATAATTATTTGGTACAAAATAAATACTAAATACCAATGATGACGTTAATCATCACTCCTTAAAGCTCTTCTTATGCAACAATTAGATCAACTCAGAAAGCTTAATGACTGTTTGAAAGCAAGAATTCTTTAAGCAACTTTACAATATCACCCTTTGGCTGTATTCTCTCTTTCATGATATGATATAAAAGGACTCATCTTGTCAGGAACAACATAGTCTTAAAGTGAGAGAAAAGGTTACTTTCTCTCTTTTTTTAAAATATATTTTTATTTATTTCAGAGAGGAAGAGAGAATCATTGATAGGCTGCCTCCTACACACCCCACACTGGGGATCAAGCCCACAACCTGGGCATGTGCCCTTGACCAGAATCAAACCCTTCAGTCCACAGGCTGATGCTCTATCAACTGAGCCAAACCTATCTTAATTGTATATTAGTGCAATTACATCTAGTGGGTTTTATCAACCCCAAATGCCGGGTCTTCCATGGACACACACAGGACTTCTGCTCAATGGCATGCTGGTAAATATTTAACAACTGGACCTCAAAACAAGTCTCAATTACTTTGGTAATTACTCCATCATGGGTGATTTCTACCAATAGGTGGTCACTACATTTGGAAAGAGAGAGGTATAATCAGCTGTCAAGAACCAGTACATGCTGGTACAGGACCCCATGGCCCACTGGCCCTCAACCTTCCTTTGTCTTGAATTAAGTGATTAGTAGGGCTCCACCAAACAGCTATGCTTAATCATTTACAAATATACCATTTTGGCAATTTGATTTACTTCTTTCTTTTAGTCTTTACTCTGTAAATTGCCTGATTTGACACATGTTAACATTCCCAATTCTGATAAGTCTCTAGCAGATTTAAGCATTAAATGTGATCATAGCAACCACATAGCAGCATAATTACATACCACTTTATACTTTTTGTAAGCCCCTACACATAATCTCATTTAAACCTCATCTTCCCTTTAAATTATATGTTATTCTCACATTGCATGAGCAGAAGTAGGCTTGTAAAGACCAAAGTATGTGCCTTTGATGACATGATGAGAAAGGACCGGGTCTCGTGAAACCCAAAGAGATTAATTACAAAAGTGTAAGTAGCCAGGAGCTCTGCAGATGAGCAGGTCTGTGTTTCCAAAGTTAATAATATAACACCAGGCAAATACAAAATTGTATATTTCCTGCTATATACCATAAAGTATGATACTGCTAATGTTTGGAAATTCATTCCCAACAGGCATGTTCACCCATAGCATTTTAGACATGTAGAGAGAAGGACAATAACTAAATATCAGGCATTATGTTTGTGTCCTTTTATAAAATAGCTTATATAACTTCTGCAATACTATGTTATACACCAAGCATGTCAAACTCAAAGGCTAACACAAGCCAAATAAATGAGGCATGCTGCCCACAAGTTTGACATTCTTATATACATTGTTTTGTTCATTTGATAGGTAGGAGGACAAAAGAGAGGATGAGTAGCCTGCTCAAAGAAACAGGTCACAAACGAAGTCTGAGTTTTAAAATGTGAATTGTATAAGTTAGTTTGCTGGGAATCCTATGGAAACAATGGAAATCTTTTTCAGTAATACTAATAAAATTGACTATAAAAATTATCAAATATTCATGCTTATCTCAAATTGGATACTATAGCCTTATTGTAACAAATGGTATAGAAGACAACATTTTGTCTTGTAATAAGTATTTCAGGGTATGGAGTCAGGATTCTGCAAATGACATTTTGACTAATGAGATGTAAGTTATAGTTTCTAACAAATATCCAGATATTGAGTTTTATATGTCATATTTAATATTGCCACTCATGGGAAAGTTTTTTCACATTTTACTTTTTTTTAAATTCACAATTGTACTCAATGTGCATGGAAGAAACTTAGACAATTCAGAAACTTTGTATCTCTCAGTTTATATATCTTTGCGATTTTTGAAAACCAGAATATAGCCCTAGGTGGTTTTGCTCAGTGGATAGAGCATTGGCCTGCAGACTGAAGGGTCCCAGGTTCGATTCCAGTCAGGGGCACATGCCCAGGTTTGTGGGTTCCATCCCCAGTAGGGGGCGTGCAGGAGGCAGCTGTATTAATGTTTCCATCTCTCCCTTTCTTTCTTTCTCTCTGAAATCAATTTTAAAAATAACCTTTAAGGAAACCAGAATATAATGTTTGAAATCTGCCTTTCCCCTCAGTACTATATTTTTTCAAATATATATATTTTTGAATCACAATTATCAGTGACTATCTAACTCGACTTATAGACACATAATAATGTATTTTACCAATCAGCTATTCTTGGATTTTCAATGTTCTGTAAGCATGAGTATATTCCTGTATATCTTTGTGAATTTATATATCATTTCTTTAAGCATAACATCTAAGAATTAGAATTGGTGAAGAAAATAAAGGGATATTTTAAAAGATTTTTATGCATATTATTAAAGTCTCTCCTTGAAAGGTTGTAGCAACTGTTAAAAACAAGAAAACAGGACTAAAGTGGACTCACTTCTACTCTGACCCACATCACCAAATTGAGACTTAACTACAGTTTTTGTTTTCCCAGAAGTAAACATTTAAACCAGTCAATCAGGAATCACCTGATTAGCCCTAGTTAGGTAATCTGTGTGATGAACCTCTGCCATCCCCTAAAAGAAAGTAACTCTACAATAACCAACCTGCTTTTTGTCTACTCTAACTTCCTTGTACCTGCTCCGTTCTGGCTACAAATTCTATCATTTTGTACAGTTCCTTTCTATCTGGTCTATGAGCTGCTGCCCAATTTGAATGGAGTTTTGGTCAAATAAACTCTTAAAAAATTTAATATGTTTCAGTTTATTTAAAACTAGAGGCCCGGTGCACAGAATCGTGCACGGGTGAGGTCCCTAGGCCTGGACAGCAATCAGGGCCAATTGGGGACTCCCTTCAGGCTGCTGGCTGGGGCCTGCCAGACAGGGGGAGGGGCCAGGGGAGGTTGGCTGTGGGAGTGCACTGACCACCAGGGGTAAGCTCCTGCATTGAGCGTCTGCCCCCTGGTGGTCAGTGTGTGTCATAGCAACCGGTCATTCTGGTTGTTCCAGCCGCTTAGGCTTTTGTATATATGGATAAGTAACCAAAGGTCTCAAGACTCTTGTGGCCCCCAGGATCAACAAGCAAATAGGTGAAGCCCCTTAATCTCACTGCTTCTCCAGGTCATGGGAATTCCCTCTTGGATCCTAGCTTGAAAGCATTTCTCTTTTTCTGGACTGGGTCTGACTTTAAAAGGGGGCTGGAATAAGGGTCAACTTGGAAACGATTGGGTCTGGTATGAGGCTCTGAGTGAATAAAATGTTTTGTGGTTGAACAAAACGTTGATTAATCTTACCAAAGATAATCTTAACATACAGTAGAGGTCTTTAAACCTAGATAAGTTATCCACTTATGAAAGTGTCCTACAGAAAAAGGGATGGCAGCCAAGCGCTCACCATGTAGCGTAGAGGAAAAAACACTTTTCTACTATTTCAGGTGACTAGGATGAAACCTGCTAGGATACCATACTCCTTCCAGAGCTTGCAGACAGAATCCTGGGAAAACTGGAAAAAAGCCAGCAAACGCAATTCTCCAAGATTTCTGTCTGTAGTGCCTGGTTGAGAGAGGAAGGTAAAAATTCACATTGTCCTTTCTTTTCAAATTCAAACTGCAAAAAAAAAAAGAGAGAGAGAGAGAGTAGGAAGTAGATCTTTACATTGTAGCTTGTGTATTTTTTAGGAAGTACTCATTTGGTTGTTAATTCTTTCTGAGGAAGAGCTATTGCCTTCTTGTTTGTCTTGTCATGTGCCCTGAGAACATTCCTTGGCAAACTTCAGACTGGGGACCCCCAAAATGTTGCTGTACAGAAATATAGATTTCACTCCATTTGTACCTACGGTCCTACCAACTATTGACAGCTCTCAAGGAAATTGTCTTTCTTTTTTAAAATTTATCTTGAAGTGGCTTTAGGTCTTGGGAGGTTAGTGTGTTTTGCACCCTCTTTGGGGATGCCTCTTGCATTGTTTAATAATGCTAGGAATATTTACTCTTTGTCCCAATTGAAACCTGACAAGATATTTGAAAGTTTTATTTTTGATTAGAGGAGAAACATTATATATACCCAGAGGGAAAGACAAACACTCTAAAGCCTTTTGTGGGAGGATTTACTAAAACACTCCAGAGTCACACAGATCTAGATCTAGGAATCCTTTGATTTTTATCTTAGTTGAAGATGATGTAGTTGGATGGGCAGTTCAGCCCCTTGATACCATTGAAGCAGCAACCGTATTATTTGAGAACTTAAAAGCAACATTGTAAGGTCTAAACATGTCTAATCACTATTTGTACATCTGAAACTAACATAACATTGTACCTACACTTAAAAATAAAAGCAACTAAAAAAAGTAAATAAATAAAATAAATAAAAGCAACTATCATCCTGTATAATAAAAGCCTAATATGCGAAATGTCCGGTTGTCCATTCAACCAATCAAAGCATAATATGCTAATTGATATGCTAAGGCCACTCAACCACTCGCTATGATGTGCACTGACCACCAGGGGGCAGACGAGCTGGACACGCCCTGGAGTCCTCTCACAGACCCTCCCCGGCTGGCCAACCTCCCGCGTCCGTCCCCAGCCCCAATCGTGCACCAGTGGAGTCCCTAGGCCTGGCCTGCACCCTCTCGCAATCCGGGACCCCTCAGGATGTCGGAGAGCCAGTTTCAGCCTGATCCCACAGGCCAGGCCGAGGGACCCCACTGGTGCATGAATTTGTGCACCAGGCCTCTAGTTATCTTATAAATTTGCAAAGCCAGAAATGCAGTTCTAGAAGCAACTCAAAGTCCATGTACCTTTCCCATCCATCTCAAATGCTTACAGACATTGTCAAAGGTCAGGACTTTGTGAATAGAAGTGTCCTGCTCTTAAGAAAATGAAGAGAAAACATAAAAGTAGTTACTTTAGACTTCTTATAAGAGACATACCCCAAAACTTCTAGGATAAAATGTTCATTTTTTCACTGTCCCTTGAAGATATAAATCTTTTCATGTCTTTGAAATGTAAACACCCCAAAAGGTAAGTAAAACACTGCCCACAAGCAAAGGAGATGGAGACATATAAAACTGGGAAAGAGGCTTTTAAAAATATAGCTTATAAAGAAGGCACTCCTGTTGAAAATCTTGTCCACAGCCTTTATAAAATTATATTAAGTCCTCACTTAACAATGTCAATAGGTTCTTGGAACTGCAGCAAAATGATGCATAATAATTACAATTTTACCACAGCCTAATTGATATAAAAAAAAAGAGTTAAATCCCTGGGGCAATTCATTAGTGTTATAACAAAATGATGTTAAACAAAACATTATGTGAGGACCTGCTATATGTGTCAAGAACAAACAAAAACCTTAAAAATCTCCTTCACAAATATTAGCAAAAAGCTTCAGCCATCTGTCACTTGATCAAATAACCTTAACTTACCCATATGCCAGAAATACAGTTTTGATCCAACTGTTCTTTTTTAAACTAGTTAGTTTTGCATTGTTGTACCTGTCTCATGGCTAAGATTTTAAAATGAAAGCTACAAGATCTCTGGTTGCATTGGTCTGTATATTTTTGCATGTCTATGCATACTTATATGTTAAAAATGGGTCATTCTTTTCTTCCTCTGAATGGTCTAGCCAAAATTAATTTTTAAAGAGCTCTATTGAAATCAAGTATATACCCTCAAAAATATAGAGACTACTAAAAACACATAATGAAAGAAAATTAAGTTTTATTTTTACATAAGTCTACTGTTTTCATCAGCTAAGAGGACAAAGTGTTCCTGGACTATTGGTCTGCTCTTGATAATAGATTATAAAAGGTTTTATTTATTTTGTTTTAAATTTTTAACCTTTAAT
>NW_005371796.1:261574-262503 GCF_000412655.1 Myotis brandtii | reverse complement strand
CCAAAAGATACAATGTTTCAATTATAGAAGCTAAAAGATGGTGGTTAATCTGCATACTCAGGCTCCAAGCGGTAGAGCGAAGCCAAACAGCCCTGAAGCCACAGAGCAGAGAGGCCTCACTGCCCGGGGATCAGCAGAGCCAGGAGGCCTACCGCCCCGGGATCAGTGGAGCCATGAGGCCTCCCGGCCGCCTGGATCAGCGGAGCCGAGAGGCCTCCTGGGCCCAGGAATCAGTGGAGCCGAGAGGCCTCCCCGCCGCCTGGATCAGCGGAGCCTGATGGAAGCCCTATGTGTTTATGCACCCTGGGGGTGCAGAGGTCCTGTCCTAGGCAGAGGCCTTTGGTGAAATTTTCGACTCTGAGAAGCAGCCTATGGGCTGGAAGGCGGCTCCTCTGACCTCAGTGCTGGAGAAGACCATTAAGCAGAAAACTAAAGAAACCGATTTTACATCATTTCCCAGGTGTAGAACAGTTGGCATGTAAGCCCCTGACCAGTGCCCAGCCTCTCCTCTGTCAGTCTATCTCACTCTTAGGTACCATGTTCTTTGTTCTGTCTTAACTGCAACTCATTTTTAAACTAGATTGCTTTTAAAAGAAGACTAAATAAAGTTTCCCTTAAGTTATTTAGGTGGTGCTGGGGCTGCTGGGGCCTGATAGAAGACACAAACACGCAACGGGGGGCCTGTACCCAGCAGCCCCAAGGCCCGCCACCTTGGTGCTGGGGCTGCTGGGGGTATCAGAGACACAAACCCGCAGGCCCGGCACCCAGCAGACCCAAGGCCTTCGTGGCAGCACTAAGGAGCAGCAAGCCAAGCGGTAGGAAGCAGCAAGCAGGTGGGCAGTAACAAGGGAGGGGTCCCGGACTGCAAGAGGGCACATGCTGGGCTAAGGGACCCCCCACCCATCCCCAGTGCACGAATTTCGTGCACC
>NW_005371796.1:244242-257413 GCF_000412655.1 Myotis brandtii | reverse complement strand
TGCCAATTTATTTTTGAGTCCTCAATACAATGAATGCTTTCTTCTCCATTCCTTCCCTACTTGCCTTTAGCTATTCTTCAGGTTGAAAGGAGAGGGGAAAAGTCTCCTTAGCAATTTTCATCTATTTTGCTTTCACTTGTTTCCTCCTTTGGTTTCTCTTTAGAGAAACCTTCCAATGAGTAAATGCACATATGGATTCCAGGTGCAGAAATCCCAGATTCAAGTAGCAGCTCTCCCTGAGTTTCTTCCCTTTGTAAGTAATATCACCCTCAGCAGTTTTTAGTAAGATTACTTAACCACTCTGCCAGTTACTTTTCCCAGTTTTATCTGTCCTCTTAGCCCTTTAGTAACTCTTTGGAGACAAATACAGACAATAACTTGGGGGTGGGGGGGGGGCGGTAGCTATTTTTAGAATTGTCTGTAGTTTTGTTAAATATACCAGACATCACACTTTATTAAGCCACCTTAATTAGTTGAAATATCTTGATAATTTTCTATTGAATTTAGAAACCATGGATAGTATTTACTTTTATTTTTATTTTAAAGTCACTTGCCTTTACACAATCAATACTTTATTAATGTAATCTTTATCTGGAGAGAATAATTTCAAAACTCGAAATCTCCCATGGTTGTATGCAACTTTTTTTGGCAGGGGAGAGGGGCAATATCTGTTTTATATTTCCCCTATAAAAAAAAAGACATTAGCATTAAGAAAAACGATTTAGCATTAAATAATCCATGATTAGACAGTCACATGACATGTGAACAAAATTTAAAATTTTAAAGCTGACAGAAAAGTGACTGGTATGCAAAAGGTAATAGATATACCCTTCTTTAATCTAAAGTATTTCAACAAGGAGCTGTTTAGCTTAATATAAAAAGGAATATAAGACTGTCATCCTAATGCTTTGTACCGGTTAGGCAATCAGAGTAATTTTGATGACAGGGGCCATCCTACTAAAGCAAAGACTAAGTAGGCTAAATCTATTGAAGGATTTTGAGAGCATTTGATATATGAGCACCGTTCTTAGTATCTTATTTATTAGGAATCCCAATGTTTAAGACAACTTTAATGCACAGCTCACAGTCTGCTGCAGGACAGAATTTCAAGCATTTTATTGAAAGAAACAATACAGCCCATTGAATTTGACTTTAAGACCAAAGAAGTTTCCAAAGTTGGCTCACTTGAATTACCACAGTCAAAAGCCTGCTCTCACATGGAGACTCCTCAACCCCTCTTTTACATTCCACAACAGGACAGAACAGCCAAGCCGGCCAGATGACAACACTTCCTGTATTCTTCCCAGCACGCCAGGGATGAACACTCTTCTCAAGGTCAGTTCTCAATGCTAATTAAATATGTAAAAAACGTTTTAAAGAAAGGATTTTCTTCACACGAACTTTACTAAAATGGCATTCCAGGGATCAAACCAGAGCATCCTAATCACTGAGAAAGCCATAATGCACAGCCTAGAATCCCCAAAAGACAGACTTCATCAGGGCGCTGTAATGGAATGTTCGAAGCTCAAGGACATTTCCCTTCAAACTGCTGAACTGAGGCAGATGGAGTTCAGAATAGACCCTACGAAAGACCCTGGTCACAGAGCACCTCTAACAGGGTTTCAAACGACTTACCCTGACACCTTCCCATCTACTTTTGTCCAGCTGCATTCATGTTAACTATGATTCTAAAAACACCTGATATCCTTAGCCAGCTCTGCCATGAATTTCTCCTGGCAGTTGGAAGCTTCCAGAAAGGATATGCTGAGGTCGGATGGAATACCTGCTGACAATATGTCTCTTGTTACTAGATTCTCAACCCGCCAATCAATGAGTCAGGCAGAAAATCTTAGGGCAGTGTGCCTCTCAATCCTCATGTCCAGGGGTCCTCAAACTACGGCCCGCGGGCCACATGCAAATACAAATATTGTATTTGTTACCGTTTCGTTTTTTTTACTTCAAAATAAGATATGTGCAGTGTGCATAGGAATTTGTTCATAGTTTTTTTTTAAACTATAGTCCGGCCCTCCAACGGTCTGAGGGACAGTGAACTGGCCCCCTGTTTAAAAAGTTTGAGGACCCCTGTTTTAGAATAAGTCCTCTCTTTGACTTGCATAGTATTCTTCTAGCAAAAAAAAAGAGAAAGTAAGTAAATGGAAATATTGGAAGAATAAGTCTTTTGACAGACCCATTTGAAACAAAAACAAAAACAAAAAACAGTCCCTCACAAGTACCTTTCATTAAAATACAAATAAATAATAATTATGAGAAAATATTCAAAAAATTGTTTCACTTGTATAAATATATAAAAGCAATTAGACCACAACTTCAATGCTGAAAATAAATACAGTAAATTAGATATCTGACTTCATTGGGGCAACAGATGCTTGACTAATTCAAGATATCAACAAGTGTGAAAACAGACTGAGGGTGGCATTGCAACCTCCCGATCCGCCCTGCTCTGTGCATGACGGGGCGGCGCCCCAACTCCCCAATCGGCCCTGCTCTGAGCCTGACCAGGGGCTGCACTTAGGGATTGGGCCTGCCCTCTGCCACCTGGGAGCAGGCCTAAGCCAGCAGGTCGTTATCTCCCGAGGGGTCCCAGACTGCGAGAGGGCACAGGCCGGGCTGGGGGACCCTCCTCCCCCTGCCCCCCAAGTGCACAAATTTTTGTGCACTGGGCCTCTAGTATATATATAAAAGGCTAAGAGACCATCCAACCGGCCAGTAGCTAAGATGTGCACTGCCCACCAGGGGGCAGATGCTCAATGCAGGAGCTGCGGAGCTGTGGTTCTCAGGTGACACACCCCGGAACCAGGGAGGAGGGAGCCCAATTCCTTGTGATTCCTCTTGCACTCCAGGACCCCTCGGGGGATGTTGGAGAGCAGTTTCGACTCAATCCCCACAGGCCAGGCCGAGGGACCCCACCTGCCAGAGGAACCCCACTCACTTCACAGATACCCTTTGAGCCATGGTGCCACCCAGGAGCGGCTGGCCAGGGAGGGACCACAGGAGGTTGGTTCCAGGGCATGTCCTGCTCATCTTGCACAGTCCTGCCCCACCAGCCACCTTCTAATTAATTTCCTTTCAATGTGCAGGAATCCATGCACTGGGTCACTAATAGAAAATAATTATTATTAAATTTTCTTCAAATAACTTATTTTTGAGGGAGGTGTAGAGGGAGATGTGTGTGTGTGGGGGGGGAGGGGGGGGCTCTTGTTTCTGTTTTCCAGAACCACTCTCACTGTTTTTCTATTTTGAGGAATGCCAAAGTTGGTTACATAAATATGCTAATCTAGGCAATCACCTCATGCTAGTCTGATCTCCATTAAATTACTTAGTGGAAGTGTACTCCCTGGAGTGTCCTGTCAGTATGATTAAAACCATAGATTATCAACAAAAATACTTCGGTAATGGGAGGTCAAAGGGGATGGAGTGCGAACTGTAGGAAAAAAAGAATCTAAAACATCCAGTGTTCTTCATCCAGAAAGTAATTACTATACTAGAATGTCTATGAACTAACAGGTAAATTAGTACTAGCACAAAAATTAATCCTGAAAAGTCAAGAATTAAATCCCCCAGGGGAATTCAAGTCCTTTTCTTGATGCTCATAAACTCTCTCTTTGCCTCTGTCTCCTCTTGTCCTCCTCATGTTCCAAGGTTAATTGCACTCCTTTTAGCCAAGAGTCCCTGAACCCACTGGGTGTCAAGTTGTGCCCCCTGTGTTAAGAGGTAACACATCAAATAGGTTTCCCTGCTTATGATAGGCTTCATTCAAACAAAATGCAGAGAAGGTTAAACAAGCACTCCAGATTCCAAAAAGTCTGCAACGCTCAGAGAAGGAGGTTTGGTATGGATCTTGTACTAATTGAAATCACAAATTCAGTAGTTGCTGTCAATTGAAACATTTCTAGTTTCTTGCCTTTCCACTATTTTGGCATCTCTGTTTTTTGTTTTATTTTTGATATTTTGGATCCATCTCCCCCTCTTTTTTTTTTTTTTTAAAATATATTTTTATTGATTTCAGAGAGGAAGGGAGAGATAGAAACATCAATGATGAGAGAGAATCATTGATTGGCTGCCTTCTGCACACCCACTACTGGGGATGGAGCCCAACCCAGGCATGTGCCCTTGACTGGAATCGAACCTGGGACCCTTTAGTTCCCAAGCCGACGCTCTACCCACTGAGCAAAACCAGCTAGGGCTCCCCTCTTTATTCTTTAGAACTCCCTGGCTAATGCAATCAGACAAACCTGAGCTTCCCATTATGGGAGGTGTCCCACCCTGGCAACCCAAGACTTGAGAATGGGATGAGGAGAAGAGGATTGTGGGGCAGACTGGTCTCACGTACCTAGGTTAGAGGAGTTTACCTAGTCGAAACTCAACTCACAAAGGCATGAAATTTGGAACCAAAGATAAGCAATAATACAGTATTAATTTGTTACATTTGCCAGATGGTTCTTTGGATGTACTGCCCTTGGGGTCCTGTGTCAGTGGTAGATGGCCTTTCTCTCTCTCACATACACAAGAAATTTTGAGTATTTGATATTAGGGACAAATATTTTCCACAAATAAGGTTTGGTTAGTAACTTAAACAGTTTAAAAATATCTCATCTCTCTCTCTCTCTGCACACACACATACACTCTCTCTCTCTCTCTCTCTCTCTCTGCACACACACATATATAATGAGCAAGAAATAGCCTTTGCTATTTTAAGCAACTGAAATATTGGCTTTGTTTGTTAACATAACCTAGCCTATCCATACAGTTATGTTCATAAAGAAAGTTCTTAAATACAAATGCCAGTAGGTGAAAATATGGACCTATCCTAATTATATGTGCTTAAGTGTAAATTAGCAGAGAATGTATAAATAAAACTAGAATGTTTTGAGGTACAATAGTAGAGTTAAATCTGATTATTAGTGTACAATGTACAGGTTAAGCTTATATTTTGTCAAAAGCATGTATATACTGGCAAACGGATTTTTTCATATAATAGATAAAAATATGTTTTATAACATTCCCAAGTTAAATAACACAAGAAATATGATAAATGAAAAGATCAGTTTCTTACTCAAGAGAGATAACAACAAAGCACATTAGGGAAACCAAAATAACCTAAAAACAACATACTGTATGATACATCACAACAGTGAATTTTAAGTGGTTCGTGAAAACACCTTCTTCAATTTCTCTCAAAATAAGTCCCCTTAAGTCCTATGTGTGAACATACTTTTAACAAATTTCTTATTCCCTTTAAAATGCCAGTGCGACTCCTCTCCATGTACTTGGCTAAATGTTTTCTTTGGCAACAACTGTTAAGACAATTTCATTTCATTAGATCAATATTACAAATGTTGTACAATAAGAATTCCAAATTATGAGTGAGTTTTATTATAGTGACTGCTGCATACTTTTTTTCTTCCAAATACTATTCCTGGAAATGGTGGGAAACCTATTTAGCATAGTCAACAACATTGGTTATATTTGTTGCACATAAACTTGATAATGCAGAGATTTGAATTATGTAAACTTTTAAGTTAAAACCATATAAAACATACTTCATCATTTTTTTCTCCATTTAAGAATATGCAAGACATTCAAAATACATGTGACCTTTGGAAATCTCTAGATAAGATTTTGATGCGATATTAATGAAACTCCTTGTGCTTGGGATAATTTCTTTATATGCAAATTCTCATGTTTCTCATGCAACAAAAAACACTCCAAGTTAAAAGAAGAAAGCTTGAGTCTTTTTTCCCCTCTTTCTTTGGGACTCATTTGACCATCTGCTGGTAAAGGGGCTTTTAATTTTAATTTCTCCCCATTGTTAGGGTAAAGGACATAAAGAAAAAAGTCAAATAATTTAACAACTGTTGTTTTAGCAAATGATATGGAACTTATGAAACTCTTAATTTAAAGACAACGGTACCAAACCCCTGGGGATGTGTATCTTGTTTTTTACACTAATTTACAAAAACAAACGAGAGGTATTACAGAATTGTCAAGTGACACTGAAGCTCTCTTTCTTAGTGACACTGACTTCTCTTATTGCTCTGTTACACACCAGGGTTTAAATGTTTTCTGAACTCAAGTGTGCAAGCAAATAGAAATAGCACAGTTTAATGAGGATGATATGATAATCAAGATCAGAAAACTTTGTTCCAGTTTATAGCTTAACTAATGAAAATTGACCAGATAAAAAGAATCATCGTATCGCTCTACTCCATATTACACACAGGAAAAAATAATACTTTTCCCTCTCAATTCCTTCCAGTATGGAAAAAAAAAAGGTTTTAATAAATAAATATGAATTTCTTGGATGTAACTAAAATAAGAATAGAGGAAGGAAATAATTAACTTCTTTGGTTTCTATATAGTTATTTCCTTCATTTGGGGGACAATCATCTGGAGTTCCACACCTGATCAGAGCAATAGCACAGGACCTTGAGCTGAAGTCCAAGCCAGGAGTGTAGCCCCATAGAGTCCATCATGCTCTGTCCGATCTCTTATCCAATATTTTCTCCCAAGGAATTTTCCATCTAGGGTAGTGATAGCTCGGCCTAGGGCAGATATTGCTGTGGTAGTTTTATATCATGGATTCATTAGCCATTTGCTTTTGGCCAAGAGTCTCTTTCTTTAGCTGTAATTATGTGAGCCCAAGGAGTCCTGACGGAATACATCTGTTTCACTTTAATTTCACCCTTTGTGTGAATTCCCTTGTGTTTGCATATTATCTGTTTGGTATGTACCTCATTAATTAAGGTGTTTGGGATACATTATTCTTAAAAGTTCTTTTCTGTCTCTATTACATAAAATATTTTTATTGTATTTTGTCTTTACACTACACAGTTGTGAGCTGAATAACAACATTTGGTCAGTGAGGGAACACATATAAGATTATAATGAAGCAAAAAAAATTCCTATTGCCTAATGACATTCTATTGAGTATGGATGAAAACTCCCTCTTCTGGAAATGAATGCCTCAAAGGACTTTTATCCATAAGGAGGCCAAGTGAATACTGATAAGTAATATTCCTCCATAATTAACTTATGTAGTTTCCAAAAAGTCTTTAGCTGCTTTTGAAACAGCACACAAATCAAATTGGCCAGCTTAAAATTCATTCTCTCACTCTGCTCCCTTAAAGCAGAACTGTGATTAATACAATCATTGAGTTATTTTACTATGTATGTACCAGCTAGACTAGGAGCCAAAGCCTCACCTTCCCCACTGAACCAAAGGCTGGAGACATGACCTGCACTTGAACACAGGTCATGAAGTGAACCCTTTCATAAGTGAAGGGTCCGCCATCTAGGAAGATGCAATTCGAAAGCCCCTTCATAAACAGCCAAGTTCCAAAACTCTTCAATCAAAACTTGCCTTGCCAGCACTTCTGCATAGCTGCTCCCTCCTAACCCCTTATAAACCTACCCTGGATCAGGGAGGCAAGTTGGAGCAGTGTCTCCTGTCTCCTCATAGGTCAACCCACAAATAATAAAGGCTTTCCTTTTAAAAACATGTATTTTTATTGATTTCTGAGAGGAAGGGAGAGAGAGAAACATCAATTATGAGAATCATTGATTGGCTGCCTCCTGCATGCCCCACACTGGGGATCCAGTCCACACCAGGCATGTGCCCTGACCAGGAATCAAATTTTGACCTCCTGGTTCATAGGTCAATGCTCAACCACTGAACCATGTTGGCCTGGCAAAGCTCGCTCTTTTCCTCAAAAGCTGGTGTCAGAGTTTGGCTCCTATACACATTGGGCAGAGGACCTTGCTTGGTAACACCATCACATCAGCACTCACAGACTTGACACTCACTTTCATATTATGCAATGACTCTTGAGTTCACCGTCCAGACATAAGCAGTACATTCATGATCATATTCAGGTCTAGCCTTTTTTTTCCTTAAATATATTTTTATTGGTTTCAGAGAGGAAGGGAGAAGGAGAGAGATAGAAACATCAATGATGAATCATTGATCAGCTGCCTCCTGCACGCCACACACTGGGGATTGAGCCCACAACCTGGGCGTGTGCCTTTGACTAGAGTTGCACCTGGGACCCTTCAGTCTGCAGGCCAACACCCTATCCACTGAGCCAAACCGGCTAGGGCTAGCCTTTACTTTTAACATTGTAAACAAACAGGTTTGGCCGTATGTGCTGCACACAGTTTGTAGACTAGACTATACCGTAGTCTATCATGTTCACCTAATGATGCATTTTTCAGAACCTATCCTATCATTAAGCGATGCATGACTGTACTTAAAAAACAGTGTTAGAACGCACAAGCATTTTTGTGTTGCACACTGACTGCTCACTTTTTATCTTCCTTTTGCTTCATGTTTTATATTTGTAATCATCTCTCTTCTGGACTGAAACATGGAAAATGTTCACAAAGAACAGATAGGGATTGTTACATGATCATCATTCTACCTGCCCTGATTGTGTCTCAGTGTACAAAAAAACTATTGTCCTAATCTGTTGCTATACTTAAAAGAAAAACAAATGTATCAGGACTGTGGAAAGTACAGAAACATACTCTGATTCAGGAAGCTTGCCATCGGTTAAGAAAACCTTTCTATGTACTATTTCAGAAGCATAGGGAACCAAACAACTTTGCCAGCCATTTATCAAAGATCAAGAGTCTATCATTTCGAGAAGAATAAAACAAGCACTAAAGTTAGAGAAGTGAATCAATATATAGTATTGTTCTCCCACTTATTCAACTTCCCCCTTATATTCTTCTTCTTAGAAAGAAAAAAAATATATATACTTATCCTGCTTGCTACCAAGAATAAGTAGCATGCAAAAAACAGCATATAATCAACAGATGGAGCACAAAATATCTGTATCTTATCAATTTGATAACTGGAAGAATTTCCAGTTTTATAAAATGTGTATATCATGTGTGAGATATACAGAATTCAAAATAAATCCTTCACACTCCCTTTCCTATATTTTATTGATATGTTTGGCTTTATAAGGCAGCTTGGAAAACTTATCCAGCCATCATTAAATGTTATAGTAATCCTAAAAATAATGGTATTATAACTATGTAAATGTATTTAATAAACAAAATGTCTCAAACTCATTCTGAGCTAATCTGTATCTAACAACCTTTGAGATTTCTTTTAAAGATGAATTATATAAATTTCAAAAACATAATGCAAAAAGGACAGTCTCCTTAATAAATGGTATTGGACAAATTAGAGGTCCACATGCAAAAGAATAAAACTATACTGCTATCTGATACCATAGACACAAATTAACTAACATAGATCAAAGACTTGAATTTAAGACCTGAAGCAATAAAATACATAGAAGAAAACATAGGCACTAAACTTATGGACCTTGGTGTCAGATGGGTTTTTGTGAACTTGATCCCAAAGACAAGTAAAGTAAAAGGAAAAATAAATGAATAGGAACACATCAAACTAAAAAGCTTTGCACTGCAAAAGAAATCATTAACAAAACAAAAAGTCAGCCAACCAAATGGGAGAAAATACAGTGGGACCTTGACTTACGAGTTTAATTCGTTCCGTGACAGAGCTCATAACTCAAATTACTCGTATGTCAAATCAAAAAGTGAACGAGTGAGACATGTGATGCTGGGCTGATGTTGTGGCGTTCACTGTGACGTTTGCTGCGCCAACTAGCGGTGGGGTATCTGAAGCTGGGTCGTAACCCGAATTTTAGCTCGCAGCTCAAAGCAAAAAATCGGCCGAGAGACGGCTCATATCTCGAAAAACTCGTTAGTCGGGGCACCCGTAAGTCAAGGCCCCACTGTATTTTCAAATGATACCTCCAATAAAAAGCTAATAACCAAAATATATAATGAGCTCATATAACTCAAACAACAGCAACACAAAACCAATTTGGTTAAAAAAAATGGGCAGTGGACACTTTTCCAAGGAAGACATACAAGTTGCCAACAAAAATATGAAAGTGATGTTCAAATTCACTAGCTATATGGGAATTGTAAATGAAAACCACAATGAGCTATACCCGTTAGAATGGCTATTATCAATAACACAAGATATAGCTAACGGCTGCTGATGTCACCAATAGCACCAACTGCCCGCCTCCATCTGGCTGTCTTGGTTTTGTCCACACCCTGGCCACTTTCTTTCAAAACACTATCAGTCTGGTCCCTATCTCTCTTATTGAAGTGGAGAAGCAATGGTTTTTGTCCAATCAGAATATGCTTGGAGGAGATTAAAAATGGCGGCAGAGTAAGTGTATGCTGCATGGACATGCTCCCAGGAACAAACTGGGATTACAACTAACATACAGAAAAACTTAGTGAATAATCAATGGAAATTTCTCAGGAGAGAACCCTGATAACTGAAAGTGGAGACCACATAGAGACTGGTAGGAGGGACAGAGGCGGGAAAGGGCTGGGTGGGTGCCCACAAACAGCAACTGAAGTCCAGGAGAGATATCTCAGCTGTGGGGGGTTGCCAGTGAGAATTCTGGGATCTAATCCCCAAGCTTGTCCCTGTCCCACAGCAGAGAGAACCAAAACTGAGGAGGGTAACCATATAACATCTGGCTGTGAAAAGCAGTGAGGTGTTGTCTACCAGGGAGTAAGAGCTGAAAATTTAGGCACCCTCTTAAGGGCCAAAGTACAAAATTCCCTGTGGAGCCACCCACCTTGTGCTCTGGCAGAGGAAGCGTAAAATGGAGGAACTGTGAGAGCAGAAGCCGGGACTGGGGACTTGGGGGATAGAGCTCAGAAGGCAGACACCCCAAGTTTCCTAGACTGAGTCATTTCCTCACTCAGTGGAGGACATCTTTCTCACATAGACATTTGCCTTGCCTGAAGGGAAGACAGTTGACACACCCTATTGGAAAAAACCTTGCCCTGAGGCCACTTAAGAGCTTAAAAATAACAGTTAGCCACCAGGCAAAAGCAATTGCCCACCCTGTTGAAAATAACTCTGGCTACACCTGAGAATGATTGTCTGGGGGTCAACTCAAGTCAGAATCCTATCAGTCTGTAGGCAGACTTGGTCTCTGAAGGCTTTGAGTCTATGCCTGTACTAATTAGAAACAGCCTTTAACACCTGCACTAGAGATTGAGAGGTGTAGAGGATCTACCTAATACATAGTCACATACTCAAACAGAAAGCTAAAATGAGGAGACAAAGAAACAACCCCAAATGAAAGAACTAGAGAATCCTCCAGAAGAAGAGATAAATAAAGCAGAGATAAGAAATTTATCTGAAACAGAGTTCAGAGTAATGATGGTAAAAATGCTCAACAACATGATAAAATACATAGTAACTATGAAAAAAGAATAGTCTGAGATTAAGAATGACATAACACAAATAAGGAATACACTGGGAGGAATACATAGCAAATTAGGGGAAGCTAAGGATCGAATCATAGAATTAGAAGACAGAGTTGAAAATATCAATAAGATAACCAAAATATCACTCCATAAGAGAACCAAAAAGAAAAAAAAAACAATAAAAAAACAGGAGGACAGCTTAAGGGAGCTGTGGACAATGTGAAATGTAACAATATTAGAATAGCAGGTGTGCCAGAAGAGGCAGAAAAGGAGAAAAGCATAGAGAAGGTGTTTGAAGAAATAATGGCAGAAAACTTCCCTAACCTGGTAAAGGAAAAAGTCAGACAAGTTCAGGAGGCACAGAGAACCCCAAAAAAGAAGAACCCACACAGGCCAACACCCAGACACATCATAATTAAAATGCCAAAAATTAAAGACAAAGAGAGATAATCTTAAAGGCAGCAAGAGAAAAGAAAACTTTACCTACAAAAGAGTTCCCATAAGGCTGACACCTGATTTCTCATCAGAAACTCTACAGAAGGGAATGGCATGAAGTACTCAAGGTAATGGAAAGCAAGGATCTGAGACCAAGATTACTATATCCAGCAAGGCTATCATTCAAATTAGATGGTCAAATAAAGAGCTTCCCAGACAAAAAAAAGGGGGGGGCTAAAGAGTACATCATCACCAAGCCAGCACTACAAGAAATTCTAAAGGGATTGCTGTAATGAGAAGAAGAAAGAGAGAAGAGAGAGAAACCTAGTCATACAGAATTAAAATAGCAATAAGTAAGTACCTATTAATAATAGCCCTAAATGTAAATGGATTAAATGCCCCAATCAAAGGCATAGGGTAGCTGAATGGATATAAAAACATTATCCCACCTCAAAACAAAAGACACACACAGGATGAGAGTGAAGGGATAGAAAAAAATTTCCATGCAAATGGAAAAGAAAAAAAAGCTGGAGTAGCAACACTCATATCCAACAAAATAGACTTTAAAATGAAGGCCATCACAAGAGACAACAAAGGTCACTACATAATACTAGAGGGATCCATCCAACAAGAGGATATAACCTTGGTAAACATATAGGCACCCAATTTAGGAATACCTAAAGAAACTTCTAGAGGACTTTAATGGAGAAATACACAATAATACAGTCATAGTCGGGGATTTAATGGAGAGATACACAATAATACAGTCATAGTAGGGGACTTTAACACTCCTCTAACTTCACTGGATAGATATTCAAGACAAAAACTTAACAAGGAAACAAGACTCTAAAAGACACACAGGATCAGATGGATTTAATTGACATTTATAGAACATTTCACCCCAATGCAAAAGAATATACATTCTTCTCAAGTGCACATGGATCATTCACAATAATAGACCAATAACAACTGATGAAATAGAAGCAGTAATCAAAAAACTCCAACCAAACAAAAGCCCATGTCTGGAAGGCTTCATAGGGGAGTTTTACCAAACTTTCAAAGAAGAACTAACACCTATACTCCTCAAACTATTTCAGAAAATTCAAGAGGAAGGAACACTTCCAAACTTTTATTATGAGGCCAGCATCACCCTAATTCCCAAAACAGATAAAGACACTATAAAGAAAGAGAATTATAGGCCAATATCCCTGATGAACATAGATGCTAAAATCCTCAACAAAATTCTAGCAAATCGCAGCCAGCAAAATATTAAAAAGATCATACACCATGATCAAGTGGGATTTATTCCAGAGATGCAAGGTTGGTACAATATTCACAAATCAATAAACGTGATATATCACATAAACAAACTGAAAGACAAAAATCACATGATCATATCAATAGATGCAGAAAAAGCATTTGACAAAATCCAACACCC
>NW_005371796.1:242654-243765 GCF_000412655.1 Myotis brandtii | reverse complement strand
AGAAGTAAAACTGTCATTATTTGCAGATGACATGATATTGTACATAGAAAACCCTAAAGACTCCATCAAAAAACTAACATATTTAATAAATGAATTCAGCAATGTAATAGGATACAAAATTAACACCCAGAAATCTATGGCTTTTTTATATACCAATAATGAACTCATAGAAAGAGAAACTAAAAAAGCAATCCCATTTACCATTACAATGAATAAATTAAGATACCTAGGAATAAACTTAACTAAGGAGGTAAAAGGCCTGTACTGAGAAAACTACAAAACATTGAAAAAAGAGATAGAGGAAGACATAAACTAATGGAAGAATATACCATGTTCATAAATTGGTAGAATCAACATTATTAAAATGCCCATACTACCCAAAGCAATCTATAGATTCAATGCAATCCCCCGTAAGATACCAATGGTACATTTTACAGACCTAGAACAAACTCTCCAAAAATTCATCTATATATATAAGCCTAAGCAACTGAACGACCATTTGACCAGTTGCTGTGATGCACACTGACCACCAGCGGGCAGATGCTCAAAGCAGGAGCTGCCCCTTGGTGGTCAGTGTGCTCCCACGGTGGGAGCCCCGCTCAGCTGACTGACCAGCACTAGATGCCAGGCTAAAGGCTGGAGAGCGCAGCTGGCAGCAGCACAAGCCTCATTGGCCTCCACAGCAGTGTGCTACCGAGTGGTGGTGGTAGTGGCAGGTGCAGTGGGGTTGGGATGAATGGGAGCGGCACGACGCCTGGCCACCTGCTACTTTGCACACTACTACATCCCTCAGCGGATGTCAGACTACCGGTTTCAGCTGACATCCACCGAGTGGGCTCAGATTGTGAGAGGGCGCAGGCCAGGCTGAGGGACCCACCATGCACGAATCCAGGCACTGGGCCTCTAGTATGGAATAAAAAATGGCCTCAAATAGCCACAGCAATCCTCAGAAAGAAGAACAAAGTTGGAGGGATCACAATAACAGATACTGAGCTATATTAAAAAGCCACTGTTAAAACTGCTTGGTACTGGCATAAGAACAGACATATAGACCAATGGAACAGAACAGAGAACCCAGAAATTGACCCAAGCCATTATGCTCAATTAATAT
>NW_005371796.1:202819-242210 GCF_000412655.1 Myotis brandtii | reverse complement strand
TATTTTGCATCTACAATCTGATAATAGACAAAAAAAAGCAAGTGTTAGGGTGGGTGAGGGAAAAATCCACATTTCCTTATTCACCACTACTTAAGGAGCACCTGTTATATTAGACAGCAATCAACAAGACAAGGCGTTCCCTTATATTTTTTTATGGGTATTTGTTCTAGCATTTATGCTTGTTAAATGTTCATACTCTGAGTTTAGAGTAGAAAATATGTTCTTTTTCAAGATTGTTTCGGCTATTCTGAGTCCCTTGTATTTTCATATGAATTTTAGGGTCTGTTTGTCAATTTATGCAAACAAGGCATCTAAGATTATGATTGGGATTATATTGAATCTGCCGATGAATTTGGGTAGTATTATCATTTAACAATATTAATCCTCACAAGTCATGAACTTGAAATGCCTTTTCATATATTTAGGTATCCTCTCATTTCTTCCAATGAAAAATGTTGTTGTTTTTAGTATGCAAGTCTTGCAATTCTTTTAATTTATTACCTATTTTATTATTTTATGCTATTGTAATTGAAATCATTTCCTTAATTTTATTTTCTGAGTGTTCATTGCTATGTATAAAAATACAGACAAGTTTTATACATTGCCTTGTATCCAAAAAAAAAGAGAATATGCCTTAAAAATAAAATACTTGTAGGGTACTGTCTTGAAAATGATAACAATAATAAAAGCAGTTATCACAGAAGAAGAAAAAAAAAAACACAAAACCAAAACACAGGATATGATAAGTGTTGGAGAGGGTGTGGACAAAAAGGAACCCTTATTCACTGCTGGTGGGAATGTAAACCTGTACAGCCACTATGGAAAACAGTATGGAGGTTCCTCAAAAAAAATTAAGAATAGAGCTAATATATAATCCAGCAATCCATCTTCTGGGTATCTACCCGGACGTTTGGAAAACACTTGTGGGTGAAGACATATGTACCCCTGTGTTCATTGCAACATTATTCACAATAGCCAAGACATGGGAACTAAGTGCTTTTGATGGATAAGTGGATAAAGAAGATGTGGTAAAATTAAACACTTTATCATACTTTATATTTCTTCAATGTATTCTGTGGTGATTATCTACATAGAATATAAAAATTCAAGATATTACATCAAGATAACTTTTTTGGGGTCTTTTTGCTTTATATCTACTTTAGTATTCTCACTCCATACATTTAATCTGGTGACCATATCCTATTATCTCCATCTCTATCTCCTCAAGTTACTATCTACATCTTGTCAATCATTGTTCAATCTTCTTGCTATATAAGACCAATAGCTTGCAAATTTTTTTGATTTACAACCCTTATCTTATTCCATCAATTTTTGCATCTTCAATTTCAGTTCCTGGCTACCTTCCAACTCTGTATAACTAAATTGTTTTAAGATGACTATCGGATATCTGGGTATTCATTATTTCTGGAAGCTGTCTTCTACCTTTCAACCTCTCTATGATATATATAGCTGTCAAAATCCTGGACGTAATTCCAAGCACTGAATTTTCTACGAAGAAACATATTAAAGCCGTCATTGGGATATTTCTTGAGAAAATAACTAAGAGGTGTTAAATAATGGTAACAATCTTAATCAAATTTTCTAAGTTTTGTTACATTTATTAATAAAAGAGATGAATGTCATGTTTACTTTGTAAGGTCAATGAGAGTAAGTTATTTTTTCATGACCTATTAACAGCTATACCACAGAAACTGACTCTCTCTTCCATCTAAAGTGGAATTTTAATAAATATTCGGAATAATAGAACTGAAGATTCTAAAAGGATCTTAAATCCTCTAAAAATACAGAAATATGTCAGAAAGAAGTGTTAAGTTCATTTATGTTCTCAAAGCTTTTTTCTTTTCTTTTTTCCCGTAATCTGGTAAGGGCAATAAGAGCCATATAAACATAAAATGGCATATTTATTCAGGATTTGAGTCTGTATCAATATTAATAGCTCTCATTTCAGATATCTAACAATACCTTATTCTTTTAATTTTTTTATTTGATTTTTAATTGCCTATTGATTTATAATTTTTCAAATTGTTTGAAATCTCATGGAAATTGGGTAAGAACAACATCCTAGTAGATATCCATTCATATTCTGAACCACGTCATCCACTGGAGAGGTTTTTTTAAAAAAATATATTTTATTGATTTTTTACAGAGAGGAAGGGAGAGGGATAGAGAGTTAGAAACATCGATGAGCGAGAAACATCGATCAGCTGCCTCCTGCACACCCCCTACTGGGGATGTGCCCGCAACCAAGGTACATGCCCTTGACCGGAATCGAACACGGGACCCTTTGGTCCGCAGGCCGACGCTCTATCCACTGAGCCAAACCGATCAGGGCCACTGGAGAGGTTTTTAAAACTAACAAAAAAAGACCTAATTTATAGAAAACCTAAAATTATATTTTGTATATTTTAAGTTAAATTCTAATGATATTTTTGAATACATTTGAATTATATTCTCTAAAAATTAAAATAAGTTACATTAAATACCATTGATTAATAAAATGAAGTTCTCAGATATCATAATGAAATCTCATTGATTTAAAGCATATTTTTCTAACCTTTTTACAATACTTGTGCATAAATCATAACCCTTATTTCACCTGTCACTTCCTCAAATGCTTCTAGATCTGAAAGTAACATCTATAAAAATGTTAGTCTAATACAAAAAGAAAAGGTAATAGCACTCTGAAGCTACAGGGACTTGACAGACCAAGCATAAACCCTTAAGTCACAGATAAGAAAAGTGGCTCCTGAAAAGTGCGATTTCATTAATTTCCTAGAGAGATTTTAGATCAAAACTGGAACTAAGACCCGAGTATATTTTTCATCCCACTGCTTTCCTACAACTACACTGAGTATAAGAGCTAAACTATAATAAGGTCACTACATACTTGAGCACTCATTTGTAACAAACTGATTTCTTTTTTCTTCTTTTTTAAATATATATTTTATTGATTTACAGAGAAGGGAGAAGGATAGAGAGTTAGAAACATCGATGAGAGAGAAACATAGATCAGCTGCCTCCTGCACACCCCCTACTGGGGATGTGCCCGCAACCAAGGTATATGCCCTTGACCGGAATCGAACCTGGGACCCTCAGTCCACAGGCCAACGCTTTATCCACTGAGCCAAAACGGTTAGGGCACAAACTGATTTCTAAGATGTGTTTATTTCTTCATCATTATTATTTTATAGAGGCATATACTTTATGACACATGTTGTATGTAATTTTAAAACGTATATTTATAAAATGTGTTGTTTATAATTATGAATATTTAGTGAAACCATTTACTACACAAGTGTTTGCATAAAGTCATTTCTGGTATATAAAATTAGAAGTATTACATCTACTCTTAATAAATAATTGGTTCTAAAAATAAATCTTTTAGATTGGTAATCTTACTAGTACAGTGGAGCATCTCTGAAATCAAGCCTCTAATTAAAAAATATCAAGCAGTAAATAATTAGATAAAATGTAATAATATAAAGGGCTCATAAAGGGCTCATTCAGTCATTTACTCATTCTTTCAATCAACAGATACTTTTAAATGCTTTTACCTGTCAATATTGCTGCCTTGTGTAAAAACAATAAAAAGCAACACAGATCCCAAGGATTAGTATGGGAGTATTAAATATTAATAATCAGTAAAATAAATATTTTCAAACAGACAAATTCAATGAAGATACAGTACACTGTGCTAACGGGTAATAGATCTGGCCTTGTTTCGGGGATCAGAAGTGATTTTCCCAGGAAAGCACAGCTTAAGCTGGCATCTGAAGGATGGGCAGGAGAAGTACATTTTTAAATAGGATTTGGGGGCTCCTGCAGCAGGTGTGGCAGGGTAGTGAGTTCCAGATGGGAAGGTCAGATTGGAAAGGGTGCTGGGCTTTGAGGGAGAAAAGCATGGTGTGGTCTAATCTGAATGGGATAGAGAAAGCCTCGAGATGAAGACATAAATATGCAGAGCCATGAGGGCATGTTAAAGACTTTTTCTTTTTAAATCTAAAGAGAAGAAGGGTGGTACGTGAAGCATGTTAATTGAAAAGTGTAATGACAGGAGTTCTGTTGTGAAAGACAACCTCCACTGTGGTGTGGACTGCAGACTGGAGAAAGGGCACAGTGGATGAAAGGACGTCAGTGGATGTAACAGTAAATGAGAGGAATGTTGGTAGTGTTAACGTAGGTAGAGCCAGAGGAGATAAATGTGGAGTAGACAGAATCAAAAGGTATTTAGAAAGAAAATATCATGAATTTAATGGATGGACTAGACAAAAAGGCTTAAGATTACATTTAAGTTTTGACCTGTTAAATGGAACGAAGTATGATATTCTTCACTGAGAAAGGAAAGCCAGAGAACAATCAGTTCAAGATAAGAGAGTGTCCGTTATGACCTTGATTTTGGAAGTATAAATATATAGAGAAGGAATATTTCCTCTCCGTATTGCCTAAGGGTAACTTTTATTATAATTTGTGAGTATGCAAAACAGAGATTATTTTTGTATTATTATTGTATTACTAGAGGCCCTCAAGTAAACTGGGGATTAAATCAGCAAATCTCTTATGGTTATTCTGAGGATTAAATGGATCAATACATGTAACCTCATTACAATTCTGTTTGATACATTTAAAGTACCTCAATAAGTATTAGCAATGATTAATATGGGGAAAATGAAAATATCTTTTCATGAATCTCTTTTCACGAGATTCGTGCAAGGGGCTCGGCCCTCGCAGCCCCAGTTTCGTTTCAGCTGTCCGGTTTAATTAGTATATTACACTTTTATTATTATAGATTTTTCATACAAACAGCTATAAACATACTATTGCTCACCCTTCTATGTATTTCACTGTTGGAGGTGCAAAGGCTTAAGAATGACAGGTATTTAAAGTTCTTTCTCTGCTTCTTGCATGTGTAAACCTTAAGCAAACTACTTAATGTCTCAGAACTTCAGTTGTCTCATCAATAAAATCGGTAAAATAATGAAAATCCTATTACATATATCATAGGCTTGTAAAAGGTGAAAAAGATGTGAATGTGCAAATCTCTTTTAAATTCATAATTGTTATAATGATACACATTTTTATATTGTTTCTGCATATGCATGAGAAGTGTGAGGTGTATTGCCTTTGAAAGGTGAGCCAGGCAATCTCTGGATATTAATTCCTTGACCTGAATTTCTAGATTTAAAAGTCCACATTGCAATTACCCAACATATAATATATACATATATATCTTCAGATCTTAAATATTCCCAGGAAGCAAATACCTCAAGAACACCTTTGGAGCACCTTCATGAAAATATATTTTCATTTTCCCCATATTAGTCATTGCTAATACTTATTGAGGTACTTTAAATGTAACAAACAAAATTGTAATGAGGTTACATGTATTGATCCATTTAATCCTCAAAATAACCATAAGAGATTTGCTGATTTAATCCCCAATTTACTAGAGCATACAGAGGTTATATGTCAGCTTTAAGTTTAAGAAGCTATACATAAAAAATTGCAGCCCAGCATTTGGTCCCATAGGTAATACTTGAATCTGTATGCTACATTCTCAGTTCTCCTCCAATACAGCACTTCAGGGCAATAAGTGCTACAGTATTTTATACACCCAACATAAATCATATCCAACATGAAGTTCCATCATTAACTTGTGAGAGAGTAAATCAGTATTTTCAACCACCTTAAATTAAGCATTATGACCATCACAGGTGTTAGTAAATGAGTTCAATCCATTTGTGAAAAACTACAAAAAAAAGGGGGGGATTGAATGTGCTATAGAACTCATCTATCCATATAAAACCCTAATATGCAAATAGACCGAACAGCCGAACAAATGGTTGCTATGATGTGTGCTGACCACCAGGGGGTGCACGTGGAACAGGGCAGCAAGGGCAGCAGGAGGCAGAGTGTGGAACATGGTGGGCATCAGCCGTGGTGGGATGGTGAAGCAGGTGAGTGGGGGCACCAGACCAAAGTGGGGCGCTGGTCGCTGACATCAGGGTGAGCATCTGGTGGTTACTGAAAATTCTTTGGTCCTGCCAGGCACTCGCACCTGCTGCTGGCACCTGGTGCCGGCCCCAATTGCTTGGCTCTGTCAGGGGGTGCCAAGTGGCAGCTGCTGGCCCCAACCACCCCTCAGGGCTTCTCCACCTCCCCCTGCTCCTGAGGGGTGATCGGGGCGGCAGCTGCCTCTCGCACCTGCTGCCAGTGACGGCCCCACTTGGACCTGCTGCTGGAGCCGGCCCCAATCGCTCTGCGTCATCAGCAGGTGTGAGCAGGGCCAGTGCCATCAGGGCATAGGAGCTACAGAGTCTGCCAGCTGACAGGATAGGAGGGCAGAGGGGGTGTGGAGGATGGGCCGAGACCCGACCCTGTGCCCACTGCAGCCTAGCGGCCCACAATTCCTTTCAAGGTGCACGAATTTGTGCACTAGGCCCCTAGTTTTAAATAAAAATATACCATTTTACTTTTAACAATGTTAAAATATCAGTTTTCTTTACATCCACCAAAGTTTTAATAAAAGCATTATGCATGGCAGATATGGATACTAAAAAAAATCCATCATTTGTTTATGATATAGTTGAGTTATTTATTAAATGGGCAAGGCTTATTCTTTTATTACCTCATGACAATAGTAATCTTACTCTGTATATTCTGCTTGCCTATAGAGAAAAAGGACAAAGGGAGTAATAAAGAACTCTCAGCTCATATTGCTCAAGGAAGCCTTCAATCATGATAAGAGAACCCAAATGAAGTTTCAATTTGTATGTAATTATATGCAATTATAAATCTATTATTTTAACCAATTACTCTTTGCTCTGCAATGAATGCACTTCCACTTATAACTATTGGATAGATGACTGTTTGAACTTTTCAAAAGCAAAAGTTATTCTTAGCATTGTAGTGCTTTGACACAACCAAAGCTGACTTTCAAGCACTTCAAGGTTACAAAAAAAAATTGTGCAATGTCTGAAAGACCTTCATGCAGAATTACTATATTTGCTTGCTCTCCATGTTTACCTTAATTGGATGAAAGGTTATATAAGGTGGGGGAGGGTACTGCCAGACAAAGTATATTAGAGTCTTTTAAGAATGAATCACCGAGACCAATTGTGAAGAACAGGAGAATCATTACATTTTGACTTAGTTTTGATTTAGAGGTAGAATAAAATTTTGATAAAATAGCCAAAGGCCAAAATAAAACTATAAAAAATCTCTGGCAGTTTTGAAGAGAGGAAGAGAAGAAGAAAATGAGGGAAAGAGAGAGAAGAGAAGAGAAGAGAAGAGAGAAGAGAAGAGAAGAGAAGAGAAGAGAAGAGAAGAGAAGAGAAGAGAAGAGAAAAGAAGAGAAAAGAAAAGAGAATACATACATAAATACAATCTACCAAAACAATTTTTTTTGGAGGAGAGGGAAGAAATAAAAGAGAAAAAAAGAAATAAAATTTTATGTAATGTTTACTAACTGTACATATATTTTGGTAAGCTCAATAATTGGTGCTTGTGGAACAATTTTCAATGCTCTAAGTATACTAGCATATTTAATGACATGCTTGAAGGATTTATAAACTCAAAATTACATTAAACAAGTCAACCATAATTCTTAATATTTCTACATCATAAAAATATCTCACAATATCTGTAAATATGTTCATAGCTATCACAGGCCCACCCTTTGGTTATATGTTGTTATCTTGGAGTCATTATAGTTATTTTAAAATAATTACAAGGTAAATGGCTCACATGTTACAGTTGAAGTCTAACATTGTTTTAGGGTAAGCTTGCTTTTAGGCTGTGCCCCTTCCCTTCTAGAGCAGCTACGACATCCTGCTCCACCTTGAACTCCATAACCTGCTCTACAGAACAGTTCAATTGCAAATATTATTGCAATTGTGTGATTTCTTAGTTTCAGGAGGAATAATAAATGGTGTACATTAATCAAAATGTAGTGGCACATTTATAGTAGTTCTGGGATCTATGGCAACTCATCAAGAACTAATATTCTCATTCATGTTAAAACAAAGATTAAATTAATCAACAAGCCATTGAGGAAGT
Organism: Myotis brandtii; assembly: GCF_000412655.1. Taxonomy (NCBI): domain Eukaryota; kingdom Metazoa; phylum Chordata; class Mammalia; order Chiroptera; family Vespertilionidae; genus Myotis; species Myotis brandtii. Next base: position 234,134 of record NW_005371796.1, on the reverse strand, counting down.
ATTATTTTAAACATTTTTACAGATGAGGGAAATGAGGGTTAGAGGAGCTAGGCAAAATTCCAACATCTTGGGAGGTAAGAAACAAGATGGTGGAAGGCTTAGGTTTTATTTTGTCTTTTTCTCCATCAAGAAATTAGGAAAACAACTTAGAAACACACACATACACTACATCTAGAGATTCAAAGAAACTGAAACATGAACATATACAAAACTCAATCTGATACGTGTAAATACATAATTTTCCCTTCCAGAAACATTTCAAAGCTTTACAGGAGAGGAAAATACTTCTGTCCCTTTTCCTTACTTATAGAAATTAACAGGTTTAATTTCAACATGAAACATTTTCCCTCCAATATACCATGATATAGTTTAATAATTTCCAAGCATGACATGGAAGCATTACTAGTAAAGTAGTTGGTCTCATATGGCTATCCCAGGGAGCATAAAATGAAATACATATTCATATATCCTCTATTTACTAATTTATAAGACAGGCATTGAATATTTAATACCTGTATGAATTAATAGAATAGCTATAATGCCAACAAAATGGATAGGCTATGCTCGAACTACTCTTATGTGCCTATCTGTCTCACAGTTATCTATCTGTAACAGATGTAATAGATAAGGACTGGGATTTTTAAAAGGCTTCATAGTTTGTTTAGCTCAAGAGCCTCGAATAAAAAGCATCTTTCTAGTATCCAAGATTTCCATCACATAGCATTTTCCAAAATGTTGGGTTACTTGCTAGGGAAACAGTTTAAAGAGATGACGCCGTATTTAAAATCAAATACCATCTAATTTCAACCTAAAAGAAAATCTAATATAAAGTTCAGGTGGTTTTCCCAAATTTAACTAGAGCACACCTTTTCATTCAATCTGTAACTTTGCCTACTGGACTAGCAAACGATATGGGCACATTCATGAGGAGTTTAGCTTGTAAAAAGTGGGAAACAACCTTGGTTAAACTTGTAAAGGACAACAAGTAGAAAACAGAAACCATATGCTTGATACACATTTTTTTTCGTAAATAGCAAAGATTTAAACCAACACGGGAAGACTGCAGCTGAATATTTCACTGTGTGCCTCTGAGTGTGGCATCTGTGTGCCTAAGGCTTCCACTCCAGACCACAGATTTATTTGCCATGTTTGAATCTCTAAAGATTCCTCTCTGTGATTCATTCCCCTCTCCACTGCTCTGAAGAAAACTAAATTCTCTTTCATTTGCTGCAGAAAGTTTTTATCAACAATAATGCCCCAGCATAGAGATTATTGCTTTCAGCTGCATGGGCAGATGTAGGCACACTCATGTCTAACTTGCTAATTGAATAGATCCATAAATTATCTGGGAGTCACAAATAGACATCCTGCAAAGAAGTAAATGGTGTGCTTGAATTAGCTTTCCTATTGTCCTCAGTCTCTTACATCTTTAAACGTTTCTTCACATCCTAACAGTACATCGTGTTGCTATTACTTCTGCTTTTTTATTTTTCTCCCTTCAATTATTTATCTACTACAAGTTCAAGTTTAAAGTTGAAGATACTCTATTTTTCTTTAAAATCATTGTCACAGAAAACATTTACTGAATATGTGCTGCATTAGAATGCTGTATCGGTCATCTGATTATTATTTGTAAGTATCCATAAACATATTCAGGAAAGCAAAATACCTTGCCCTCATGGAAACTCAATTTACATTTGTACTACTTAGTCAATTCTCCTTTGATGTTTTGAGGTCCTTATTTAGATAAATCCCAATATTGTTTGCAATTTAGGAAGCCTTATTTGAACTTTACCTTTGAGACACTTAGGCACAGAGATTGACTTAGGCTTCAGTCTCTTTGCATTTATATGTTTCCATAGAAATCCATGAACCTATTGCCTGTGGGGCATAGATACTAGTAGAAGGTTTTAAAAAAAAGTTGGTGATGTAGGAAGGGTTGATTGGTTCACTTCTCTGCTACCAAACTCCAATCTTGATTCTTTGCATTATGGGACTTTATCATCTAATATCCTTACATTCTACTTCCTTGTCTTACTTAGGAAAAATAATAGTTTATGTAGAAAAGTAACATTATTGCAGTTAGAAAATTTATATTTGAGACACATTTATTCAGTTATTGCCAAGCAAGTTTAACTAATTACTTAACCTCCCTGGGCTTAACTTTTTGTGTCTATAAAAAGGCACTAATAATGGCCATTGCCTAGTTCAATTCCTAGGACTTAGTGGGCATTTCAGAAATATTTTCTCACATTTTTTTCCAACGAATCATTGTAAAAAATGACATACTGTAGATTAATGTTGTGGCACTTATAAGGTATGTGAGTGAATTTATTTTAGAAAATTTATTAACTTCTGATACCTTACTATAATATTTGACAATTAAAATAGGATTTTAAAAAATATATTTTTTATTGATTTCAGAGAAGGAGGGAGAGATAGAAACATCAATGATGAGAGAGAATCATTGATCGGCTATCTCCTGCACACCCCACACTGGAGATCAAGCCCACAACCCAGCCTGACTGGGAATCGAACCATGATCTCCTGGTTCATAGTTCGGTGGATGCTCAACCACTGAGCCATGCCAGCCAGGTTAGAATAGGATTATTTTGATGGAGAAAGGCTTAAAAGGCACCTGGCTGTATTTCATACAATATCTCGTATAATCCTCCAATAATCCTTTAGTGTATAAATTGTTTTCTACATTTTAGAAGTGACAAAAACAAAGGTCACTTATCTAAGGTTGCCTAGTTATAGAACAGTCACAAATTTAGATTTAAAATGCATGTCTAAGGACACAGGCAATAAGGTGCTGAGGGCCTGGGGCAGGGCTGGCTGAAAGAGGTCAATGATGGACAAAGGGGGACATGTAATACTTTCAACAATAAAAAATTATTTTTAGAAATTAAGTTAAAATAATTATATCTAATAACCTAAAATAGCCTTCTGAAATGAATGCATTTTCAAGTTATTTGTGTGCCTTAAAAAATAAAGGCCCAGAAAAAAAAATGCATGTCTCTCTTACTCTAAAACCTATGTTTTTCCCACCACACTATAATGGTCAATAATTGGGAAAACACATATTCAAATGTAACATTTCAAAGAGAGTGTCTTCAAAGATATATGGCTCTAGGAGAGAAATGACTATAGCAGAGCACCTGTCTGCTAGGGAGATGAAATAGGCTGAAGGGAGAAAGCACAAATGGGGAGAAAGTACCACATATAGAGCTATGGACATGGCAAGCAAGTAAGTTTCAGGAAATATGGAAATTCATTTAAAATATAGACACACAAAATTTATACAATAGGGAACTGCTTCAATCAGAATAGTGCACTTATTTGGCTATAACAACCACCATGTTCTAATGGCTTAAAAAACTCAAGGTATGGTTCTCATTGGTACTTCACGTTCATTATTGGCAACATTGAAATGGAGAACACGTGATTCCTCAAGATGCTAAGAGATGTGCTAGTGTTTGGTGGCATGAAGTCAAGAGGACTTGAATTAATGAGGACTTCAAGAGGCTTAAGCCAAGGCCATAGCTGTAGCAGAGAAACAGGAGAGAGAGATGAAGAGACGGGGATAAATGAGTTGGACAAGAAGAGGAGAAAAGGAGAAAAGAGCTTGACTCCAATAAAAGAAGACCCAAATTCACAGCAGTGATTGTCCTCAGCCTCTTCATTATGTCTCCAATCCAAACAAAAGCCTTTATTTGTTTCTTGTTACGATTATAACATTGACAAGAGTTATATAGCATGATTGTGGCTAATTAAGATGCTGAAGGTTTTTAGAGTTTTTAAAAGGTTTTTCATGGGAAGTCAGTACAACCAGTTGGAGAAGTGTAAAATGCACAGAAATATATACTGTAGGCATCAGCATAGGACAAATGCAGATTTTATTCAAATAGGGTTTTCAAAGATCAAAGCCATAAAAATTATTATTGTAAGTATTGAGGATAAAAGTGAGGTGAAGCCATAAACGGGAGATAAATAATGAGAGCAGAAATCATAGAGGTAAGTAAGGTGATTTTGCCAAGAAGCCCAGGAATGAATAAATGACCAATCTAAGGTATGACCAATGTGTTAGCTTATATAAAGTTTACAGAAATTATGAAGGACCTGATATCAGGTACTAAATTCCTCTGGAGCTGAACAAAAGTGTCCCAGGGATGGGCAGGAAGAGATTTGGGATATTTTACATGGAAGCCAGTGCCCAGAGTGATACCTCTAGCTCATTCTAATAATAGACCAGACACTAGAGTAATCTATGTAATCCTTGATATTCCATACACTATAACCTTAATATAGGTCATTGACTATTGCCACCAATTGCTTTGATGATGCTATAAAAGTCCAAACCAAGCCCTAGCTGGTTTGGCTCTGCAGATAGAGCACCGGCCTGTGGACTGAAGGATCCCAAGTTCTATTGTGGCCAAGGGCACATGCCTGGGTTGTGGGCTTGATCCCCATTAGGGGGCGTGCAGGAGGCAGCCAATCAATGATTCTCTCTCATCATTGATATTTCTATCTCTCTCTCCCTCTCCCTTCCTCTCTAAAATCAATAAAATATATATTTTAAAAAGTTCAAACCAAGCTAAGTAGGCATCATATTATGTTCATTTGTGTCCTCCAGAAATCAGATGTCAGCATGGAATTAGAAATATAAGAAATATCTGAAATAATGCCTATAAAAGACAGAGAGAATGGCAAGAGGTGTAGGTAGTGTAAACATTCAGATTGCAATGCTGGTCTGACATATGCGAATGGAGAGGGGGATAGAAAGAGGATTGAGTAGGAAGATTTACTCTCTGGTGCAGCTGAGAAAGTCCCTCCAGACCAGCAGGGATCTCAGGAGCAGAGATTGCCTATAGAGGAGTTTTGCTGTGAGCAGAAATGGCCAAGTTCATTCATTAGCTAAGACTGAACAAGAACCTGGGCTCTGCTTAAATTCTGCAGTGGGTCCCAAAGTTGCTTCAGTTGGAGTTGTCAATTGAATTTACTTCTCACAGCTGATTGGCAGGATCTTTCCTTGAAGGAGAGCCAAGTGACAAACTCGCATGTCATACACATATGCCCACAACGTTCCATAGTGCTGGATCAAATTCTGAACACTACATTTTATATGAAGTATACGAAATTAAAGTAGCTCCACAGAACTGGAATAAAGGCAGAGAAAGGAAAAAAAAGAAATAAATGACATCAAGATAAGAGAAGAATTAAGAAATGTTTGATAGTGCCCTGAAATATAAGAAGTATGATAGGCAGGAGAAAAAATATTATCATCGATTGATCCATCAATGTAAGCAATATCCAATGTCTAGCAATGACAGTCTTTACAAGTAGTGGGGTCCTCATCCCTAGAAATACTCACTCAGAGGTTAACTTACTACCTAAGGCGATGTTGATATGGGGTAGCTGCACCAAGGGACCCTGACCTAGGTGCCTTCTGCTCTAAGCATGCCATGTTGTTCTATGAGTTTTCTAGACTTAGCTACTGCACAATTCAGAGAAAAGCTCGTCATTTGCCCCACACTATTATGCTCTTTCGGAGAAGTAGACAACTACCAAGCAGAAAAGCTTTTTGTAAATTGTCACTGAACACCTAAAACTACAGCGCAATGCCACATTATACAGCCATGAATTACACCTCATGAGATTAATAGGAGAAATAATTGATGTCATTCTCTGTGCTCCAAGAGCATTTTGCATATGTGATCTCACTAGTCCTCAGGGCATTCCTGTAAGGTAAGTTGGAAGGCAGCATCCTTATCCTCATTATGAAGACAGCAGAATGAGCAGGTAGAGGATAGGACTGGCTCGGAGCTCTCTGTAATTGAGGGTGTAGAGATAAATTGAAATCAGGATTTCTGTCCCCATGTATTAAAAATGGACAGTTCTAAAGCTGTTCCTCACGATCAGTAACTTAAAAACACTAACAAACACAATCCGAGAATATGAGAAAGAAGCAGTACTCACCCTGTGGGCCCTAGCCTACTCTCAGCATGAACTTCCATTAGCCTCTTTGTGAAGTGTAACTGCATGGAGGCTGGTGTTGTGATGTGGCTCCAGGGTTTTAATAGAAATGCACACTGGGTCCCAGAATGTAAAGCAATAAAATTATAGTCTCTCCTTTGAGCCAGGATGTTAGAATAAATTAAATGGTGAGCCAGATAAATAACTTGCCCTATAACTTGACCTGACAAATCTCAGATGCTATTATTATCACTAATTAACATGTGATCACCCACCGTGTATTAGGTGTTACTTTCTTCAACTAAATAGAAATAGAAAGGAATAGAACTGAACTAACTATAAAAGATAGCAAAAGAAAAATAATCCAGGGTTAAAGCACTTACTAGTAATTGGAAGTAGGAAGACCTGGATTTTTGTTGTGGTTTTTCTACTAACATTCCCTGCAATTTAGAGAAGTTTATTTAATATCTTTACATAAAAGTTTCCTATTTTCTAAAATAAATTGTGCATTCATAAATGATTTTGAGTTCCATCCAGTTCTAAGATTCTATTAATAGTATCTTGTGTTTTTATATGTTTTATTTTAAAGACTCAAATCCTGAACTACTTTACCTTGACTGACGGACTCCAGAGGATGTCATTTATAATATCACCTCTACTTAAGCTACTTCCATTGTACATGGCTCCTGTATTTTAGTTAACAAAGAGGATCCTTTCATTTCAGTACAAAACAAAGAGACTTTTAAAAGTATACTTTGGTATAGGTAGTTCTTGTTTAACAGATGTTACTCAAGTGATGCAACATATAAAGAGACTAATGAAAAACCAGGCATTGAGCAAACATTGAGCCAGGTAAAACAAGTTGAGATTGAAGGATGAACTCATTTCTCTTTCAAAAATGTTTCAGAAACTGGATGTCAGAATCATAACCATATTCTAGTGAAGTACACAGAAATAGAACTGTGATATTTATAATAGTAAATAATACATAACTAAACAGTTGTTATGTATAATGGAAAACATAGTATGTCAGAAAAATGGGTTTTGGTCCCAGAACTTTAACTTACTTATGAGGCACTAAACAATTTTTTATTCAGACTTTCATGCATGCTAAAAAATTATTACATACCTCCAATAAGCCAGGAAATTTTAGGGGATGAGATATGAGTGAACAACAGTAAAGAGAAGAGAAGAGAAGAGAAGAGAAGAGAAGAGAAGAGAAGAGAAGAGAAGAGAAGAGAAGAGAAGAGAAGAGAAGAGAAGAGAAGAGAAGAGAAGAGAAGAGAAGAGAAGAGAAGAGAAGAGAAGAGAAGAGAAGAGAAGAGAAGAGAAGAGAAGAGAAGAGAAGAGAAGAGAAGAGAAGAGAAGAGAAGAGAAGAGAAGAGAAGAGAAGAGAAGAGAAGAGAAGAGAAGAGAAGAGAAGAGAGCTTTGATTAATGTTTAGAATACAAGCAGGTCTCGGGTTTCTTTGCCTTTTAAAAGTAAAGTCCACTTCTGATTTCCTCTTCGACATATAGAGAGCTTGGAAGTTGTCACTTGCATCCTAACAGTAAGAATGAAGCTGAACAAACTAAAAAACAACGACTTTCATTAGATCCACCAGAGAATTGAGGTCATAGGGCAAGTCACAACAACAAAAACTAGAGACAGAGATGAATACAGACAATCAAAACTTACTTGGAGCCCAGGACCAGAAAACTGCTGCTGGAACCAGTGCCAGCAGGAACACTTAAACTATAATTAACAAATTATGGAGACTTCTGGTCAAGATGGCAGTGTAGATAAATGCAGTAATTGCATCCTCCCACAATCACATCAAAATTACAGAACAACCATCATTCAGAACCACCTGAAACCTAGATGAATAGAAGTTCTACAACGAGTAATATAAAAAAGAAGCCACATCAAGACTGGCAGGAGGGGGCAGCTATGCAGAATGGGCTGGTCGCACATGGGAGATAAAAACTGGGAGAGAGATTCAGCTGTGGAGGTTTCCCCTGAGGAGAGAAAAGTTCCAGCCCCACCAGCCCAGGGTTCTAGCAACAGGAAGAGATGTCCCCAAAACTCTGGCTGTAAAAACCAGTAGGGTTTGTGACTGAGTGAGATGGAAGACACTGGAGTCCCAGGCAGTTCCTCTTAAAAGGCTAGTACACAGACTTACTCGGACTCACTCCCTCTGAGCTTCAGTGCTAGGGCAGTAGCTCAAAAGGGAAGAACCAAGTGGTATGGCATCAGCGTGAGAGCTAGGGGGGCAGCTTTCTTCCAGACAAAAGTGCTGACAGAGGCCATTGTTCCTTTTCTGAGCCCTCCTCAAACAAAGCAAGCAGGTGGGTGCCATAGCTGACGCTCTGTCAACCTGGCTCACACTGTTTGTCCCACCCTAAAAATTCCCTCTATCCAACTTGTTTCCAGTGGCTTTCCAAAGTAATGGCTTGTCTTAGCTCATACTTTAGACTATTCCATACTACTCATTAAGTGACCCCAGTTCTAGCACTAGCAGCAGCCGGCCTTGGTTTGCAGCTTGGCCTCGCCTGGGCACCTCCAAGCCCTGCACACGTAGCAGCCATCTACAGATCACTTTGCAGCTCATGCAGGGTGGCCCCAGGCAACACAAAGGTGGTGGCTGACCTTGGCCTTCATCTCCTGGGAGGCCCCATAGCCAGCACATCTGGTGGGCAGCTTCAGACCATGTCAAAGCAATTCAAGGGGCAAACTAAGCAAACCTGAGAGATGAGGTAAATCCTTCTCTTTGGGGCAGGGTCCGGCACAACTGATCATGGTGGTAAATTGTCACAGCCAGTCCTTACAGCCTATCAGCCTGGTAAACCCCTCCCATTGATGTGCAAACAGCAGTCAAGGCTCCCCTACAACAGAAGGGTGTACAAAACCCACACGGGGGGATGCACCTGTAAATGCACTACTTCGATAATTGGTGAGGCTGTGTCGCCTTTCCCTACAGCACACCTACTACATAAGTCCACTTTACCAAGCCCAGGTGACATAGCAGTTCTACCTAATTCATAGATACAAGCCCAGGGAGGCTGCCAAAATGAGAAGGCAAAGAAACATGTCCGAAATAAAAGGACAGAATAAAACTCCAGAAAGAGAACCAAACAAAATGGAGACAAACAATTACTAGATGCAGAGTTTAAAACACTGGTTATAAGGATGCTCGATGAACTTAGTGAGAACTTAAACAGTATTAAAAAGGACACGAAAACATTAAAAAAGAACCAGTCAGAAATGAAGGCTACCCCAATTGAAATAAGGAATAATTTACAGGGAATCAATAGTAGAGTAAATAAAGCTGAGAATCAAATCAGTAATTTGAAATATATATAGAAGCAAAAAATATCCAATCAGAAAAGCAAAGGAAGGAAGGAAGGAAGGAAGGAAGGAAGGAAGGAAGGAAGGAAGGAAGGAAGGAAGGAAGAAAGAGAAAGAAAGAAAGAAAGAAAGAAAGAAAGAAAGAAAGAAAGAAAGAAAGAAAGAAAGAAAGAAAGAAATTTAGTGTAAGGAATGTAAAATAGCGTAAGGAGTCTCTGGGACAACTTTAAGCATACTAACATTCACATCATGAGGATGCTAGAAGGAGAAGAGAGAGAGCAAGAAATTGAAAACATATTTGAAAATATAATGACAGTAAACTTCCCTACCCTGGTGAAGGGAATAGACATACAAGTCCAGGAAGCACAAAGAATCCCACACCAATACACATTGTCATTAAAATGTAAAAGAAAAAAGACAGAGATAATTTTTTAAAAATATTTTTTATTGATTTTAGAGAGGAAAGGCAAGGGAGACAGAGAAATGATAAGAGAGAATCATTGATCAGCTGCCTGCTGCATGCCACACACTGAGGATCGAGCCCACAACCCGAGCATAAGCCCTGACTGGGAATCGAACCATGACCTCCAGGTTCATAGGTTGATGCTCTACCACTGAACCATGCTGGCTGGACAAGACAATGAGAGAACCTTAAAAGCAGGAAGATAAAAACAGTTACCTACAAGGGAGCTCCTATAAGACTGTCAGCTGATTTCTCAACAGAAACTTTTCAGGCCAGAAGGGATTAGTAAGACATATTCAAAGTGATGAAAAGCAAGGACCTACAATGAAGATTATTCTATCCAGCAAAGTTATCATTTGTAATCAAAGGAAATATAAAGAGATTTCCTGAAAGAAAAAGCTAAAGGAACTCATCACCACTACAAAAACAGTATTATATGAAATGTTCAAGGGTTTCCTTTAAGAAGAAAAAGATTTAAAATGTTAACAATAAAATGTCACTAAATACATATTAATCAATGATTAAATAAAAAATAAACAAGCAAAATAGAATTAGACTCATAGCTACATTTTGATGGCCATAAGATGGGAGGGTTTGGGGGGATAAGTGAAAAAGGTGAATGATTTAAGAAGTATAAATTTATTGTTACAGAATAGTCATGGGGTTGTAAAGCACAGCATAGAGAATATAGTCAATAATATTGTAATAACTATATGATTTCAGATGGTATGAGATTTATTGGGATGATCACTTAGTAAGTTATATACTGTCTAATCACTGGGTTGTACACCTGGAACTAATATAATATTGTGTATCAACTGTAACTTAAAAATAAAAAAATAATGTAAATAAGAAAAGTTACTGAAGGCTCAGTGTTGACTAGCTTGAGAGTTAAAAATGTCACTGTATTGATTAATATTTTACTGTTAAAAGAGAGTAGTGAGTGGGAATTCAAGGTGATGGTGGAATAGGTTACCGCTCAGTTTTGTCTTCGTCAGTTTGCAAGCAAAATGCCTCTATTGGCATTGTGGGGTCCAGCCTCATGGACAGGGAACCTAATTCATCAACTGGTATGTTCTGGGTAATAGGCAGACAGATGTTTGTACTGTCTGTGAACTCTGAACAGTTACGGACCCCCTCAGCTCTGGTCCAGATGTACCTGGAGAACACTAACCTGGTCAGTCACCCATAGACAGAAAGCCCTTGTGGGAGTCTGGATTTACATAAGAGAAGTCCAGTCACTGCACTGGAACAAAACATAAAAGTCTGAACGCTTTAGAATGGGTAAGAGGAATAGTTTGACTTTGCCCTTGTCACCTGTCCCCCAAGGCCGCACAGCTTAGAGATCCAGGAGACCTTGTGGGCTATGATTTCTTCCACAGGAAAGAGGAAATGAGGTGAGTACATGCCTGGCCTCCCCATCATACTGGATGCTGCCAAAGAGTTTCATTTTTCTCTCGAAGCATGTAGAGCAGTGGTTCTCAACCTTCCTAATGCCGCCACCCTTTAATACAGTTCCTCATGTTGTGGTGACCCCCAACCATAAAATTATTTTTGTTGCTACTTCATAACTGTAATTTTGCTACTGTTATGAATCGTAATGTAAATATCTGATATGCAGGATGTATTTTCATTGTTACAAATTGAACATAATTAAAGCATAGTGATTAATCACAAAATCAATGTGTAATTATATATGTGTTTTCCGATGGTCTTAGGCGACCCCTGTGAAAGGGTCATTCGACCCCCAAAGGGGTTGCGACCCACAGGTTGAGAACCGCTGGCCTAGATGATCTATTGGATACCTTGCAAATTAATATACAAATTAAGAGTTCCAGAAGGAGAAGAAAGAAAGGCAGGGGTTGGGCAAGGAGGAAGGGGGCACAAAGCTTATTTAAAGAAATAATGCAACAATAAAGATTAAAAGAAAGAAAAAAAACGAATACTGAATAAGAGTCCCTGACTAGGAGATAATAGTTGCTGGGGTGTTTTTTTTTCTAATGATTTTGTGCTGAAAAAAAAAATCTATTAGAAAAAATACAAAATTTCATAGATGATATTCATTGTAATATAAAATTATGATAATTATGGTTTAAATTATAACATAGTATTATAATTAAAATAAAATACCTATAGAAAGAAGTAAAAAGTATTTTTTAAAAAAGAAGAAATAATGGCTGAACCCTGGCCGATGTGCTCAATGGTTAGAGTGTCAGCCCCCAGACTGAAGGGTCGTTGGTTCAATTTCTGGTCAAGGCATGTACCTGGGTTGTGAATTCACTCCCTGCCCCATCAGGAAGCAACCAATTGATGTGGCTCTCTCACACTGATGTGTTTCTCTCACTTTCATACTCTGCTCTTTTTGGGAAAGAAACTGACTTGAAAATTTTCATGTGTGTGTGTGTGTGTGTGTGTGTGTGTGTGTGTGTGTGTGTGTTTGTTTGTGTGTTTTCCAGGTCACTTTGCCTCTTGCTTTGATTAATGAAAGCTATTGGCAGGAGAATGGAGGAGACTGGGGGGGAGGAAGAAAGCAGCCTACATTTTTCTGCCCCTCCTTCAATCACCACTTTTGATAAAATAGCAGTGGTTACTTCTTCCCATGGGTAGGATTTTCTGTGGTTCCAGTTTCTGGGGTGTGGCTTTGACTCCCAGGTCATGATAGCACAGTCTTTTTCTTTGGTCACTCCTGACCTAGCATTGAGAGCAACCTCATGTATTTATTAATTTCAGTTACCTCCTATCTCTTGCTTGCTTTTACAGCTTTTCTAACAGTTTCATTACTGATTTACATATTAAATTATTTCTATTTAGTTTCCTGGTATGGGTTTTGTTCTTCTGGCTGGATACTGAAATACTATACCAGTTGCTAGCAATGACATATGTAAAATTGAAATATAGGATAAATCTATGAACTAAATGATATCCCAGGCCACTATGATTTTATTAAATGTCTCATTATAAAGTTCAAGTAATAACTTCATTTCAAAGATTGAGTAGACAAGCTAAAAGTAGTGTATTACTCAGGATGTTCAGAAGAAAACCGAAACTTAAGATGGCTTAAATAATATAATTCAACTACTTTTATAACTGAAAATACAGGGGTAGTGGGGGTGCCAGATACAGTAGGATTAGGGACACTGTTCCATTCCTCTGTTTCCACTCCCCATTCCTTCATACAAAGTCTTCACTGAAGTCTGGCTTTGATTCTAGTGGCAATCTGATCATCAGTGGCAGCTAGGTCTAAATGTTTATATTTCTTTAATACTTCATTCACCATCACTCAGGCGTTTTACAAGTCCTTAGGTTTGCTCTGTTTTTACTAACACTGAACAAATATTTATACTCAATGGAATGCCATGGTCTCATTAGCTCAGTTTCTCTAATGGAATTTGCTTACATTCATCATCACTAGTCCTAGAACTGTACACAATGCATATCCTATCCAAATAATACAGATGTAACACTTTCAGCAAGTAACAGCTCCCTAAAGGGAAAGATTTTTTAAAATATATTTCTTTATTGATTTCAGAGAGGAAGGGAGAGGAAGAGATAGAAACATCAATGATGAGAGAGACTCATTGATCGGCTGCCTCCTGCTCGCCTCCTACTGGGGCTCCAGCCCACAACTCAGGCATGTGCCCTTGGCTGGAATCAAACCCGGGACCCTTCAGTCTGCAGGCTGACACTCTATCCACTGAGCTAAACTGGGTAGGGCAAGGGAAAACATGTTTTAGAAAGAAGGAAGTGCAAGGATGGATGCCATGTAAATATTCAACAAATGTCCACTACAGTGAGGGTTTGGAATTTCATTTTTTGTTAAATAGAACTTTTTCTTTTCTTTATGTTACTCTGACCTCTACATTGCTCTGAAATTAGGTGAGCCTGAATGGAGTATATCTGGCCATCATCTGCTATCTTACAGGGCCTAATAGGGAGTTTTTACAGGGGTAATGGATAAAATGTAATGAAAAGCTGGATCAATGTTACTCCCTTAAAATCCTCTTGTAAAAGTAATTACTAAAACTCACTGTGAATTCAAATATAAGTGCATTTTCTAAATTACTTCAAAATGTATATGGACAATTAGGAAACCCATCTATGGGTTGCTTTTCTCTAGGAGCCTAAGACACAGTAAGAGTGATACATATGATTAATGACAATAAAACATTATAGCCAAGATGTGTGTATGTGTTTTCCTGAGATACTCCATTTCAGAGTTTATGATCTATGACTGGTTGGTTGGGATCAAGCAATTACACTTTCACCAAGGTGCTATTTAACGCACATATATTAATAGGTATCATGCATGCACCTGTAGTGCTTAATCTGGCCAGAATGCTGTGCTAAGAATATCCCATTTAGTTCTCACTACAGTCTTATTAATTAATATTGTTCTTTCCATTTATAAATAAGGAAGATAAGCTTAAATAAGTGGAAAGAAGTAAAGGGATCTTAAACTGCTCAAGTACAACCAATAATAGTATGCCATAGAAAGACACTTGAAGTTTTCTTGCTATCAATTGATTCTTTACTGCTGTAGCCTGATATTAGCTAAGTGAACAACTTTAAACAAAGCGGGAAGCAGCAACTATTTAGAGCAGGGATTAGTAGTACCCTCTCCAACAACAGTAACCATAATAATAAAATCCATTTGGTTTAAAGGCAGAAAAGAACAAGCCATCAAAAAAGGAGTCAATAAGGCACCCATAAGCTACACACACTCCAACAAAAAATTGCTTCTTTTCCAGCTTCACATTGACACTGGCAAATTTTAAGACAGAACTCAAGAGCCACCGAAGGAGGAAGAGGGTGGGGTGGAGAGGAGAGCTGGGAGCTAAGAGCATGAACACTCTTTCTCTAACTTCCACATTGGCAGTTGTGAAGATGTCTCAGGATTCTCCATTCTCTTGGCAAGGAATCTAGCCTTCATTCTCCTCCTTACATACAGCTTCTTCCATCTTTATGTTTTTCAGCTAATACCACGAAATTCAATATTCATGTAGCCATCCCTCATTTTTTTAATACAATTTTCATGCAAGTCTGTACATTCCAAATGTTTACCCATCTCCTAAATCCCCCCAACTTTCCTCGGTACCACTGGAACTCAGGCACCAATCGGCATCATCCCCCATAGTCTTAACACCTCAGAATGTTCCCTTCTCCTTGCTCTTACAGAAACTTGATCTAACTCTGGAGATACAACTTCTGCAGCCTATTCTAATAGTTCATCTTTCTCTTTAATACCCCAGAAAAGGAAGTGATTGCCTCTCTGGTTGTTGACACTTTCAATAACTGTCTTTTTCCTGAAAATCTCTACCTTAAATCACTTATCAATAGATTACTCTCTACAACCCTTACTTATTGACATTGTCTTAAAGACTTGGAAGATCACCCCTTTTGTTTTTGAAACACTTAATCCCTGAGTTTTTGTCATTATCTTGAACACTTCTGTCACATTTTTAGCTGATTTCACCATCCATGTTAGCTATTATAGCACTACTGTTGACTTATCAAGTCCTTGACATCTTCACCTCCTCTTATGTTGACTTTAACTACTTCAACCATTCACTTCCTAAGTGTACCCTATATCCTGTCATTACCAATTGCTGCAACCCTATCATAATCTCAGTTTCAAGCATCCTACTCTCTAATGCCTCATATATCCAGCTAATATAATCCAGAACAATAATAGAGTCATCAACAATCCATTCATTTTGATCAAATTTTACTCTCAATCCCATGTCTTCTTTCCCTGCCACCATGAATAGTCCCTCCATGAGTCAAAATAATCACTTCCATCTTAAACTATCCTTCCGCACTCTCAATCTCTTTAACCTTTTAAATTCAGCATTTTGCCTATTCTGATTCTGTATCCATATAACTGAATGAAACTAGAAACCCATGCAAAAACAGACCATGCCTAGTATACAATACATTTATGACATCAAACTTCAAGTATTCTCTTAGTGCTGCCCCGAAATCACATACTCTTTCCTTAGGCCACCATTCACTCTCCTGGATAACATTTCCAAGCTTTCTCATTTATCCTGTAAATCCTAATAACTTCTGTATCATTTTTATTCTAGCATTACTTTCCATCTCATTAAGAATGAAACAGATATTAAAAATGTTCACTTTATATTTACCTACCTACCTTTTCCCTCTTATTATTATGGGCATGTTATGTGCAAATGAATGTCAATCCTTCCAATCTGTATAGATCTCTTTGCCATTTGCCTACTGAAATGGCAGCAGTTTCTCTCCCTCTCCTGCTTCATCCAAGCTTATCGAAATCATTACCATCAGCATATATTATGCTGATGCATATATACAGCATATGCATATAACTTATGCATATTATTTCTCCCATTAAAATATTTCTCTAATGACTGCTATTCTTTCCTTTATATGTTATTTTCCCCTTTGGAGCAAAATTCCTTGATAAATTTGCTCAAACTAGTTGCCTATAATGTTCTCTGTATGTATTGACTTGACTCCATACCAAAATACATTTGCCCTAAATTTGTACCCAATTCCTCTATCAAGTCCAATCATTATTTTTCAGTTCTCTTATTTCTTCAGCTATCAATAAACATGTGGCATAGTTATGCATCTCTCCTGCTTTAAGCATGTACTTTACTTGAATTTGAAGACAACACACTATCTTGTATAAATAAATTCTGCCTCTCAGGTTAATTCATCATTGTGATAGACAGGATAATGATTTCACCAAAGATGCCCATGGCCTACTTCTCAAAACCTGTGAGTATGTTTACCTTACATGGAAAAAGAGACTTTATAGATATTGTTAAATTAAAAAATTAGGGTGGGCACATTATCCTGGATTATTCCAGTGGACCCAGTGTGATTACAAGGGTCCTTATAAGAGAGGGAGACAGAAGAATGAGAGCAGAGAAAGAGATGTGATGGCAGAAAGAAAGGTCAGTGAGATGGAACTGCTGGCTGTCAAAAGGGAGGAGAGGCCCACGAGCCAAGGAATGCAGCCTGATCCTTCCCTAGAAGCTCAGAAGGAATACACTTCCGGTTTGATTTCAGCCCAGTGGAGCCTATTTTTGGCTTCTCACTTTCGTAACTCATAGAAAATTAATTTGTTGTTTTAACCACTAAATTTATAGCATATTGTAATAGCAAACAATAGAAAATGAATACAAGCATATTCTCTCTCTCTCTCTCTCTCTCTCTCTCTCTCTCTCTCTCTCTCTCTCTCTCTCCTGCCTCTCTTCTTTTCTTAATATTGGAGCATTCCTGGAATCAATTCTTAATTTTTCTTACCTTCTCTTTTTTCCCCTCTCCTCTCAGCTCCCCCTTCACTTTCTATCACTTTCCTTCCTTTGTCCCCCCTTTGTCCCCTCCCATTTATTTTCACTCTTTGAATGATCTCCATGTTCGTGGCTTTAACAAATATCTAAATGTTATTTTTTTTAATTTGAATTATTTCCAGGCATAGTGTCAGTTCTCTAAACTTCAGTCATTAATATCTCTACTTAGAGCTAATGAACATCTTGAAAATGACAAATTAAAAAAAAATACCACAAAAATCACACAAAAACTCTTTTCTGTGTCTATTAATTACAATTCCACTATTTCAGTTCCTCCATCCATAAACTTTGTAGTCATCCCTCTATCTTTTTGTTTTTCTCTCAAACCCTGCATCTAACTTATGTTGTACGTATTATGTACAGATGTCATCTTTTTCTACTCATCCACTTGTATTTATTAATTACTGAAAAATTGTCAATCTTGCTGTTCCATGCTCACTGGAGGACTGCTGCTGCATAAAAATATTCTGCCTAGATTGCTCTAGTGTCAAATATCTATGTGACTCACTCCCTTACCTCCAGTAGGTTTTGGATCAAATACATTTTTTCTCAGGGAGGCCTTTCCTTACCACCACGGCTTAAGTCATCATGTTCCCAACCTGTCACTCCCTAGCTACCTGTCACACAGTATTTCCCCAATAGCTCTTATCACCATCTCACACGCTATATACTTTACTTGTATGTTTTTTATTGTCTATTGCTATCAACTAGGATGTGAGCTTCATTAGGCTAAAGATATTTTTGTTTCATTTACTGCTATATCCTCAGTGTCAAAAACAGTGACCAAAACATAGTAGAGGCTTGATAAATATGACTTATGTTTAAATGAATATACCTTTTTCATAAGCCCTCAGAGAACAGATATAATGTGAATAAGACCAGAGATTAGGTCCCGTATAGATCAATCTCATATCTTTCAGTAATGAATGTATTCATTTATTATTTTTTATTCAAGAAGCATTTACTCATTGCTTACTATGATAAAAGCATAGTGATCATTATGCTAAGTGAAATAAGCCAGTCAGAGAAAGATAAAAACCACATGATCTCACTCATTTGTGGAATATAGAAAACAACATAAACTGACCTATTGCAAACAATGAGGCACAACCCCCACCCCCATAAGGCACTTGGTGATTTTCACACCTGATGGAGGGAAAAACAAACAAAAAGTACTTCTTCAGAGCAAGAGATAATACCTATAAGCCAAACCAATGGACACGGACAACAGGGGGATGAGAGCATGAGTGGGGGGGGAGGTTGGGGGTTAATGGGGGGATGAGGACACATTTGTAATACCTTAACCAATAAAGAAATTTAAAAAAAAGCATAGTGATAGGTAGTAAACATGTATTTTGATAGGCATCATGAGAGATACAGCAAAGAGCAAGACAGTTTGGATTTTGAATGATTCCTCTCAGGTAGGAATTTTTTTAAAACATAAAATAAAAATAATGCAGGGAAGACTTTGGTAAGAACCATGATAAAAGCAAAAGTGAAGAAGCTTTATATGTAAAGAAACTCTATTAATAAAATCTTTTAATCATGAATATATAGAAAAAGTAATGTTGGACATTTCTCTCTAAGCTTCTGTTCAATCAATTTTCAATTCCTCCCCAAAATAGTTTACTGGATAATATATTACTTACTATTGGCTCCACAAAATTAGAAAGCTCATGACTTAACATCATAGGAATGCAATTCATTTATATTTAGCCATGATGCATATTAATCTTATTTCCCATAGGAAAAGCAAGGAATATTAAACATTATACAAAATAATTATATTGCTATGTGGTCTAACAGCACTTAAAAATATATTTTTATTGATTTCAAAGAGGAAGGGAGAGAGAGAAAGAGATAGAAACATCAATGATGAGAGAGAATCATTGATTGACTGCCTCCTGACGCCCCCTACTGGGGATTGAGCCTGCAACTCACACATATGCCCTGACCAGGAATCAAACCGTGACCTCCTGGTTCATAGGTTGATGTTCAACCACTGAGTCATGCCAGCCGGGCCAGCACTTTTTTCTCAAAATGGATTAAAGGTCTTACACATAATATTTTCTGATATTCACGTAAAATGGATAGAGACTGCTAGCATCATAGGTCCATCTTTCTTTAGACTACCCTGGGCCAAAAATAATACTGCTCACTTAGGCCATCCCTCTTGTAAATATTCATCATCATTCCACAAGCTAGATCAAGAAACAGAGAGTAGATGGACTAGGACCAATCCATCACTTTTACTTGAAGGAGCATATTATCTTGTGGACTGCAAGAAACTGCATTTTATTTAGATATGGAAGTTGGCATTAGTACTATTGAAATTTTCAGTATTACTGGGGGCATAATTTAATGTGGCTTATGTAGATTTTCTTTATAGTTTTTTATACCCCAAACTTCTAAATATCACATAAAATATATGGATAATAGGAAAGCATGCATTCATTAAGTTAATAGTGAGAGTCTATAATTGCCAGTATAAGCAAGTCAGTTTGATTAAATGGATACATCATAGTAATATAGAAAATTAATTCCAACAGTGATAATCATTATTATCTGAAATTCATCATCAGGAGAGAGGCATATTGAAGTATTGAAAAAAAACACACAGCAACACATTCTGCACATGCTCAAACTCATGATATTCACTATTTTCACCTCCATTACCCTGGTCCACTCTTAATGTGCTTAATCTCCCAGAATGAAATAAGTAAGTTTTATGTTTCCCATTATTACATCAGAGCATAAAGTATAAAAAAAAATCTCATATTAGGCTCTAAGGTAGAAACTGCATTGGGTTAAGAATCTGACTCAGGTATCCATTCCATTTCTGTCATTTATTAGCTGTATGATCTCAGGACAATCATTAAATGTAATAGAGATATTATTTCCTTAACTGGTAAATTGGACTAAATAGATCTGCCCTGCTCACCTTAAAATATTATAAAAATCTGGCAAAATGTACATTTGAAATTTTTGGTTTTACAACCATAAAACTGTTGAGATGTAAAGCACTTTTTATTGCATCATTCTGAGCTTCATTATTAATTGCCATTACTTTTCAAATTAATGCAATGTAATTTAAACCATACTGTCAAACCAAACTTAGCATGTAGCTCTGATTCAAAATTATATCTGAGCACAGTCACTATATCAAGCTCTTATAGCTTAAGAGTTACCATGGTTACATCTTCCTTATTTTGACCCTTCATTAAGAATGTGTCTTTAATTTTTACTTTTAATACTTGAGTTTCTTTAATCATCTTCCTGGAGATTTCATCTCTGCCTATATTTTCCACCATCACCTCTTGTGGGCTGATTAGGTAATCTTCATAGAGCAACATTTTCATTACCAATGTTTAACTTGTACAAAGCTAAATTCATCAGTTCACTTAAACCTTATACTTCTTTCTGCTTTTTTAGGCTCAGCATCATGGAGTATTTTATGTTTTGTTTGCATCTCTTTCTCACCTCTTCTACCGAATCACTCTCTTATACCCCTTGTTCAGGTCTTGCTCCCATGGTGGCACACATTGGTAAGCCCCTTGGGATGCTTCATTAGTAAAATATATTACCCAACTCCATACACAGGGCTTTACTTACTAGTACCTGTCTATTGGACTCTTCTTAACTGCAGAGACCTTTTCCCCTGATTCTAACACAAGGCTTAGTACAAAGTATCTGCTCAGTAGACGCTAATGAATTAATGCATAAATAATTATTTCCTTCTAGATTCTTGCTTTAACTCTTGCATTTCTTCTTTTTTTAAAATCTTGTTTTGTGTTAAGTGGGTTTTGTGTGTGTGTGTGTGTGTGTGTGTGTGTGCATCCCAATTTTAGTTTAAACCTGGGATAGCTCTACAAGCTCTCTCAGAGCTGAAACAAATGTGCTTTTATGGTGTTGGAGGAGGGCAGAAGGAATATATGTCAAATTTTTACAGTGAGCTGTGAATCAAATTCATATTTTTGAATCACATACCAAAGTTCCATTCACATGTTCACATGTCCACAGATGAAATATTTTAAAAGAACTTTTGTTAGGAAATTATTAAAATAAAATGCATACATTTATGAGCTTAGCAGTTTGAAGAGTTTTGGTAACTTTATACGTCCATATAACCAACACTGTAATGAAGATATAAAACATTTTTATCAACTCCTCTTTGCCTCCTGCCACTTTGCAGTCAGTTCTGCCCCATTCTTGGCACCAGACAACCAGGCATCTGTGGCCCCTCCCCTCCATCCCAGGCCCATGTGGCATGGAACATTTCAGGAAGCACAGGTCCTGAAATCTCTCTCCAGAACTTTCTACTGAAAGCTGAACACCGTGCTTGCTTTAAAAGTAGAATATTTAATGTTATCCCTTTTTAATTTTTTATTGATTAAGGTATTACATATGTGTCCTTATCCCCCTATTACCTCCACCCTCCCACTCATGCCCTGACCCCCCTGTTGTCTGTGTCCATTGGTTAGGCTTATATGCATGCATACAAGTCCTTTGGTTGATAATGTTATCCCTTTTTTATTACAGAGAATAAATTGAAAGGTGCATTGAGAATTGAGAGATAAAGAGTGGATAAATAGCATATAGGATGTGGCTGATTAAATTTATAAGAAACTCCAAACTGTTTTTGAAAGTGGTTGACCATTGTACTCTCCTATCAGCAACATGTGAGCTATGCAGTTGAAACACACTGCCTTCAACACTTGGTACTGGCATTCTTTATGCTCTAGCCATTCTCACGGGTCTGTAGTTGTATCTTGTGGCTTTTTAAGGACATTATTTTAGTGCGATTTTAGATTCACAGAAAAATTAAGAAGAAAGTACCGCTATTTCCCATATATACCTGTCCCCAAACATGCACAGCTTCCCACATTCACATCCCCCATGCGCAGTGGATTTGTTACAATCAATGAACCCATATCAACACTACATAATCACCCAGAGTTTTTAGTCTACATGAAAGTTCACCGTGGTTGCTATACATTTAATGGCTTGGACAAATGTATAACATGTATCCATCATTTTAGTATTATACTGAGTATCTCCACTGCCTTAAAAATCCCATGCTCTGCCAATTCATACTATCCACACCTCACCACCAACTTTGACCCCCACCACTACCACTGATCCTTTTACCCTCTTCATAGCTTTGCCTTATCCAGAATGTCATGTCATTGGACTCATGGAATTAAACAATATGAAGCCTCTACAGATTGGCTTTTTTTCATGTAGATGCATTTCAGCTCTTGTACCCTGAGATCTTCTATGACAGCCTGGGCTTCCCAGTTCTCAGGTCTCAGGGGAAGCCATAGACTCGCTTACATCCCAACAATGGAGGCTTCCACCCTGAACACCCTCAGTGCACCCTTATAGGTCACCTCACCTGTACCCCCCTCACAGAGTCCCCCTCAACGCTGCTCTGGGGTTGCTGTCTAGGGCCAGGTTCTGGATTTCTCAGCACTGCAAGCAACAGAGCTGGGGAAGTTGCTGGCTGGAGTCCTCTACCCTCCACCTTCCTTCCTCTACTGTCCAGCTTTCTGCCCCACTCACCCTTATTTGAGGCGTGCCAGGATCTATCCACTCCATCAGATTTTTATTCTACTCCTCTGCAATCCAGAGGCCAAAATGGCTTCCTCCCCTCAGGAGCCGTGCACAGCAGATGCTTCTACCCATGGCTAGATAGCTCATTTCAATTTTATTTTATTTTTTAGCTCTGAATAATACTCCATTGTCTAAATGTAACAACTTATTTATCCATTTATCTATTGAAGGGCATCTTGATTGTTTTCAAGTTTTGGTAATTGTGAATGAAGTTTCTATTACCATTTATGTGCATGTTTTTGTGTGGGTATAAACGTTGGGTTAATAATAAGGGGCACAATTGCCCTGTTTCCAGATCTTAGCTATTGTCAATAGTGCTTCTATGAACATAGGGGTACATACATTCTCTCTGAATTGTATTTCGGGATTTGTAGGATGTATTCCTAGAAGTGGGATCACTGAATACATCTGGGTATTTTCATGTTTTTATTGGCCATTTGTACATCCTTTTCTGTGAAATATCTGTTCAAATATTTTGTCTATCCTTTTCTGTAAAATGTCTGTTCAAATATTTTGTTCAGTTTTAAAAATTGATTTTAGAGAGAGGATGGGAGAGGGAGAGAGAGAAACATCTATGACAGGGAAACATGGATCAGCTGATCAGTTGCCTCCTGCATGCCCCCTACTGGGGGAACCAGCCCTCAAGCCAGGTATGTGCCCTGACTGGGAAATTGAACTGGTGACCTCCTGGTGCATGGGGTGATGCTCAACCAACTGAGCCACACAAGCTGGGCTATTTTGTATCCCCCTCACCCCGCACATTTTTTTTTTTGCAATCCTCACCCAATAATTTCTTTTTCCCATTGATCTTTACAGAGAGTGGAAGGGAGGGAGAGAGACACACAGAGAGAAACATCTATGTGAAAGAGACACATCAATTGGTTTGCCTCTCAGACATGCCCTGACCAGAGTAGGGATCAAGCCTGCAACCAAGGTGCCCTTGACTGGAATTGAACCCTCCACTCTTCAGTCCAAGGGCCGACACTCTAATAACTGAGCCAAACCAGTTAGGGCATATTTTGACCAATTTTTAATGGGTTACTTTTTATATTATTGAGTTTTGAGGGTTATTTAGATGGTCCGGATATAGGTTTTTTATTGGATATACTGCAACTATTTCCTCCATTTGCTTACCTTTTTATTTTTTACATACCTTCCATATCTGGATAGTCAATCATTCTAATAAATTTTTGTTGAAAATGTTATCCTTCCCCATGGAATTACCGCAGCACCTTTTAAAAAATCCATGGACTATACATGCCAAGGTCTATTTCTGAGCTCTATTTTGTTCCATTGATTT
The DNA here is from genome assembly GCF_000412655.1 of Myotis brandtii. Taxonomy (NCBI): domain Eukaryota; kingdom Metazoa; phylum Chordata; class Mammalia; order Chiroptera; family Vespertilionidae; genus Myotis; species Myotis brandtii. Next base: position 210,115 of record NW_005371796.1, on the reverse strand, counting down.
ATGCTTATACTTATGTCAATACCATACTGCTTTGATTACTTTAGCTTTATCAGAAGCATTGAAATTGCAGATTCTTCCTTCTCTTTCAAAATTGTTTTGGGTTTTCAAGATCATTTGTATTCTCATATGAACTTTTGAATGTCACTTTCTTAAAAAGAAAGATAAAAGTATCCCACTGACATTGAGTCTATAGATTGGTTTGAAGAAAATTGCATTTTTACTGTGTATAACATGAGGTCGATGGGGGTGGTGAGGTAAGGGAAAGGCAGTGGTTGTGACTTTTCAATGCTATGGAGATAATGCTAATTATAACATAAGAACTGTGGACTGACTACTGCTATTGTCTTTGAAATATATTTTAAAGAAATGGAACAGTCATCTAGCTGGCTGCCAGTTTAAGGCATGTCCAGAATGCAAGAGGATTCTTTGTAGTAGCTTTTAAGAAAAATAATTTTCTGTGGATTGTATAGAAAATCAGATCAAGTATTTGGTGGAACTAAAAAGAGACCTAATGCTTATATTCAAAAAGTCTATGATATAAAAATCAGATGGGGAAAAGGTGAGATATGTGAAATATCTAGATATTGAATCTAGATATTTCAATGAATATGCATTAAAAATATAAATACTCCCAAATTCTACAGATTTACAGAAGCAGCCCTGACAATTCCAGAAGAGTCTATATTTGATAGAGCCAATCCTATATAATAAAAGCATAGTATGCAAATTGTCCCCTCGACTGGGAGGTCGTCCAGGAGTTTGACCAGGGGGTGGGGCCAGCTGTGGGAAGGGAGGGAGGCCCTGGTCAGCAGCCAGCAGTCACTAGGGACCCTACCAGTACACGAATTTCGTGCACTGGGCCTCTAGTAATGGATATTGAAACAGTGTCAAGTGTCTCACAAAGATAATGCTTGTTCTATTTAAGACCTGCTTCTGCTACTCATCATTGCTGTTGAGGTCAATTTTAGGTTCAGAGCTTAGAACAGCCCAAGCAAAGAAGTGCAGTGCTTCTCTGGGGAGAAATAATGTATCACAGCTCCTAAACCTGATTAATATGTATGGGCAGGAATTCAGGAAGAATTTGCCAAAGTGGATCTCGATGGGCAATAGGAGTTGTTGCAGAATATAAGGCTGCCGAAGGAGGATATGATGATATGGAGTGCTCATCTGTTCCTTGAGGATCAAGCATATTCACAGTGATACCTCATCCAGTCCTAAGAGTCAACTGGTGTGACTACTGGAAACATGAATACAAAAAATTACATATGACATTGTACTACTGAAAGCATTAGAAAACCCAGAAAATTGGAAATATTAGATGGAGCTACTATGTAAACCCTGAGACTGAACCACCTGAATATGTTTATCAGTGGGACTCTCACCTAGGCCAACAAGGAATTAACAGATGAAGAAGAATGGAATCTTTGAGAAATTCACTAGTAGCTATCCTCTGTAGGACAAGATTGACTGTGGAAGACATTTCTGTGGACCGGGCTTCTTAATTTAATTGGGCATGATAGGATCTCATAATGTCAGAAGCTAGGTAACAAGACAGTATGTATAGACAAGGTATTTGTGCTTAATACAAAGGATAGCAAAGATGCCTTGCTTCACAGGCATTTGTTGGAGTTAATAACTTAATCTCAGGTTGAGCTAAGTGAATGAACAACTAAGTTGTCATTCATCTTACAAAACAATAATTTTACTTAACATCCGAGCAACTTTTAAATTCCCCCAAAATTAAAAATAGAACTACCCTATCATCCAGCAATTCCACTTCTGAGTATTTATCCAAATAAAATGAAAACACTAACTCAAAAATATATATGTACCCCTAGGCTCATTGCAGCATTATTTACAATAGCTGAAATATGGAAACAACTTAAGTATTTATTGATAAATTAATAAAAAAAGATGTGCTACACACATACACACACACACTGGGATATTATTCAGCCAGGAGAAAAGAGGATACCCTGCCATTTGCAAGAACATGGGTGGCCCTTGAGCATCTTATGCTAAGATAGTCAGACAGAGAAAGATAGTGCTATATGATACCACTTATATGTGGAACCTAAAAAAGCCACACCTGAATGAAAAAGAAAGAAAAAATAGAGTAAAATGGTGGTTGCTAGAGGATGGGGGATGGGGATATAGGACAGATTTTTTTTAAGGGTACAAACTTACAACATATAGTCAATAAGCCCAAGACATCTAATGCAGTATAGTAAATATAGACCACAATATATTATAATCAACAAATGTGCCAAGAGACTGCAATGTAATTATTCCAGCCACTAAAAAAAAGTTAATTATGTAAGTGATAGAGGTGCTAATTATTGCTATAATGGCAATTATATTACAATAAATAAATGTATCAAATTAACACGATGTCCAACTTAAATTTATATAATGTCATATGCCAAATATAATTCAATTTAAAAAAAAGAAATGCATGGATGGACTAATGAGATTGTACAGAAAGCATGCAAATAGTGTTGTCTAGCATCAATGACCTCAGGAAGTGTCTGCCTCCGAGGTCATTCTCTGAAACCAGATGGGGAGGATTACATGGTCTGTGGATGTCAGTCAAACTCTCTGGGCTGCGTCAGTGCTGGCTCAGTGGACCAATGAATGTAGTTTCCATTGTGGCAGTGACGAAGGCTATACGTTAGTTCGGCAATTTTCAACCAGTGTGCCCCAAGAATTTTTAAAGCATGCGATGCCTGATTGTTTAGTAAGGGCATTAACCACTTTACCCTTATCTTGGCAAATAAAAAAATGACAACAGCCAACACAACATTAGCCTTCTGGTGTGAATGCTCTGTCTTAAACTATAAATATATAGGTCATATAATAGATTTGTAGCTTATTGGTTGCACAATAAGGTTGTGTCTGATTGGTTAATTCTTGGTACCAGAAACCCTTATATGCCAGCATAGGTAACTGATTTTTAAAAAAGAGTCACGTTGGAGCAAAAAAGGGTAGGTAATTACTATCATTATTATTATTCTTTTGTAAATCAATCGAAATTATACCTATTTTTTCCTGTTAGATTAGTAAAAAATATATTTTTGGGCATGCTGCAGAATGTTAGTAATTAGTTTATGTGCGCTATGACATGAAAAAGATTGAAAATTGCTGTATTAATTCAATAGCATAAGTTCCATCTTATCAAGGCTGATCTAGCTACTGCCACTGCCAGTAGCAAAGAGAAATATTGAGCCCTAGACATGACATAATTCCTTAAGAAGACTAGTTATCTACTGGAAGACATGATTAATCAGATACCTTCCAACCTGGAAATTTTGTACCAATTCACCCTTACCCATAAGTGATACCTACTGCAAAATGCATTTGCCTTCTACCAACAGTACTAATGTATAACTTATATAATGATTCATGTGTTGATATCTAATCCTATGTAATATTGTTGCAGCTCAAAGGACCACTTTATGACAAAGGCAGATCACTTCAATAGGCACAAGTATCTTAGCAAGACATATTCAAGAAACAGAGGGACTAATTATATTGTGCATGATCTTTAAAGGCCCAGTCAGGATGTCAACTTAGAGGCAGCAATATGGTAGGATTAGGATATTACCTTTCAAGGTGTGGTAAATATGCCAAATTACCAGATAATATATGGTGCTATGTCTCAAAGAACAAGAATTCACAGGGTATAAATTAAGAGGTAAGATTTGGCTGGCCTTCTCCAGGTAATTGCTGTTGGTTCATATATTAAAGAGTCTGACTACATTTTTTAATGTCTGACTCTTGATCAACATGCATCCAGAAATGCCTAGAAGGCTGTGCCCTATTCCTGAACTGTCTCTCAGCCAATAACTGAATGAAATGAGCTACAGAAGCCTAGCCTCATTTCCTCTCATCCAGACAACTCTGGGGTACCATTCATTCTTCAGAATTTTGCATAAGGTCAGATTGAGCTTGACTTAAGCTGAATTCATATCCTTGTCTACCTTCTTTCTCTGCCCTATTCTGCTTCCCTTACTCCCCTATAGATTTCATATTAAGAGTACACATTTCATTAATCCATTGCACAACAGTCTAATCTAAAGCTCTGCTTCTTTGCAACCTCAGCTAAAATAGTTTATATCACAAACGGTCCTAGGACTCGTAAGAATAGGATTCTAGAGTTGGTTTATTCTTGGGCCCTATAACAATGAAGACCCCATCACTTATGAAAGGCGAACTATTAGAAGGGAGTGGAGCTGAAAGGGATGCACAATTTGGTGCAATAGTTCAGGCCTTTGATCAGTGGAGAATAAAAATAGTTATAAAGACCTAGGCCCTTGCTTAGCATATTTTATACTTTCAGTAGAGAAAATGATTAGCTCAGATGAACTAATGCCCTATATAACACAAAGAACACAAAGTATACGCACCAAATGTCTTCTTTGGTGGCATTTGAAGAGTCTTTCATCTCCTGGAGCCAGATGACAGATTGAGCTGGAAGACTGGGCACATAATTAATTGCAAGAACTGAAATGGCTGACTTCAGAGGAGGATGAGTTTTCAGCCAACGTTAAGCCTTCAATGCCAAAGGCAGGAGCCTGCTATTATAACCGAGTTATCTGGGTAGACTAAAGAACCCTGAAGTCTCCAATAACACTGAACTCTCTGGGATTTCAGGAGTTGCCTACTTACTTTGTCAGATGATAGAAGCCCCTGCTTCGATTGTAGACTTGGCAGATGCCTTATAAGACAATGCTTTTTTTCCTCTCAGAATCTGCACCTATCTCTCCTACTGGCCACCAGAAAATCAATAGAATCAAATCTAAGCATGACCCCAGTGGGGAACACTAGGGCTTGTAAAGGGAGAGAATGCTTATATTCCAGAAGGTCTGGCTAACATGTATGGCAAAGAACTGGGAGCACTTGCCTGGGGATAAATCGTGAAGGCGCTGGATAAAGAAGAGCGAAATATGAAGCTGGATGAGGGAGATTCTATCAATATGGGGAATTGTCCTTTGACACAATATTTAATATCTTGTCAAAGGCCCCAGGATACAGCTCTAATGTCCTCTGGGATGACTGGGGGAAGTTTGGAAGACTATAAACCTTGTTAAATTAGTATGGATGCCAAAATTTCCATAATAAACCCCCCAAAATGGGAACAAGGACACAGAGAGATGAATGTGCTAAAGTGGATTTGCCATATACAACCAAGATACCAGGGGCTGAGGGCATTCTTCAAGAGGGTTGGGAGGATTTTTGTTCACCAAATGATAAGGAACATGCTGGTAAGGGCAGGTGACAGTGGCTGGCTGTCCTCTGTAGCCAATTGGATATAATCTCTTCCCCATTTTGAATCGCCATAGCATTTGATTATGCGTTGTTTATAGGAACCTAACTAAAATCAAGCATCATATTATTTGTGTTCTTGTTTCCTTATCCTCCCATTTGGTCCTGTTTGATTCTGAACACTTAGCACTATACCTGTTACAGTTAATGCTAAACACGTCATTGTTAAACTTTTAAACGTGAAGTCAATTTATATCACCTGAAACACCAAGTATACTATTTTGAAACCAGTAGGCACTCAGTAAATAATTGTTAGAATAAACTGAGGTTACATTACCAAATTAATCTTCCTACAGTACCATTATCATAACATTAGTGCTCCACACAATTGTCTACAACATTTTCCTATTAAGTTAGAGAATACAATTAAACTCTTTTGTGTTATAGTTAGAGCCTTCCAACAATCTGTTCCTAACTTTTGCATCTGTTCCCAAACATTATAACTAGGCTCATTGTTTACATCTATTCTAAATTAACCTTGTGCTTGAACTAAAGAAGCATTTTCCCCGCCTTTACTCCCAAAAATTCTCTGCACTTTCTTCCATCTTAAATTCTATGCATATTTGTATTTTACCTGCATAACCCATTTCTAACCAGCCTGGAAAAATAGTCCGGTGCTAAATAATTAAAATGATTCTTATTGTATGCCTTTCAACAGATAAATCCATCCCTATGTGAGCATGCTGCTAAGAGTAGGGGATAAGGGCATTTTATAGCTATCCTCTCTCCTTCCTTCTATCCCTATTTGCACTTTTGAACCTGAACTTCTGAGGTGCTCTCCCTGTCTCACTGTTCCATCATTGACTACAGGACCCAAAGCCACTATAATAAATATTTGCACCACCTGTACTTCTGTGATGCTGTACAGCACCAATTTTTGTCTGAGTAAAATTCTTCAATTCTAATGTTCAAAATAGAAACAGTCAATTATAAAATTCATAATTAATCAAATAGAATTAAATAAATTATTCAAGAGAAGTATTATTCTTGGAAGAGTAATCAGATAAAAATTTAATCTAGATGTTTCTATAATGAGGATACATGTGATGTAAGAAAATTGTCTCGAATGTTATTCTTAAAGAATAAACAATGAGTTTGCTAGAGGTGTTAATTTCAATAAAGCTTAATACATTAAACTAATAATATCCATGGGCAAAAATGGGGTGTCTGTAATAAACTTGACAAGTCTAGTAACCAAAAGTAACCTCACAAGGTAATTTGATCATAAATTCCTAAATAGACAGGTCATGGTGCATAGTCTCACCCCAGACGTATAACTTCTTTAGTAAAAGGTGTATCTTTGCCTTAAGCAAGCCCTGTCCACTCTTCTTGTGGATCTAGGTTAACATACCTTTGAAATGACAGAGTCATACATTTTTTTCAGACCCCTGGGAGGCATAACTACCCTCAAGGGAGCATATAATGCTGTGAATTAAATCTGCCTATGTCCCTCCTTAATTCCAAATGTATAAAAGAAACTGCAAAACTGTCATTCTCTTAAGCATTTTCTCAGTCTGTTGAGATCTTGCTTCTTGGCACATCTTGTGTTGAACTCAAACTAAAAAATCCTCTAAGGGTTTGGAAATTTCTTACATTGACATTTACTTGATTCCAAAGAAGCCCACCCAGGACCACCCTGCAGAACAGGGCCTGGTGCTGGGTGGCAGCCGGGGCCCACTGTGCCCCGCCAGCTCCTGCCTCGCATTGTGTCAACTTGGGTGAGTTTTCTCTTGGAGTGTGGACCTCCCTGCTTTTCATATCAGGTTTGCACCTTATTTGAACCATCTTTGAAAAATCCTCTAGTCCATGGTCAGCAAACTGTGGCTCGCGAGCCACATGCGGCTCTTTGGCCCCTTGAGTGTGGCTCTTCCTAAGCCTTAGGAGTATTAACCTAATTAAGTTAATAACAATGTACCTACCGATATAGTTTAAGTTTAGAATATTTGGCTCTCAAAAGAAATTTCAATCGTT
>NW_005371796.1:193342-202689 GCF_000412655.1 Myotis brandtii | reverse complement strand
AGTAAAACAAAGACTTATATTTTTGATATTTATTTTATATATTTAAATGCCATTTAACAAAGAAAAACAACCAAAAAAATGAGTTCGCGTGTCATAGGTTCGCCATCACTGGCCTAGGTGAAAGAGGGTTGAGATAACCAGGGAAAGGAGAGGGGGGGGGGAGAGAAAAAAAAAGAAAAAGGTGACCCTTTTAATCTTGGATTCTTATTGGAGTGCTTACTGAGAGTCTGAACTAAATCTTTGCTGATAAATTAGAGACAGAACTCTATTTAGCTCTGAAAGAGAAAGGACACTTGCTCCCCCAACCCAAATCTCAACTCTTCTTAGGTTACTGAGAATCTTTGGGGTTTGACCGAGGAAAAATGTCCTCTAGGCATGAAGCAGTCCCATGGGGATATCCACTGCATTTGCCTCATCCTGAAATGTGTACATGCAGGCTAGTTTCTCCTAGAAGCTTGTGCAGTTTTCAGAAGAAAACCTGAGATTAACATGGGAAATACGCCTCCAAGGCCAACAAGCCCCACAACTGCCAGCCCCCCATTCATACTCCTGCAGGATGAGAATCTTTGAATCTTTGATACTTCTACACATTTATCAGGCAGAGTTAGAAAATGTTGGCTATAAAAATAGGCACAATGAATAAAAACATTTAATTGATCTCTTGACTGACATGCCGAGCTCAAAAGGTTCACCATCACTGTCAGGTAACTCAATTCTTTGAAGTATTAAAGACAGCTATCCTTATTTTAAAATAGGGAAGGTCACTTGGAACTTGAATTGTCATGGATAGATATAATTGCAAATGCCTCCAAAACAAAATTTGGATCCAACTGTTCTTTTATAAACTAATGAGTTATTCTCATTGCTAAAAGGTCTCTGTGCCTATATATGCACTATGTTGTAAGTGTGAGATAATTTTCTGAAGACATATAGGATAACTTTTAATACTCTTTAGGGAGTATGTAAATGTTCTATGAGATGCAAAACACAGAAAAATGAGACAAACAGCAAAACTTAGCTCATGATAGTTCACAGAATATTCTTGAGCATCTATGTTAACACATTTTTGAAAGCCAGAATAATCCTATTTTTAGATTCCTTGAAGGCATAACTACCCTCAAGGGAGCACATAATACTGTGAACTCTAATCTTTTGTGTGCCCCCTTCTTAATTCCAAATAAAAAAGAAAGGAAAATAAACTGCAAAACCTTCATTCTCTGGAGCATTTTCTTAGTGTGTTGAGATCTTGCTTCTAGGTGTGTCCTCTGTTTGGTTCAATAAACTTAAACTCCTAAAAATTCTCTACAGGTTTGGACATGTCTTATATTGACATAGAACACCAAAATCACACCAAAGGATAGTTCAGAACAAAAGCTCTGGGTATGTGCCCGAAACCAAGGTACATGCCCTTGACTGGAATCGAACCTGGGACTCCCCAGTCCGCAGGCCGACGCTCTATCCACCGAGCCAAACCGGTCAGGTCTATTTTATTGATTTTTTACAGAGAGGAAGGAAGAGGGACAGAGAGTCAGAAACATCCATGAGAGAGAAACATCGATCAGCTGCCTCCTGCACACCCCCCACTGGGGAGGTGCCCGCAACCACTCTACATGCCCTTGACCAGAATTGAACCTGGGACCTTTCAGTTCACAGGCTGATGCTCTATCCACTGAGCCAAACCGGTTAGGGCTACAGCATCTTCCCTTATTGTCCATCCATCTACATGTCTTTAATTTCCAAAAACATGTTTGGTTGAGTTTGGTAAATGCTCTTGCAAAAAACTCTCTTCAAATACAACTCCAATCATCCACCATGGTTCATTCTAAATCACATTTCCTCAGGCCTTTTGTTTTTCTCCCAGCTGGCTAATCCAGTCTTAAAAATGTGTATCATTCACAAAGTGGCCCTCCTTGTCCAAACTTGTGGGACTCCTCTGAACCTTCTCTTTAACTAGGCCTTGACTTTTCATTTCCTCATTCATCTTTGCATTGCCCAATTTTAACAAGAATCTTTTAAGTAGATTTAGCCAGAATCCCCCACCCTCAATAGCGGATAACTCTTGATAGCTGACCAAATTTCTCATACAACTTCTCCCCCGCCCCACCCTGGACATCCCCAAGTGATATCTGACTACCCTGCCTGTCTTTAGCAAGAATCCTGTTAGGTTACTTGAGCTTCCACTGACCTCCCTCAACCTCATTCCTTGACCTATAATTTTACACTTTTCCTTTTATTCAGGATTGAGCCCAATTGCATACTGAGATCACTTTTCCTAAAAAATGTATTTTCCCTTTTCAAGTGCATTTATCTCATTTTAAAAAGTAGATCATAAGGATTCACAGAAATAAACACTAATTAGTAACCTTCTTATTGATTGGTTAGTGAAAATTCTGTATTCCTCTAAAACCAACATGGCTCTCAGGAAAATTGACTCTTAATTATTAGGCCTTTGGTTTGTAAAGGCTTTCAAGACCCTCCTTCTAATACCAATATTAATGTTATGAACAATAATAGTATTTTTAACAATACCTGTATTAAGTAATAACAAAGTAAATAACACCAAACTAAGAACTCGACATATATCATAGTCTTTAATACTCTGTTAGTTTGTTAATCCTATTCCATTTCTATACACTATTATAACTTCACAGTCTATCTAGAAATAAATCAGCACCAAGACCTATTAGTCCAATTGATTATATGTTCGTCTCTTATTTTCTATTTGACTAGCATAAAGCTAAAATATCCTAGAGATTTATCTAATTTTATGTATATTCAAAAGGGGAAATAAATCACAGCTGGTAATAAAAAGCATAAAACTGATTCATTTCCTTCCTTCCTTCCTTCCTTCTATCTTCCCCTCCATACTTCCTCTATTCCTTCTTTCCTTTCATGCTTTTGAGGAAAAATTGTGCTATTCTATTACTCACACACACAAAAAAAACTTATTTATTTAAGTAAAATCTAAAGGCTATAATATTTCAGGAATATTTTGAATCACACTCAGTTGAGACACTTTTTCTGTTCCATTTTGCATAAGATTCTGCATAGGCAATTTTAAACTAATCATGTACAAAGAGCTCATAAGAATTTACATTATTTCTTATAGATGTCACATCACAAATAATTCCTACTTTCTTGGCAAGTTAGTTTGAACATATCTAATTTTAGATAGTGAACATCAGCCAGTCTAGTACGGGAGGAGACTGAGATACTTACATGCAATAAAAATATTTTTGCCAGATGTGCCCTAATTGACTAAAAAAGTAACATTCCATATGAGAAAAAAAATGTGATAGACTGTGCTCAAAGTTTAGAAATCTTCACTAATTCTTCTTTTAGAAAAATGTGTTGTTACTCATTATTATTATTTAATATACAGGCATACCTTGTTTTATTGTACTTTGCTTTATTGAGTTTACCAGTGTTGTATTGTTTATAAACTGATGGTAAGAACCTCCACTAGCAAAAAGATTACCAACTCACTTTATTGCAATATTCACTTCCTCATTCATTGTGGGTATGGGGGTTTGGAACCAAACCCACAATCTCTGAGGCATGCCTGCATAACTGTAGAGTTATAAAATCATTGTCTATTATTTACAAGGTGACTATTTAGTTATATCACATGGGGACATAATCCACATGTTAAATTAGACACATGTTTACAATGCATAGGAAATTATCTGATAACAAGAGAAGTCTCAGCTCCATGCTTCATGATGCACAAGTGCATTTTAATAAGCAAATAAATAAAAATGAAAAATTTTTATGAGAAGGCTTTCCTACTATAAAACATAATGCCACTTAATTTTTTTTCTGTTTAAACCTTTAAGATGAAAGAATGAATAATTCAGCATAATTTAAACATCAGTGATTTCATCAAGTACATAGAGTTCAAGACAATCTGTATCAAATGGCAAATCACACATTAGATGCAATTTTCTTACTTTAAAAAGATGTAATTCCATCTGAGGTTTAACAGTCTATTCCAGGCTTCTATGGAGGGTGGGGGGAAGGGAGAAAGAGATCAAGCAATGAACTCATATGCATATATGCATAACCAATGGACACAGACAATAGGGTAGTGAAGGCCTGGGTGGGTGGTGGGAGCAGGGTGGGAGAGGTCAATGGGGGAAAAAGGGGACATATGTAATACTTTCAACAATAAAAATTTAAAAAAAGAAATGATTACTCAAGTTAAGCATAGGGAATTTTCAGTAAGAATAATTATGCTTATGTGAATACTTAGGGAAAAAATATAATTCCCACTGATGGAGTAAGTGTATGAAAGAAAACACCTTGGAGTAATGTCTAGTATCTAATCCTCATTTTGACTTTCTTAGGCTAATTTCTCTATGATCAGTTCAAAGCCTTCATAATTCAATCATTCTGGACATCAAATGAGCATTTTTCTACTATGTACACAAAGGTTCTGGCACTGCTGATAACAAATGTAAAAATTTCTAATACCTTTAGAAGAAAAATGGAGTAAAACTTAATATATTGGTAACTAATGCTTATAAAATCCTTCCTGGAAACAAAAAAGTTCTGTGTGCTCTACATGCTCACTCACTCAAACCTCAAAACAAACATATGAAGTAATTGCTCGCATTATTGCCTCCAAATTTTAAAAAATATATTTTTATTGATTTTAGAGAGGAAGGGAAAGGGAGAGATAAGATAGAAACATCAATGAGGAGAGAGAATCATTGATTGGCTGCCTCCTGCACTCCTGTTACTGGGGATCGCATCCCGGGCATGTGCCCTCACCAGGAATGGAACTGTGACCTCTTGGTCCTTAGGCTGATGCTCAACCACTGAGCCATGCTGGCCAAGCTATTGCTTCCATTTTACAAATGAGGAAACAGAGTCCCGGAGAGGGTAACTTGCCCAAAGTCAGGCCAAAATGCAAATATTTGAAATCTAAACCCAGGAAATCAGACTTTCAAGTCTGTGCTCTTAAATTATGCAAGACTGTCCCTCCATGATTTCAGTTGGTTGAAATATTTCATAAAGATAATACTCTCAGCACCCTAACCAGTTTGGCTCAGTGGATAGAGCATTGGCCTGCGGACTGAAAGGTCCCAGGTTCGATTCCGGTCAAGGGCATGTACCTCGGTTGCAAGCACATCCCTAGTAGGAGGTGTGCAGGAGGCAGCTGGTCAATGTTTCTCTCTCATCGATGTTTCTAACTCTATCCCTCTCCCTTCCTCTCTGTAAAAAATCAATAAAATATATTTTTAGGTTATACTCCCAGCAAACATCATTAGTACATATAAATCCAGAGGTCATGGCAAACATCAGTATCTGTCTGTCAGAGTCCAGTTATCTATCATGTTGCAAGGAGATCAGGAAAAGTCATCTAACTAACTGTACTTGCTGCTTGGTAATGGAGTTACATTCACATTTAGTTCTCATATCTTAAATGGGGTCAAATTATGACCTTTGCGCAGTATAATTAAACACACACACACACACACACACACACACACACACACACACGTGTGCAATGTTCAATTCAGTGCTCTCAAACTTGTGTTTTGGCCACTGATGTCACTTTTCTTTGGTACTGTAAATTTAAACTTGGCCTAGGAACTGATTATTATTGTAGGGAGTGACTATTGGGTTAAGCCTTGGACTGACCTGTGGCAGGGCCACAAACAAGTCCCAGCTTGGAGGGCAGAGCCCTCTTAGCATAATTAGGCTTGACCTCATAGTCCTCCCTTGCTCTTTCCTAGGTAGCTAATGGGATGTGGGAGGTGCAGCAAGTGCTGCTAAAACAAGGTGAAACTCACAAGAACATTGTAAACATGTTGACCACTACCCTTATTTTACTTTGTGTGCTCTGACTATAAAATAAAGACTCGGCTTGCAGGCCGTGGTGCTGTCTCTCCATCAGAGAAGCAGCGTCCCACCGAGCCCCAGCTGTATTCTCTTGCCTGTCTTCTTTAATCCTTCACCGCCCCTCCTCAGGCTCACCGAACCTGCCCGTGCTGGACACAGCACATTGTTATACAAACACTTCCAGAAAGTAACTAAGGCAACAATCTCCAACACATTTTCTGAAGCGACTGTGTCTTATAAACCAAAGCTAGATAGGTGCAGTGCAAGAAAGGAATACTATAGGTCAATTGCACTCATAAAATAGATACAAAATAGGAGCAAACCACATCAAGTAATGTATTAAAAAGATATGCATCGTATTAAAAAGATATGCATCATGCTCCAGTTGAGTTTACCTTAGGAAAAACAAATGTCATTTATCTAGAAGAATACTTGTGCTTGTGTCTGTAATTTTTATTAATAGACAAAAAGAGGAAAAAAATTAAGGCCAATAAGTATTTTACCTAATTTATCAACCACTTATTACAAAAACTCTTAGCACACTAAGAATAAGCCCCACATTTTTAACCTCATACTGGGCATCTAATTAAAACTTGCAGCAAACATTTTTCTAAGTATGAGTAGAATTAAGAAATTAAGTTTCCTGTGGCTGTGGTAAGAGTTACCATAAATTGGGTTGTTTAAAGCAACAGATATTTGTTCTTTTGCTTCTGGAGGCCAGAAGTTGGAAGTTATTAGTACCAGGCTGAAGTCATGGTGTTGGCAGGACTCTGCTCCCTCCAGAGGATTCAGGGGAGAAGCTGTTCCTTACCTCTCTCCCAGCTCCTTGTGGCTGCAGGCCTTCCTTGACTTGTGGCTGTTGTCACTCTTATATCTGCTGTTAGTCACATTACCGTCTCTTAGTCTATATCTGTCTGTCTTTATAAGAACATTTGTAATTGCATTTAGGGCCCATATTGATAATACTAGATTCCCTCCCCACATTGCTTAGCTGCTAATCTTAGTGTACAAAATAAAATTAGATCACTAATTTACATCATGCACATCAATGCATATTAATTATTTAGATGTGAAAGAAAAACTTCACTAAGGGAAATTCAAACAAGATCTCAATGGGATGCTACCTTATACCCATTCCACCAGAAAAATAAAAACAAAATGTTTGATAATACTAAATATTGTCAAGAATTTGGCAGAAAGAGAGCTTTTAAAATTGCTGTTTAAAATTGATATTGGTATAACCATTTGGGGTAGAAAACAATGCTATCCATTTTAGTTGATGTAGTCCCATCTGTGGCTCAGTTGGTTGAGCACTGTCTCATGCACCAAGAGGTCAATGGTTCAATTCTCAGTTAGGACACATGACCAGTTGTATACTGGATCCCCATGCAGGAGGCAGCCAATTGGTGTGTCTCCCTCTCTCTCTCCCTCCCTCTCTGTCTCTCTGAAATCAATAAAAACGTACTTTTAAAAAGAGAAAAGAAAACATAGGCAGTAAAATCTCAGACATTTCTCATAGCAGTATTTTTTCTGATATATCTCCTTAGGCAAGTGAAACAAAAGAAAAACAAATGGGACTACATCAACTAAAATGTTTTTGCTCAGCAAAGGAAATCACATATATATTCTTTCATTTTATTCAATATGCCAAACTCTTTCCTACCTTAGGATCATTGTAAAATACACTTCCCCATTACTCCTGGAGAACACTTTCCTTATAACTTAACTTGATTTCAACTTATTTTCAGGTTGCAAATTCAATGCCCTTTCTCAAGAAAGTTTTTCCTTTCCATCTTCTGGCATCTTCTTGTCCTTCACACTCAATGAACTACCTTTTTCTGTTTCATCATAGCGCTTATGTATGCTGCAATTAATTATTAGGTGATTCTCTGTTGAATTTTGCTTATCCCAAAACTCTAAGCTCACTGATAGATCATGCCTTAATTTTTAGTACATATACCCTTTTTTCTAGCACAATGCTCTGCATTGAATGGACATCAATAAATGCTAGTTGAATTAAAAATATTACTAAGGCTTTAATAAGACTCTACTGCTAGCACAGAATTTTGCACCTATCCTATATAATAAAGAAGTAATATGCAAATTAACCCTCATGCTCTCACAAGATGGCTGCCTACAACCAAGCCCGCAGGAGGATTAGTGAGAGACGACCAAACTACTGAACAGCAGGCTGCATGGGGCAACCAGGCTGGCAGGGGGGTTAGTGAGCGATGACCAAACAACTGAACATCAGGCTGTGTGGGGCAACCAGGCTGGCAGGGGGGGGTGACCAGGCCAGCAGGGGGGGCAGTTAGGGGCAATCAGGCAGGCATACAGAGGCAGTGAGGGGCCATCAGGCCAGCAGAGGGGGAAGTTAGGGGAAATCAGGCAGGTAGGCAGGTGAGAGATTAGGAGCCAGCAGTCCAGGATTATGAGAGGGATGTCTGACTGCCGGTTTAGGTCCAGGATCAGGCCTAAACCAGCAGTCGGACATCCCTCAAGGGGTCCCAGATTGGAGAAGGTGCAGGCTGGCCTGAGGGGACCCCCCCATGCACAAATTTCGTGCACTGAGCCTCTAGTTATATAATAAAAACTTATTTGTTTAACTGAATTTTAAAAACTATTCATTGTTAATGTTTATAATTTAAATATTCCAATGAAAAATAAGCAAAAAAAGTGTTTTGTTTTGTTTTTTTAAATTTAATTTGCTCAGCCTATATTGAATGGGCAGCTACTATGCCCAAAGCATTCTGTTCATCTCTAGAGATTCAATGGTAAAACCAACACAAACTCCTTGCCTTCACAATTCCAGGTTGTGTTTTAAAGACTGACAGAACATCATTCCCTCTATAAGGTCATTAGCCTACCAAAGCAAAAGTGCTCTCTACAAGGTACTTTGGAGCTTTGTGCCTGAAATATTTGAAAGGAGACTTCACACAGGAGCTCTCTACATTCCCTTGACAGCTTATTTCATCCTGAGCACATCTCAGTTAGGATGTTCCCAGGATGCCAAGTCTAACTTTTCTACAGTATCTCTTCAGAAGAGATTACTGTTTAAAGAAGTTGCAATGAAATGCAGATATATTATATTATTACTAGAGGCCCGGTGCACAAAAATTTGTGCACTCGGGGGGGTGGGGAGGGGCCCCTCGGGAAATAACGACCTGCTGGCTTAGGCCTGCTCCCCGGTGGCAGAGGGCAGGCCCAATCCCTAAGTGCAGCCCCTGGTCAGGCTCAGAGCAGGGCCGATTGGGGAGTTGGGGCGCCGCCCCGTCATACACAGAGCAGGGCAGATCGGGAGGTTGCAATGCCACCCTCAGTCATGCTCAGGGTAGGGCCGATTGGGGGGTTGGGGCACCGCGCCCTGTCACACTCAAGGCAGGGTCGATGGGGAGGTTGTGGCGCCACCCCCTGTCACACACAGAGCAGGGCCGATCAGGGGGTTGGGGAGCTGCCCCCTGTCACTCACAGAGCAGGGCCGATCAGGGGGTTTGGGCGCT
>NW_005371796.1:185532-193032 GCF_000412655.1 Myotis brandtii | reverse complement strand
ATTTCATATGCACATATGTAAGGCCACATGAGTATTAGAAAAAATGGCTGGAAGTGAGAGAAAAAGATTTATGGGAGAGATTGGAATTAAGCTGATTCTATAAGGGCATATAAGATTAAAACTATTACATAGTGGGAAGGCATTCCAATAGAATGAACAGAATGAGCAATGATGAAAAGGAAAGAAAGCAAAGGCTTACTCGGGAATGACCAATTATTATGGCAGGCATGCAGAGGCAGTGAGGGGCCATCAGGCCAGCAGGGGGGAGGGGGGGAAGTTAGGGGAAACCAGGCAGGTAGGCAGGTGAGAGATTAGGAGCCAGCAGTCCAGGATTATGAGAGGGATGTCTGACTGCCGGTTTAGGTCCAGGATCAGGCCTAAACCAGCAGTCGGACATCCCTCAAGGGGTCCCAGATTGGAGAAGGTGCAGGCTGGCCTGAGGGGACCCCCCCATGCACAAATTTCGTGCACTGAGCCTCTAGTTATATAATAAAAACTTATTTAACTGAATTTTAAAAACTATTCATTGTTAATGTTTATAATTTAAATATTCCAATGAAAAATAAGCAAAAAAAGTGTTTTGTTTTTAATTTAATTTGCTCAGCCTATATTGAATGGGCAGCTACTATGCCCAAAGCATTCTGTTCATCTCTAGAGATTCAATGGTAAAACCAACACAAACTCCTTGCCTTCACAATGCCAGGTTGTGTTTTAAAGACTGACAGAACATCATTCCCTCTATAAGGTCATTAGCCTACCTAAGCAAAAGTGCCTCTACAAGGTCTTTTGGAGCTGTGTGCCTGAAATATTTGAAAGGAGACTTCACACAGGAGCTCTCTACACTCCCTTGACAGCTTATTTCATCCTGAGCACATCTCAGTTAGGATGCTCCCAGGATGCCAAGTCTAACTTTTCTACAGTATCTCTTCAGAAGAGATTACTGCTTAAAGAAGTTGCAATGAAATGCAGATACATTACATTATTATAATAAGCTATCAGTACTTGAATACTGATATTACATATTAAGCTATCTTAAGAAATGTTAACATTTTAAGATAGAACCACTGAAATTCAAGCCCTATGAAGTCAGAAATGTTACCTGTTTTGTTCAATGTCATATCTCAGTGTCTAAAACTGAGTACCTAACTTGTTATTTATTGAAGGTTACATAGTGGGAAGGCATTCCAATAGAATGAACAGAACGAGCAATGATGAAAAGGAAAGAAAGCAAAGGCTTCCTCGGGAGTGACCAATTAGTCTGGCAGAGGCAGAGATTTCATCAAAGTAATTATGAGAAAGTAACATTGATAAGCAGGATAAGAATTGTATCCATAAGCAAGACAGTAGATATGATAGGATTTTGAAGATCCATTGAGTAATTTAGAATTTATAATAAAAACCCCTAGAATCACTACCCTAAATGACTCTTGACATTTAATGAATATGTCATTTACCTCCCAAATTTAATTATAAGATTTCTTGTTTGTTTTGTTTTGTTTAGAGCAAATTTATATATTCCATGCACTTTAGAGGTGGTGGTTTGCATGATATCCTTCCTTCTTGGGTCCAGAGCTCATGAAATCAGCATTTATTTACTTATTCACTTCCCTTATATTGATTGAGAGACTACACTGAGCCTGGCACCACTCGAAAACTCATCAAATGTTTAACATACAGAGATTATAAGTAAGGGAATATCAGTGGTCTTAGTCAATGAGAAAATTTTTATAACTTACACAGGGTTTAGACCCTCTAAACCAGTGGTTCTCAACCTTCTGGCCCTTTAAATACAGTTCCTCATGTTGTGACCCAACCATAAAATTATTTTCGTTGCTACTTCATAACTGCAATGTTGCTGTTATGAATCGTAATGTAAATGTCTGATATGCAGGATGGTCTTATGCGACCCCTGTGAAAGGGTCGTTCGATCGCCAAAGGGGTTGCAACCCACAGGGTTGAGAACCACTGCTAAACGGATATAGACAATGGAGCAAATCAATCTTTTAGCCATGACAACACCTTAATACCATCACAACCCTACAATTGACCCAAACTATGCAATATTTGTAACTTACTATATTTTATTAAATATCTCTTTATCATATTCTATTCTAGTCAATGATCCAGTTATAGCTCTGTGTGGCCTATCGTGTTAGGTTTAAATTCTAATTCTCATTCAAGCCTTTCAGTCTTTTGTCACCTAATGTGAATTCTCTCTCCAACAAGACTGTTTTCTTGTTATTGCATTGAAGCCAACCAGGTCATAAACCTGTTAAGTCTTAAAAGCAGAGTCTGCCCTAGGAAATCTAGGGCATTGAGTCCTTACTTTATAAGACCATGCAAACCAAGCAGTCATTTTTCAGCTCAGCACCCTCTTAGATAGGAAGCAGTTGGCTCCATTTAAATAAGTTAAAAATAGACTAACCAGCAGTTAAAAATTTTTAACACAGCAAAAAGCAGTGAGGACATGGTTTATTCTTTGATCTCCAAAGGTATGCTTCATTGACTCTGATAATGGTGCATGACATGAAGAATGCTAGCTATATGTACTCCAGTCTCACATTACCTGGGTTTTACTTAGTCATCAGTGTAATTTATCTAAGGGCAAGTTGCGGATAAAAAAGAGCTCAGCTTGAAGCCTTCTAGCTTACACAGCAGGAGTCTTCTAGAAATTTTACTGCTGGTAAGGAAATTCTTATTTATAGAATCAGGGATCCTTGTTAACATTTTTACTGTATTGACTTGCAGGCAGAAAACTTGATTTTTTTTTTCTGTTGCCAGATTGGCCCTATTTTCAGGAGGCTGCAGTATATGCAGAATTAAGCATTGGCTCTAAATACAGAAAGCAAAGTAAACCAGAATGACAATAAAAATATTTTTAAATATCTTTCTCATTGATTTAAAAGCACTAAGTGCTTTGGGGTGGGGGTGGGGGGCAGTTACAGGTAATAGTTATAACTAAATCCTATTGATGTGGTGTTCTCTGAGGAGTTATAGTTGTGAGGGTGTCCATGCTGAATAGAGGAAGCTTGGTAATACTATTCAAGTAGTTTTGCAATGATTATATAAAAATTCTTATTAAGTTGACAAAATAATGTGCAAATGCATATTACCAATAAGAACACATTTTAATTACATATAAATGAGACAAAAAGGAAAGTCCAATATCAAATAATAACATCTCTCAATATTCCACAGCAAACACTAAGTGGGTTATTCTCAGATATTTGCTAAGAGCGCCAGGTTTTCCTTTGGTCCTGCCTGAGAAGAAATTGGTTGAGCTATCCCTACCACATGGCAGATGCACAAAGGATAGTTGCTTTGCTATAATCTCCATTCTTTTCTTTCCTTCCTTCCTTCCTTCCTTCCTTCCTTCCTTCCTTCCTTCCTTCCTCCCTCCTTCCTTCCTTCCTTTCTTCCTTCCTTCCTTCCTTCTTCCTGCCTTTCATCAATCCATCAACTAGGTTTTAGTTATTAAATACAAGTTGTGAGCCAAGCACTACCTCTAACAAAGGAGCTCACAATTTAATGAGAGAAACAAAATCATCTCTGGAAAGTGCTATTACAGTTTCTAACTGAAAACAGAACAGAAGTGTTTGGGCTTAGAGAGAGGCTTTATGTGGATGGGATATTTGAACTACATCTTGGAGAATGAGTAAGAGTTTGCCAGGAGAAAAAGGAGAAGATATTCTAGGTAATCATAGCAGCATATAAAAAGGCACAAAGAGGCAGATTAAACCAACAAGAACAACACTGGTGTACCCATGCTGAGATGAAAAGTTAAAGATGAAGTTAGATGCACAGGGGGTGTTGTTGAGAAATAATTTATGGCTGGATTTTATGTGGCAGAAAAATACTTTTATTTTAAATTTTTAAATAATATAGGTAACATACAATTAAAGATATTTTAAAATGAGAGATGACATGTCCTCATATCTTTTAAAGATACTGACTTGAGGAGAAAAAACTGACAATGACTGAAATGAAGATTTACAGAGAGATTGGAGTAGATAGAGAGTGGAGTGGCCCAACTTGAAAAGATACACATGAATAGCACTCCACAGGATTTGAAATGCAATACATTTGATTTTTTTAACTATTAATTCGGTTAATATCATTAAACTTGAAATGTCTATTTTTATCACTCAAAAACAGATTATACTTTGTTTTTATAAGAGAACTCTGTGTGTTTTATTATCACTAAGCTATTCCATTTTTTTTTTACTTTGTCATCCTATATAAATTGTTGCCTTCTCTGTGTTTTTCAAAACTCTAAAACACATCAACTATAATTATGTTCATATTATTTATAAGAGAGGCACTTTAAACCTTGACTATTATGCTGGTACTAATTTCATAATCCTTTAGCATTTTCAAACATGTATTTCTCCTGACAAATCAGGAAAGCATTCATGAAAAAATATGGCAATAAAAATATTAGAGACTTCAGTATTTTATCCAGTGTCACACAAGTAAATACCCTAAAATTGACAGTTTGACTCCAATGTAGAATCTGTTTTTCTACATCCTACTATCTATTTTATAGATTCCTTAACGTTTTATATACTTTCAAACCATATTTGATTTATTTTCCCTTTATAATTCTGGATCTCTATGCCTTTACTAAAGACTGGTAATTATGGTGTAACCAAAGAAAGATTGAAGTTACTAAAATTCTCACATATATAAAAGACACTGGTTGGAAAAGTAGAGTAATGAGGGACCTGACCTTAAAATATTTATTTGAATCTAATGATAAAAGAATACTTTGAAGTGTTCTGCTTTCCCTGGTACTTAGCGAATTTGGGTGTTCAGAGACGTAAAATGTAATAATAATTACTAAAAAGGCATCAGTACTGGAAGAAGTGTATGTACTAGAAACAATGGCATGAGCCATCACTCAAAACAAACAAATTAGCAGTGAGGTTATAAGCTTCATGAAGTTTTACTCTTGGCTCTTTATGAAAGAATATAGATGAACAGCCCCCCGTCAATAAACCTGAATTTGTATTAAATTCACTTCATTGAAAGGTCCAACATTTGTTATGGTTGAGGACACAAATTACTGCATGGTACAGCATTCAGCAAACAGTGATCAGCTTAACTTAAAATCCAAATTTATCACAACAAAATAATCTTGAATCAATTAATGTTCTATAGTGATGAATGTTTGCCAATGAATCAGCTCTCTCATTCAAATAAATCTTAGAACCTCTAAAAATTTACCGTTGAAGGCATATGACCAGGTTGACAAGATTGTCATTCCCATGGCCTCCATCTGTCTTCCATTTGATTTATAATTCCTTCTAGAGTTTGATTTTTTTTTTACTTTGATTATTACAGATAATATGAACCATACTGAGGAAAAGACAATTCTTCATCAGAACTCTGGCCCATTTATGAACCAAAAAGTCCCATTTCCTTAGATCTCTATATTTAATGTAGCTGATATATGCTAAAATTCCAAAACCAAATAAAAAGAGAAAATAAAAAACTTCTACAATGTAGAAAATATTTTTTTCAGTGCCAAAAAATGTTAAGTATATTCTTCAATTATTGTCTCTAATTATTTACTTCCCAACAGTGTACAATCTAGTGTCATTAAATCAATCATTTCACTAAATGACCTTTTCATTAAAAAATGCAATAGTCACTTCTCAGCTCTCTCAAATAAAAGCTTGGCATCATTAAATACTAAGGAACATCTCTATCTTTCAATCTTTTTATCTTTATTATGTTCAGCAGGGGTTGACAAACTGTAATGTTTCATAATCTATACTGTAACTTTTAAAAAGTTCAGCTCCCTAAAATGTCAATTCATTTACTCATTTTTTTAATCCTACAACATAAATCAGTTTAAGAAGAGCAAATTCTGAAAAAAGAGTTCAAATTTTATACTCTGTATTTTCTTTTAATATATTTATCTTCTTTTTTTGATTCTGGTAAAGTTGATATGTTTTGTATTGGTGGTTACCTTTGCATTCACATCAACTGTTTTTTTCTTTCTTTTAATTTTTGTTAATTTTCACTTTTTTCCCCCACTGATTTTTAGAGAGAGATGAAGGGAGGGGGAGAGACAGAGAGAGAGAAACATCAATGTGAGAGAGACACATCAATCAATTGCTTCCCGCACGCATCCCGACCAGGGTCAGGGGTCAAGCCCATACCCAAGGTACATGCCCTTGACTGGAATCAAATCCACAACCCTTCAGTCTATGGGCCGACACTCCAACCACTGAGCAAAACTGGCCAGGCCCACATTAACTTTTAATTTAATATTTTATTCTTTTGTCTATCACTATTAAATGATATTTATTCTCACACATTAGCTATCTGGCAATCAGTAATTTACATCAGTTTCCCTTCCTCTCTTCCTTCTTCTCTGATGTTTAGTAGCATTTTTTTCTATTTGTCAAACAGTATAATGTTTATATATATATTTTATCTTTTATTTCCCTTATTGAGTCTTGACTCTACAATTTAAAAATAATAATAATTCTTTGGTTCAAAGTTTGCCCAGGCATCTATGTTAGACATTGGACGACAATCAGCCTCGAATGAGGTTCTCAGGAACAGCACACGCACAGTTTACTGGAATTCTAGAATGTTGCAAACTGGTTTTCTACATCCTTAATATTTGAAGGATGGCTTGTTCAATGTAAAAATTCCTGGCTTGTCTTTATTTAAATTTCTTGAAAATGTTGCTTCCCTGCTACCTTACTTTGTACATTTTTTAAAAAATATGTATTTCCTTTTTTTTTTGAGTTATTGATTTTTATTGTCTGGAAGCCCCAAGGATTTTTAAAAACATTTTTAATTGTAATAGTTGCATTAGAATATGTCTCAGAATTCATTGTATCTATAAGCCCTATCAATGCATAGTTCCAGATCTTGTTTTATTTCTAGAGTTTCCTTGAATAATACCTTAAATATTTTTTCATTATTCTGTTCAGTTTATTTTTTTCATAAAGATAATTTTACTTTTTCAATTACAGTCGACATTCAATATTATATTAGTTTTAGATGTAAAATACAGTAGTTAGACAGTTATATAACTTACAAAGTGATTCTCCCAATAAGTCTGGTACCCACCTGGCACCATACATAGTTATAACAATATTATTGACTGTATTTCCTAAGCTGTAAATTACATCCTCATGGCTATTTTATAACAGCCAATTTGTACTTTTTTATCCCTTTATCAGTTTATTTTATTTTTTATTTAGGCATTCCAATATTTACATGTTGAATTTTCTTTACATTTCTCCCATTTACTCCTTCTTTCTTGAAATATTTTTAATTCTTGTGGTTACTTTCCTACTTTTATTTAATACTAGAGGCCCGGTGCACAAAAATTTGTGCACTTGGGGGTGGGGAGGGGTCCCTCAGCCCGGCCTGTGCCCTCTCGCAGTCTGAGACCCCTCGGGGGATGACCACCTGCTGGCTTAGGCCTGCTCCCCGGAGGACTGGGCCTAAGATGGCAATCAGACATCCCTCTGG
>NW_005371796.1:175843-185244 GCF_000412655.1 Myotis brandtii | reverse complement strand
GGGGGTCCCGCTTGGGTGCCTGGCCAGCCTGGGTGAGGGGCTGATGGCTGTTTGCAGCTGGTCACACCCCCTTCAGGGTGGGGGTCCCCACTAGGGTGCCTGGCCAGTCTGGGTGAAGGGCTGAGGGCCGTTTTCAGGCTGGCCAGCAACTGAAGCTCCCAGCCTCTCCTTTTTTTCTTTTTCTTTTTTTTAATTCTGGGATTTATTTACCTTCTATAATTGAAACTTTGTTGCCGTCCTGCTTGCTCCAACTCTGAGGTCGCGGCTGGCTGAAAGCAGGTATCTGGGGTTTGTTAAGCTTCTATAATTGAAACTTTGCTGCTTATGGAGCTCAGAGATGGGCCCAGGCAGGCAGGGAACCTTGGCTTCCTCCATCACTGGAGCAAGCAAGCCTCCAGCTCACTTCAACTGCGTGGCTGCCGGCCGCCATCTTTGTTGGCAGTTAATTTGCATATTTCGTTGATTAGCCAATGGTAAGCGTAGTGGAGGTACGGTTAATTACCCTTTTTGTCTTTTATTAGATAGAATTCTTATTAAATTTTAATACAAAGATATTCCTTCTTAAACATCTTGCAATTTATTCTTTCTGATATGATTTTATCACTTTTCTTATACTTCTTTCCTTAGTATTATCAATCATAATTAAATTTCTTTGTATTTTTATTTATTACTATTTTATTTTTGAATTATTGATTAAAGATATATTTCCATATCCAAAGAGGCTTCAATGAGAAGAGAAAATTCCATTTGAAGTGTTGTATTACTATTTTCTTCTGATAGTTATTTTTAAGGAAAATTATATTTGCATTCACATTTACTGTTTTTGGAAACTAATAAGCTAATCCTAAATCCATATCGAATTTCAAAGAAATTAGAATTGCCAAAATAATCTTGAAAAAGGAACAAGGCTATAGGATTCACACTTCCTTACTTCAAAACTTCCACAAAGGTACCTGTAGCTAATATGCATCAAGACATGAGATACTGCCAGTTGGAGTGGCTCAGTTGGTTGGCACATCGTCCGGTGCACTGTAAGATTGCTGACTCTATTCTGGTTAGGGCATATACCCGGGTTGTGAGTTCAATACCTGATCAGGGCACATATGGAAGGCAACCAATTAACATCTTTCTCTCTCTCTCTCCTCTCTCTCACCCTTCCTCTCTCTAAGCATGTCCTTGGGTGAGGATTAAAAGAATAAAAGACATGAGATACTGGCAAAATGATAGATATGTTAGAGAGTCCTAAAATAAACCCTCACATTTTCAGTCAATTGATTTTTGACAAGGGTGCAAACAATTCAAACGGTAAGACTAATCTTTTCAACAAATAGTGCTGGTCCAATTAGATATCCACATCCAAATGAATGAAGTTGGGCCTGTATTTCTCACCATATCCAAAGATTAATTCAACAGATCAAAATAATAATCTTATAAGAGCTAAAACTGTAAAATTCTTAGAAAAAAATACAAATTTTCATGATCTTGGACTGTACATTGTTTTTGTTTTTTGGTTTTTTTTTTAGTTATGACACCAAAAGCACAGGCACAAATATGAATAAACATAAATTGGACTTTATAAACATTAAAAACATGTGTGCTTATCAAAGCATGTTATCAAGAAAGTAAAAATACTAAGCACAGAATGGGAGAAAGTATTTACAAATTTCCTATCTAATAAAGAGGGAATATGCTAATTGACTGCCACGCCCTCAAAATGGCAGCACCCACAGCCACAAGATGGTGGCACCCAGTCCCCTCAGCCCCCCAGTCCCTATTAACCTAAAACATGCCCAGTCCCCTAGCCGCCCAGGGCCAGCCTGAGGTGCAGGCAAACCTCAGATGGCAGCTGCCCAGCTGCCCAGCTGCCCAGGGCCGCCCAAGACTCAGGTAACCAGGGCCAGCCAAGGCTTGCCCTGCCGGCAGTGGCAGCAGCAGAGGTGTGATGGGGCATCGCCTTCCCCTGATCGCCAGGTCACCTCCCACCACTGAGGACTCCCGGACTGTGAGAGGGGGCAGGCCGGGCTGAGGTCCCCCTCATCCAGTGCATGAATTTTCATGCACCGGGCCTCTAGTATATCTATAAGAGACTTGTATCTGGAATAACTAAGACCTCAGTAATAAACTCACAATTAACCATTTAGAAAATGATAAATGGAATAAACAGATATTTCTACAAATGACCAATAAGCATACGAAAGTTATTCAATACCATTAGCCATTAAGACAATGCAAATAATAGCCACAATAAGGTACTACTTCATACACACTAAACTATGAACAACAATAACAATAAAACAAACAAAAAAAGGAAAAAATAACAAATATGGCAAGGAAGTGGAGAAACTGGAAACCTAATATGCTGCTAATGGTATATAAATGGTGCAGACATTTTGGTAAACAGTTTGAGAGTTCCTCAAAAGTTTAAACAGAAAGTTATTACCTCACTCCCAAAAGAAATGGAAGTATATGTTCACACAAACAATTGTACATGAATGTTCAGAGCACAATTAGTCATAAAAGTAAAAAGTAGAAACAACTCAAATGCCTGCTAACTGAAAATGGATAAACAAAATGTGGTCTATACACACAACAGAAATTATTTTTTCAATAAGGGGAATGAAATACTGATACAAACCACACATAGATGACACTTGAAAACATCGTAAGTGAAATACGTTAGTAAAAAATTACCATATAGCCCTAACCGGTTTGGCTCAATGGATAGAGCCTGCGGACTGGAGGGACCCAGGTTCTATTCCGGACAAGGGCATGTATCTAGGTTGCGGGCACATCCTCAGTAGGGAGTGTGCAGGAGGCAGCTGATTGATGTTTCTCTCTCATCAATGTTTCTAACTCTCTATCCCTCTCTCCTCCTCTCTGTAAAAAATCAATAAAATATATTTTAAAAAATTACCATATAATTCAACTTCTATAAAATGTCTAGAATAGGCAAATTAGTGGTTGGACTATAGTAGAAGAAAATGGAGAGAAATAAATAATAGCTGATGGCAAAAGGTAATGTTTCTTTAGAGGTGATGCAAATATTCTAAAATTGTGATGATGGTTGCACAACTCTGAATATGCTAAAAGTTATTGAATTGTACACTTTAAATAGCCAAATTTTGTGGCATGTGAGTTATATCTCAATAAAAAACTGTTACTCAAAAAAAAATCAATTATTTCCTTCAGACACCATATTTTTATGTTCTTTTGAAACCAGAGAATAGAATCCCTTGGTGTGCTCCAAATTATGAAAGTTCAGTATAAATATAAACAGGAATTTTGATCATTTTTCTGTCCTCACAAGGAATTGGAGAAACCAACCAACCAGATCTCATAAGGAGCCCAGAAACAGTAGCTAAGTGGAGCTTCCCAGAGATTGGAAAGCTATCCAGAGACTTAGAAATGTATGAGCCTTTCAAAGATTGTTCAGAATATGAAGTGTCTTGGGAATCCAGATTATCTTGCCATAGTTCTGTATTTTGTGGTAAGAGATGGCCTCACAGAAAAATTAACACAAATATTTATATCATAATGATGTAAATAGTCTATATCCATTGAACCAAACCTGTCTTAAGAAACAGATGTTAAGAAAAACTCACTCAATAATACTTCAATCTAATACTTCAAACTAAACCAGTTGGGTTTGTTTGTTTTATCAGAGAAAACTGATAAAATGCTAACTAGAATTTTAGCATTTAAAGGAACATATCTGTTCAGTTAAACAAATACTATGTGCGATATTGTCAGGAACTAGCTGGATTCTAGAGATAACATATGAACAAGATTCAGTCTCCTTTTCAGAGTTTAAGACTGGAGGAAGAAGCATCCATACAAATGTGTGAGGCATTCCTCCAGCTGGCATGTGGCCTGAAACCCTTCCCCAGTCCTTGATCTGTCACTAGCCCTTTTAAACAGTCATTCAAGGTAAGGCCAATGCCATCATTTCTATGGATAAAACAGTATTTTGCTAGCGTAGCAGATATTCCTAATGCTATTATTCTAGAAGTGTAACTAGAGAGTATTCAGAGTCATTAATATGGTCATTTGTGTTCCTGGCCCTTATTTTCAGTGTACTGAAATCCAATTTCTGTTTTGAATACAAGCCTAAAATGTCCACAGTGTATCATTGAAACAGCAGATGTCAATTTGATAAAATCACTTTTGAATCCATCAAAGGGCTGAGCCGAGGGCAGCAATAAAGTCAAACATGACTGCCTTGATTGCTTGGAGATGAGGCTTTCCAGGCCCTTTCCAATATGAGGCCATGCCATATACTATCTTTAAAATGGCCTTCCGCCTTCTGGTTTTCTAATTTCTAAGTGATATTGCTTAGCACCTTGATGGGGTGGGGAATACCCATTAAAATAGACATTCAACATATAATTTATTTTCAAGGAGGGACTGAGATGACAGTAGAAGGAAATGAAAAGATCAATGTTAACTACCAACTAAAATGGCTTCCAACATATGCTCCTTATGAGCCAGTTCTTCCGAGTCACAGCTCCTCCTGTGGATATAAAGGAATAGCTTCACACACTCTGGTGAGTGCTGTCAGCCTCCTCAACAGGCAGCCCTTTGCGAGACAGCACTCCAGCTACTCACAGGAAAGGGAGTCCAATCTCAGTGATTACTTAGATTGTCACACTGACCAAAACGAACTGGATTTTTATTACCAGGACTTTCACCTTCAGTGCCTGAATTACTTTGAAAATAGATCAAAGTAATATTAAGTAGCTGCCTTGCTTAAAAAAAGAAATGAATGGATTATGATCAGTAAAAATATTTCAGTATTTCTTTACAAGAGCACCATCTAAGAGAAGAGATAAACGTATTTCAATCCAACTGAATAGTTAATTTTTTAAAGTAATAGCTAGAAAATACTGACAGAAGCGAGAAGTGAAACTGGAAACATACCAGTGGGGGAAAAAAAACAAAAAACACCCAGAAACTTATCAAAACAAACAAAAGAAATCAATAGCAGAGTTCTACGCGTTCTACAGGATCATTAAGAGTATTAGCACATGGCCAAGAACCAAAGGGCATCAATTATAGCACATTATGTCAACTCGTGTGTTAAAATAATTATGTGTCATTGAAATATTTTCGAAGTTCAATTTAGTGTTTTAGAAGATAAAGAATCGTTATATAGTTTGGGTAGAGCTTTTACGGGCATTTGAATGATTTCTGATAGAAGATAAGTTTTAATTTTCTTGAAATTCACATATAAAGACTGATCCTTCCTCTAATGCTGCAGAGCTAATGAGATATTACCGTGTGTGCCTCTGAATGTGCAGGCACACATTATTTAGGCAGTTCAGTAGTGCTGAGACACGGCCAAAAAGTTATGCTCTATGCTTAATACATGTTTATTCAGTGAGGTCTAATGTGGAGAGGAGTGGCTTCTATGGTGCCTTGAAATAAACGATCATCAGAATACTTCTCACCTCTTTAGCTTTTCTGTAGCCTTCATGGAAGTAAATCAAAAACTGCTTTAAAAAGCAGACATCATTTTTACCTGAGAATGCTGACCCTTTTTTCCAAAGCTGAGTATCACTAGGATCAGCTACACAATATGCAGCCAAGCCAACTATAATGCAACACCTGAGGGTAGAGGGAGAGTTTGTAAGGCCACAAAATATCTCCCCATATTGCCAATGACAAAGTGAGTTCCTTTTAAAATTAATTCTTTGGGTTTTAAAATGGTTTGGTCTAATAAGACACTTCTTATTAGAATGAAAATACCCAAGGGACTGGAGCATTTCTTAAGCTGTTATTAGTGTCCTCATTAGTGGTATTTAATTGACAGCCAGCAGACATGCCTGAGGGAAGACAGGGCCTGGAATGATGAGCAACCTTGGAGTCACAGTTGGGGCCCAGTATGGCCTTAATAATTCTATACTTAGAATAACACTAAGCTTCCTCCTCTTTATTTCACTTGACTGTTTTAGGTTAATAGGCTCCCTTTGTTGGTCACTGACTTCTAGGTTTCTTAGAGATCAACCATGATATATTTGAATATACCAATTTAAAGATAAAACTGAAGCAACTGGCTTTGTTTCCACTATTTTATGGTATATTTAGCTCCCTGTAAGCTCAGTTTATATAGCAACTTGGAGCTGGAAGAAAATTTTAAAATGAAACTGTTGTCATATATCATTTATTTTTATTTTTGAAAGTAATATCTCTCTAGCATTTTAAAAGTAAAATAGTATTACAAAGCATAGGGTGAAAAACAGTGACCCTAAACTCTACAGTTCTTCCCTAGCCCTGCTATAAGAATATATCAGCTCAATATTTTAACTCTTTAACTGTTTCTTCTTGTATTTGCCTCCATGTTTCAGAACAGTACCACTCTTAGACCAGGCAAGCATGGATCTAGTTCCAGGAAAGTGGCCTGCCCTCAGATCACTCCTGCTAGACAATGCAAACATTACTTTCTTGGGATCTTGTAAGATTTAGCTGCCATGATGCTGCTGACTTGCTGATTTGGGGTGAGTCTTTCATTTCTGTCAGACACAGGACAAGGTCAGACCTTGGACTACCATCTCTTTCCTGTTGACACTTGCCTAGAGCCCCATTTATGGGCCTGTGCAATGAATTGCAATGAATTTGACCCATCCATGTTCCAGTCCTCCCACCACGTCAGGTCTACAGCCACCAAATGTGTGTGTTCCTTATCACTGGTACTGTCCAGTATCAGGCAGTCCTGCAGAAGTGGCTGTGCCATCTCCTCCAAGGGTTCTTACAACTGTTACTCCATAATACCAATAGGCCCTTCTCATCAATTTCCTTGAATTGCCTCCAATGGATGAGGAGATATATGCTCCAGAGACAGTCTTTGCTTGTACTAGAGAAGAGATAAACAGTCCTTCTCTGAATGAGATTACTCCTCTTCCTCTACCCAACTGCCCTCAGTTACCTTCTCCTGGTGGTGATGGATAGAAGGCAGAAGTATGGCCAACGTCAAAGGAGATCACATCCTAGGAGAGTGGTTCTCAACCTTTTGGCCCTTTAAATACAGTTCCTCATGTTGTGACCCAACCATAAAATTATTTTCGTTGCTACTTCATAACTGTAATGTTGCTACTATTATGAATTGTAATGTAAATATCTGATATGCAGGATGGTCTTAGGCAACCCCTGTGAAAGGGTTGTTTGACCGCCAAAGGGGTCGCGACCCACAGGTTAAGAACCACTGTCCTAGGAAGATGGACACTACAGTCCAAAGTAGGCCAGAAAAGACATAGTTGAAGGGTGTTGTTACACATTTACACTATACAATGCTGAATTGTAAGTTTTACAAAACCAGAAAACTAATTCATTCACATACTCTTGTGTACTTTAGATAAGACCTTCATCTATGATCATTATCAATGTAACACACTAGCAGGATCATTGAAAGCCAGTATTCATAGAAAGTAATCGTGTGACCAGCATTAAAAAAGTGGAATTAGGGAACTGTAGAGCAAGATATATTGCTTCAATAAAAACAGTTTTGGAAGAAACATTGCATAATCCTATCTAATAAAAGACAAAAAGGGTAATTAACTGTACCTCTGCTACGCTTTCCATTGGCTAATCAGGGTTATATGCAAATTAACTGCCAACCAAGATGGCAGCCAGCAGTCACACAGCTGCAGCGAGCAGGAGGCTTGCTTGCTCCAGTGATGGAGGAAGCCAAGGTTCCCCGCCTGCCGCAGCCTGGCTCTGAGCCCGAAAGCAACAATGTTTCAATTATAGAAGCTAAACAAACACCAGATACCTGCTTTCAGCCAGCCGCAGCCTCAGAGCTGGGAGCACCAGTAATGGCAACAATGTTTCAATTATAGAAGGTAAATAAATCCCAGAAAAAAAAGGAGAGGCTGGAAGCTTCAGTCGCAGGCCAGCCTGAAAACGGCCCTCAGTCCCTCACCCAGACTGGCCAGGCACCCCAGTGGGGACCCCCACCAGTCACTATGACACACACTGACCACCAGGGGGCAGATGCTCAATGCAGGAGCTGCCCGATGTTGGGCAGTGCGCTCTCACAGCGGGGAGCTCTGCTCAGCCATAAGCCAGGCTAATGTTTGCCAGTACAGCGGTGGTGGTGGGAGCCTCTCCTGCCTCCTCAGCAGTGCTAAGGATGTCCGACTGCAGCTTAGGTCTGCTCCCCGCTGGCAAGTGGACATCCCCCGAGGGCTGCTGGGCTGCCAGAGGGATGTCTGATTGCCAGCTTAGGCCCAATCCCCCGGGGAGCAGGCCTAAGCCAGCAGGTGGTCATCCCCCGAGGGGTCCCAGACTTCGAGAGGGCACAGGCCAGGCTGAGGGACTGCCCCCTCGCCCCCCAAATGCACAAATTTTTGTGCACCGGGCCTCTAGTGAATAATAACAGTATTGCTGGCTGTCTTTGCTTGAGAGAGGAAGGACTCAACTTAGTCAGAACTAGCAATAAAGAACACAATGCTATGGTTTTTGGACCTGTACAGGAAGAGATGGAAGATGGACACTATCACACTTACAAACATGTAATTACCTCTTCTCAACACCTGAACCAAATCCTAATGCCTTGCATGGGCCCCTGAACTTTGTCACACATTTTAAATCAAGTTGTTTATGTAAAATGGCCACCACAAAGGTATTATCTTGTGTCCTGCATCCCCTAGGGGAGGCCTTGTTTGTAATTTAAAGTGCTACTATGCCCTGATTTCCCAGATTTAGATATTATCTATTGAGCTTCTTTTGTAGATCAGAAATAATCGTTCTTATATTTGTAAAATGTCATGCCCTGTCTTCACAAAGAAATACTTCCTCTATCTTCATCTTAGCAATTGCATAATTTTTGTTAAATATTCATGCTTGCATTTTATAATTATTTAAATATTATTTATAGCTAAATCACATTTTGTAGCAGGATTGTATTTTATTTTGTAGCATTTGCTTTTTCTAAAATAAGTCTAATAAAATTGCCAAATTAATAAGATTACTATGATGTTTAATAAATTAATATATACAAAACACAATAGTTACCTGGTGCAAGTTAACACTCAATAAGGGTTTTCTACCATGGTCTGATTACTTAGTATTTTTCTTTCTTCAAATTATCTAAATTTATCTTAATATGGTCAAGTGATCAAGCAGTTATAGATTTACTAGAGGCCCCGCATAACACTGAAATTGCGTGAGGAGGCGCCCCGCGGGCTGCTGCACTGGAACCTATGCCTGACTTCCCCCCCTTCCCCACTGCCTGTGTCTGCTCTGGGTCGCTGGAGCCACTGCACCAGCTCGGGCAGGCCCCCCTGTGTCTGTCTTCATCTCCGCTTGCCTCAACTGCAAGCAAAACCTCCTGCTGTGTGGTTGTGACCCGACCCTTTACTGAGTCCCAGCCTACTTTGCATATTCTCTCTCTCTCTCTCTCTCTC
>NW_005371796.1:111937-175741 GCF_000412655.1 Myotis brandtii | reverse complement strand
TTTGACTGAATCCCTCTTAAAGCTTTCTATCTTCCTGAATTGGTCTTCCCTGGGGAATTTCTAGCTGCTGCCCAATAATCATCCTCATATTTCCCTTTGAGCCTCTTGAATATTAGCATCTTTGTTTGTCGAATTATGTAACTTTCTCTTTCTTAATTCACACTTTTATTTTGATTGGAACTTACTATATCAATAAACTCTAAAAATGTACATGGAAGATAAAATTTACATGTTTTTTTATATCTGAAACTATCTTCATTCTGTACTGCACTGGCAGAGTTTGTATCAGTATGAAATATTAAGTTGGGAAATAGTGCTGTGTCATTCTGATTTCCAATCATTTTAGGTGAGTTTGATGCTAGATAGATAGGTGATAGATGTAGATATTCCCCTCAAAATGTATCTTTGAGAATTCAAAAGTTGCACAGTGATGAATTACTTTGGGCCCTTAGTGGGTGGCCCCTTCAACCTGAAACCTCATGTAACTTCTATTGAGAGAAAGTTTACTGTAATTTTTTGATATCTTTGATAACACCCATTTTTATATTTTGATAAATGTAAATTTCCAATTTACTTGGCTTTACTCACCAGTTGTTTTGTTTTTCTGTGTTCTTCTACTTCTGAGTCATATCCTCAACTTTCTCAGATAAGCTTTCAAATAAAATTTTATTTCTGTTAAAATTTACTATTTAAAATTTTCAATACCTATGTTTTAATTCTCTTAATGTTCTATTTCTAAAAAATACAGCATTCTATTCTTATATGCTATGACGCCATATCTTCTCTTGATATAATAGCTACTGTTAATGTTGTATTTGTTGTTTTTGAAGTTTTCTTCTCTCGAAATGGTCCATATTTCCTTGTTTTTTTGTGTGTTTTTTTTGTCTATACACATATTTATCTTAGTGTCTGTCTTTAAGTTGAAATAAATTCCCTAAATATATTCACTGTCTGTTCCTATTAAGATTTAGGAACTAACAATTGATTGTAACATATGTGGTGTGGAAAGGATTAAATTATTAATGGGTTTCATTTTATTTGGTGGACACTAAGTTGTTTCACTTGATGATCCAAAAATAACAGCATTTATTAACTTTTAAAAAAAAATTTCGGTCAGACACTTCTTCTTAATTACTTACTTGATGATCCAAAAATAACAGCATTTATTAACTTTTTAAAAATTTTTCGGTCAGACACTTCTTAATTACTAGGATAAGCCTGGCCTTCAGGATTTTAGAAAGCTGAAAAAGAGAAGTAGGGTGAGGTCTTGGAGTTTGATAAAAAATACAGTCCTTTAATAGGCCATTTTAATATCCTCACTTACCCTTGATCCTTTTAACTTTGCTCAAAATTTTCAAGTCTAGAGCTAATCAGTTTTAATTTTGCATCAAATAGACTATTTTCCTACCTTTCTAGAGGAGAGACAGCCATCTTGTTGTGTAGATTAAGAAAGGGAATCTTTTTTCTTTTTTAAGAAAGGGAATCTTGACAAAATATTTTAAATAGTTCAAAGCATGTTTGCTGTTTTCATTCCCACCCCTTATCCTTGCCTTCCTTTAATTGCTATCTCTACTTCCTGAGACTCTCCATGGTATTTCAGCATAAATAGGTTGCTTATTGTTGGCTTCTAACACTGCCAGCTGATAGATTTCAGCTTTCTCTCATGTGCTAAGGAAGCTACTACACATCATTTTCCAAAATTGGAATGCTATCTCTTAACTGTATTATCTCCTCAACTTTCCCCCTAGGTATCTCTAAATAATAAAAAAAAAATGTTCCTTTGTAGACCACAGCAGTTTTGGATAGAGTATACAAAAAAATTAAGGTATTCTGTCTACCGTATTTTCTAAGAAATACAATTTCTTTATTTTATACTTGAATAACTGTTTAGTTTATATGCTTCACAGAGTTTGAGACCCATAGTAAAAACTCCCTTCCATCTGTTATAATTATTATTGATGATGGTATTAATGCACCTGTTATTACTAGAAATTTGTTGTTGTTCTTACAATTGTTCACCCAGGCAGATAATATCAGGGCTGGACCTCAAATCCTTGCCCTCTAAATTCCCTCCTTAATTCTCTTCAGAAATAGGACATAATCAAGACTTCTAATTGTTCTCTTTGACTGAAAATTGTCTCCTATTGTAAAATCAAACACAGGGCAGGATGTATGGAGACATCAGGATGTGAGCCATTTCAATCTGGAATCAAAGTTTACTTTGACGTTTGAGTGTGGTGCTATCTTTTTCTTGAAATGGAAGTATGTGGATTCCTGATCCTTGTTTGAAATGATTACTCCTTATTCAAGCCCTTTGGAACACCCAACGAGGAGGTATTCTATTTTTTTTAGATGCCAAGACTACAGATATTATTTTTAGGTCTACCCTAAAGAAGTTCACTTTGTAGAGCTTAAACAGATTAATCATAACATAGTCAGATGTCTGAGCTAATGAAGCCATGAAAAAATAATTAAGAGATCAGAAAAGAGAACAGCCTGGGGGATTATGTCTTCCCAAATAAGTGTGGCTTGAGTTTGTATGAAGGGTGAACAGTAGGCCTTAGACTCATATTCTAAGCAAAGGAAACAGGAGAAGACAAGGCACAATGTTGTGCTGTGCCCAGAGAATGAGCAGGGGTTTATAACTTTTACAGTCAAATTCCCACATAGTCCAGTGAACTCAGATGTGTCTTTGGCTCTTGGACTAAAATCTTGCATGCTGCCAACCAAGCACACATTTCATAAGCAATTCAGCCCAACATGTTGCTTGAAAAAAATTACATGTTTGGCAAAATATTGAAACAAGCAAGATATATCAGAGTAGTATTGGGAAAGTACAGATATGTGGAAAGGAATATTGGTAAATAAGCTGATGGAGCTAGAGTGGGTCTTTAATTTGATTCCATTGGCAGTAAGAAGTCCTGAAAAGGGCATATTTAAAGCTGAGGATTTTAAGAACATTCAAGTCATAATTAGATTAGCTTTATAGGAAAGTTATGTCCACTGGAAAGACTTGGGAAATGAAAATCAGTTTACTTGACCTATAAGTGTATTTTATCCTATCTGTACCAGTTAACTTTCTGTTGTTTATATGTCAAGTCTACTCCTGACCTTAACAAGAATGGCAAACTTGTCTTTACATCTGATTATCATTCTCCCCAATTCTGTGAAACCTGACTTATGCCAGGAAGCGGAATATAATCTTGCATCTCTCTCTGCCTAACCCTCACTCAAATGAGTACTGCCTCACTCTCTCAGCCCACACCCCATAGCACCATTCACTTGACCTGCTTGGCAAAAGCATGTTTGGAAATTGCCATTCTGAAAGTTGAGATGAAATAATGAGCACACCAGGCTAACAGTTTTCAGAACATGCACTCTGCCAGCACAATCTATTTTAGACAAACAATAGGAGACTTAAAATAGCCAGACTGTCATGGTGCCCATTTTGAAATGAATAAAATGTTTTAGGTAACAAAAGGACATGTTTGCTCTCCTTCACAAGGTCACATGGCAGATTAAATGTGTCTGTGATGGGCTATTGTAAAACCGGGGGAAAAATAGCATGACCGTGACTTCATGGGTGTGAAAGTCATATTTGTTCTTTCTGGGGGCTTTTGGTTGTTATTTTTTAAAACTAATGATAAATTTTTCTTACAACTTAGCAACAGTTCCACGTAATTATTTCTCCTTTTAAAAAATGTACTTCTTTTTATAAGGTTATTACTTAGCATGTCTCACTGTAAAATAAATCTAAATACTATATATGTATAAAACAGTACCCTACTTAGCTGTAGCGTCATAAAGGATGGCATTTTAAAATTAATAGTGTAGGGCATAGAATTAATTAAATTGTGCTATATAAATTTTCAAAACCTCATTATATTTTATATTCACACTGCATGAAAATTATCTCTTGCTTGTAGAAACTTAAAATATAAACATAAGAGAGTTGGAAGAAATTGTAAAGGCATTTATATTGTCATGATCCTTGCATAAATCAATGGCACACTTAAGGAATATTCATGAACAGAATTTAATAAAGGGGCTTTCCAGAGAGTTTGGGTGGACCAAAAAATTCACGATAGATGGCGAAGTACCCAAGGAATATCAACAATGATAAGACATTACCAGCATTATGACCATTGACCTGATGGAACAAGGGGCTAAAGCAGAACTAATTAAGAGTAGAAGCCAAGGAAGAGAAGCTGACCAACAGAAGCCATGCCCAAAGAGGCTTACAGACATTGTCCAAACTATCACAAAATCACGGAGAAGCATGAGAGAACAAAGGAGAGTCACACATACTTTGATATCACTTTTCTTTTTATATATTTTCAATCACTGTTAGTTTTTCCCCAAATCAAGGAAAAGAAGGGTTCATACACTTCAATCTATAGTGGTTGGTTAACCCGCCTAGTCACAGAGGTGAAAAGAGTATGGTATAAAACTTGTGGGTACACCTCTGCCTTCATTACTCCACATCCATTTGCCATGCAACAATCATATTAAATCATTAGGTCAAGAAACTTACATTCCTCCAATAAAAGAAAAGTCTAATGTCTCATCAGCCACCATATAAATACAGGGTATGACTAAATCAGTAAAAATTAGCCACCAGCAGTACTGCTGTATATGTTAACAGAATGACAGGAGAGAGTGTGAATAATAAACAACAGAGCTGTGACAGTTCCCATGCTGTTGTTGGTAATAAGTCCTATATTAGTAATTCTGGCTTCCTTTTCTCACAGTCTCTCTTCCCCTGCCCTCTGCCAATACCTCAGCTCTTTTGTTTATTTATTTGTTTTTCTTTTTAGTAGGAATGACTCAAACTTTTATCACTATAACATTTAAGTCCTTATAGGTCCTATCTTCATGAGACTTTTGCAGTTTCTCATTTGCCATTATTATTGAGGATGGGAAAACGGAGTTGCACTCAAGTCAGTCTCTGAATTCCAGACCTTGCCCTACCTATCACATTGTATAGCCATAATCCAGTTTACCTAGGTTATACAGAAAAGGCATCCTGGCCAGTACAATGAGTCAGGAGTCTGCTGATTCAATATCCTGAGAGTACAGATTTGTCTAGAAGGAATATCAGCGTCTAATTGAAAATAGTTTTGGTTGTTTCCTAGAGGAATTATTTTCCTCTTGAGCACTAGTATTTCCAAACCTACCAGGCCCAAGACTGTAGGAATAGCAAGAAAAAAATAATTTTAGCAAATTGGCTGGTACAATCATGAGAGGGGCCATCTTCAACTTCACTTCTTGGTTTATGGAGCCCCCCAAAACTAGAAATCTGAAAAAGGTCACCCTAAATTGGTCTTTGTTTTAAAGCATTTATTAAACCCTGTAAGATGACACACTAACCTAATTAGATGACATTTTTCAGCAGACTCTGTGATTAAGACTTCAGTAGGCCTTTCTACAGTTCTATCACGTGATACAACCAGTGGTTGTCATCAGTGGAGAACCACTGCTGCATTTTTTTTCCACAATAAAATTCATTCCTTGGACAGAGATTATTTTTTTTAGGTATCTTAAAGATGAATAAAGCATTCTGAGGTTATGCTGGCAAAACTGCTGCAAGAGGAAAACTCAAATATGTGTTCAGATTTATGTATCCATTCCCTTAAGGCCAAGTAATGCCCACCCATGAAGAAAGTAATTCAATGCAATTAACCCACTTTCAAGTGGTGGACATGAAGGGGTGCCATATAGGCTGTTGGTCTGTGGCTCTCAACAGCTTCAGTAACAGATCAACCTTAGAGATGAAAGAACAAGTGGTTAAGTGCTTACATAGCTTTTGTCCTGGCTGCTATCTCCAGATTATACATAAGCACATTGAACAAACACAGGAGCAATGTGGAAAGAGGCTTACTGACATCTACAGAAGGAATAATCTTGTCTTCCTGATTATTGATAAGGTTCTTTGTCCAGGAACCTTCTCCTTGAAATTTACATGAGTATATATATATAGTCACACTGTGCCTGTTCCCTAAATATTTCTTCTGAAAACCCCCTTATAACTAACCTTCTTGTTCTTTCTTGGTCTTTGGCAAATTGCCCAATTCATTAATCATGTTCCATAAATCTAATCTAATCAGGGGCCACTTCCTCTTTCTAGATAAATAAAACAATATGATTTGCTGCTCCAAATTCTTCCCACTGGTATGTTTCTCATGGTTTTTATTAGGACCATTACTAAGTGAGTTTATAGCATAGGACTCCATATTTCCAGTGGTGTCAAACATCAGACAGATTCATCTGTATGTCAGGCCCAGACATGCTTAACTTGGTCTACTGTTAACTGAACATAGAAAAGTCTACACAAGGTCATAGTTTTAGATTCAGAGAGAAATAGGAAAGTGTTTAGAGCAGGTACCACTGGAATATGAGCCACATCTGCATGCAACTTACTTGTGCCCTCAAGACGTCCTTGGGTACATTCACAATATACATTTTTCATTTACTAACAGAATGCTGTCTCATATGTCCAACTTTCTGATTGAGTGTATCAGATAATGCACATTTCATAATGGACATCTTGGGTTTCACAGTCACTTAGTGCCCCACGATCAGGCATTCTGCCTCTACCTAAGTCTAATAGCAAGATAGGAGCTATTTTACTAAAGGTAAAATTTTTGTTGGCACAGTACAGCATGGCCTTATTTCCATATTTGAGAGTCTTCACTGTGATTCTCTTACTGGGACTTGCTGAAGGATTCAGACAAGTACAATTTAGTTCATTGGTTCATATGATCCAGGTGGCAGGGCTGCTTTTACTATAGCCTGCATGTGATGCATGCAATGCCCTTTCTTGCTCTGAGGATTGCTGAAACTGGCAGCACTACAGACTCTCTGGTAAATGGATCGGAGAATCACACTCTTTTTCCCCTCTAAAATTCAAAGACTCTCTCACCAGGTATTCTTCTTTCACCTTAATAGGTGATTCAAAGAACAGTGACTTATTTTTCACCTTAACAGAAATCTCTTGGCATGCCCAGAAAACAGAACTTCTATAATTTTAAAAGATGTGGCAAGCCCCTAACCCTTTTCATAAATTCTGGTACTCTTGCATCTACGGTATCTGCTCACCAGGTTCAGTTATCACAATAGCATCAATGTATTGAACAAAGGTGATATTCTGAGGGATGTCAAAATGAGAAAATGACAT
The DNA here is from genome assembly GCF_000412655.1 of Myotis brandtii. Lineage (NCBI taxonomy): Eukaryota > Metazoa > Chordata > Mammalia > Chiroptera > Vespertilionidae > Myotis > Myotis brandtii. Next base: position 168,564 of record NW_005371796.1, on the reverse strand, counting down.
GTAGATTATACCACAACAGAAAACATAAGAGATGACATAATCCTGAGCTAAGGGAATAATGATATACTGTTTTCCCTGAGAGATAAAGCTGAACTGTTTCTGATATATACTAATTGCATTGGATATAAATAACTTCTTAAATTAATAGCTGCACACCACTATTTTTAACATCAATAGGTAATAGTAGCTATGACAAGTGCCACCATTTGAATACATTTACTATTATCGAGGCAGTTGGATGACTTATTTGACTTTTTCACTGGCCCCAGGAAGTGAGTTATGGGGGGATATGTAAATGATCACCACCAAGGAGGCTTTGACATTGGTGATGAAAGAATTCATAGAGATGCATCTTTGATTAATCTTTGGCTGAGGTGAGAGAAGAGGTATGGCAGGTGACAATCCCAGGGATCCTTTCTACCATGATACTCTACAGATATGTTAGGGAACAACTGAGAATTCTGCATGTTAATAGGTATATCTGTTTTCACTCTACATTCTGGGACAAAATTAACTACGGAATCAGTCCATGGATTTACTTGATTCTCTTTGAGATTGACTTGGACCAAGACTTCATCTATCCCCTTACTAGAAAAATTACAGAAGTAATTAAACACTCTAAATAACTTTATATACATAAAAATCAATTGAAGACTATTTCTGTGTTTGTTCATGTATCTCTGGAAAATATTACCATAATCTTCTCAATCCCCATTTTTCTTCATTTTTGGTCTTAAATAATCAAGAACTTCAAAAATAAATATTGCCTTAATGTTATATCAACCTTCTTACCTTTAAGCTGTTCTTATCATCAAAAGAGTGAACAATGACTATTGTTTTTATAGTACTACTAGAGGCCCGGCGCACAAAATTCGTGCACGGGTATGGTCCCTAGCCCTTGCCTGTGATTAGGGCCATCTTCCCCGGCTGCCTGCAGCCGGCCCCACCCCCCGCCACCACCCACCCCTGGTCCCCCATTTGCCATTGGGCGATCAGAACCTGCTGGCTTGGGGAAGGGACTGAGAGGTTGGGTGTTCACAACCACTCTCTGCCCCCATCGTGGGTCACCCTCTGTGTGTGGGGCGACTTGTCAAGTGGGAGCCTTGGCCTAGCGCCACCTGCATCCCCCACCACCCACCCCTGGTTCCCCATTCACCATTGGGTGATCGGGGGCTGCTGGCTGGGGAAAGGGACTTAGAGGTGGTCAATGCACCTCATAGTGACTGATCAAGTGGTCATTCTGGTCGTTCTGCCATTAGGGTCAATTTGCGTATTACACCTCAAATTGAAAATTCAAAACCATAAAAGTCCTGGAAGAAAACATGGACAGTAAACTCTGACATTGCTGTTAGTAATATTTTTTATATGTCTCCTCAGGCAAGGGAAACAAAAGAAAAAATAAACAAATGGGACTACATCAAACTAAATAGTTTTTCACAGTGAAGGAAACCATCAACAAAATGAAAAGACAACCTACTGAATGGAGGAGGACATTCACCAGTGATATATCTGATAAGGGGTTAACATTCAAATATATAAATAACTCATCAACCAACTTAACACCCAAAAAAACAAATAATGCAATTAAAAAATGAACAAAGGACCTGAATAGACATTTGTTCAACAGCAACATACAGGTGGCCAATAGACATATGAAAAGATGCTCAAAGTCACTAATCATCAGATAAATGCAAATGAAAATCACAATATGTTCCTTATCACCATACACCTGTCAGAATGGCTATCATCAATAACATCAACAAATTAACAAGTGTTGGCAAGGATGTGTTGGTAAGGGTGTGGAGAAAAAGGAACCCTCTGGGTATTTTTTCTGAAGTAATCCAAAACACTTACTCAAAAATATATATGCACCCCTATGTTTATTGCAGCATTATTTACAATAGCCAAGATATGGAAGCAACCTAAGTGTCCATCTGTAGACAATTAGATAATAAAGAAATGGTACATGTATAAAATGGAATATTACTCAGACATAAAAAAGAATGAGATCTTACCATTTGTGACAGCATGGGTGCATAGAAGGTATTTTACTAAGTGAAATAAGCCAGACAGATAAAGACAACTACTATATGATTTTACTCACACGTGGAATCTTAAAGTCAAACTACATGAACAAACAAAACAGAAACAAACTCATTGATACACAGAACAAATTGATGGTTGCCAGATAGGAGGGGTTGGGGTGGGTGAAAAAGGTGAAGGGATTAAGAAGTATAAACTGTGAGTTACAAAATAGTCACAGGGATATATAATACAGAATAAGAAATATAGTCAGTAATACATTACAATAACTCTGTATGCTGTCAAGTAGATACTAGACCTATCCAGGGAAGCACTTAATTAACTTATATAAATGTCTAACCATTATGCTCTATACCTGAAAGTAATGTAATATTAATTGGAATTTAGAAATAAAAAATGTAAAGATGTCATAAACTACAGAATATGATTAATTCAATCTTTGCACCTGAGGTCCACTAAATAAGAAAATATTTAGAACATTATACTCAATAGGATACATATGAATATGACATAATTATAAAACTTGTTTGTAACCTTGGATAGTTTCCTTTGAGGTGTTCATATCATATTGCATGTTATCCTCTACTATAAAAAAAGTATAGCACTTAGAGCAGCGGTTCTCAACCTGTGGGGTCGAACGACCCTTTCACAGGGGTCACCTAAGACCATCGGAAAACACATATATAATTACATATTGTTTTTGTGATTAATCACTATGCTTTAATTATGTTCAATTTGTAACAATGAAATTGGGGGTCACCACAACATGAGGAACTGTATTAAAGGGTCGCGACATTAGGAAGGTTGAGAACCACTGACTTAGAGGAAGTCAATTTTAGCTTGAACATAGGTGGCAATGGTCAAGATACTATTGAGGTTGAAGGAATCCAAATCATACCAGTTTTTAACATGTCTGTTAATGACCCTCAAGAAGATATCGCAGGTGTTTAGGGAAGTTACTGGAATGCTGCTATTTACATGTTATCGGATGCCAGAAAAAGTTACAAAGCAGGATTTCAGCAGAGAAACAATTATAGACTTGAAAATGGTGACGACTGTGGAGATAAACATAAATGGGTTTCAAATATGTTTTCAAAGTTTCTAACAACCTTCTCTCTGATCATCAACTTTCTGTAGATGGAATATTTAGCCATTAATGGTAAAGGAACATAGTGATGATATCTTTAACAGAACAAAGCCAGCAGTCACTTCCTCCAAGAACTGTGGCTCGAGGCACTGAGAACATCAACTTTTTAATGCGGCCTCCAAGCTTCACTAGCATGGTGTAAATTGAACACCTTGGCATCGCTATACTCTAGTGCCATATTTTTAACAGCGAGGTAGGGAAAGAAGGAGAGAAGTCACTCTGAATGTAAGTGATTATTACTTAATTTACAAAGAAATTAGTGCTAAGAAATCTTTAGAAGTTAATAGAATATCATTACTTGGCTAAGTCACAGAACATAAAACCTGTAATGCAGTAAGCCAGGCATTTTTCATGTAAGTACTTGGTTCCCTTTATGCTAAGAACAGTGGTGAAGCAAAACTCAGAAACCTTGAAGCAACCACTTTATAAGCTTAAATAACTCTAATGAATTTCTATAACAGGCAATTTCTTCCACACATTAAATTGTAGAAAATTATGTAAACCAGTACCATGAAATTATCTGGTTCTTCTCGCTGAGAAATGACTCAGAACCTGTTACATAAACCTTTGTGGGCTTCCTATCTGATCCCGTTCTTTTCCTTTAAAATGCAGTTGTGTGCTCTGATTCAATTATTACAAAGTACAGATGACCTCCTACACCAAACAGGCAAGACAATAGCATGAAAAATGTGACAGTCTCAACCTTTACCAGTTAACAACCCTTTTATCAATGTCAGCAATGAAAATCTCCACATAAGGGAATAAGGAGTAACAATACTTGTTGCCAAGACTCAACTTGGGAATCGGTATTATCAGTCAACTTGGTTAAGCTACAGTCCTCAGTTATCCAACAAAACACTCATCTAGAGGTAGCTGTGAAAAGTATGTTGTAGATGTGATTGAAGTCCATAACCCATCAACTTTATGTAAGAGAGACTATTTTGGGTGGTCTGGATAGACCTGGTTGAGTCCTAAGCACAATACTGAGGCTACCCTCTGAAAGAAATGCCACTCATAGCAGTTTCATCTCATGCTGAGAGCAGAGCTCCAGCCTGTCATATCTGCTAGTCTTCCCACCAGAGTACAGATTTGCTTTACCAGCTCTCACAAGTATATAAGACAATTTTTGCAGTGAATAGTATCATGTGTATCCCCTCCTGTTCTGTGTCTCTTATTGTAGCCTAGTTGGTATAGGGATATTCTGAAAGTAAGAGCAACTATACTCATTTAAGAAGGAAAATGGGTGTGCAAGCCTCAACACTGTGGTGCATCTAAGAAAACATGGTCTTCCCTTTGTTTACCAGTCCAGGGAAGAAAGTTTCCAAGAGGTAGGAGGTGTGGAAAGAGAATATCAGAATTACCGTAACATTTTTCAAATTAAGATGATATCCTTGTTCCAATAATATATGCTCTAACTCTTCCCAGATCTCAAAAATCACTATTTTTAATACTAGAATATTAATTTATCCTCCATGTATAATCCTTAGGGGAGAGAGAGGAGAATGAGCCATAGGGGGATAAAGGAAGAAAGGTAGAGACACCAGATGTAAAAAAAAAACACAGCCATAATAAAGGATCAGACTCAACATGGGAAAACATACAGAAACATACATACACGATGTCCTCTAGTTTGCAGGAGGCATAGTTCATTTATCTAGAACAGGTGGACTCCTGCATGGCAGATACCCTGTTGAGTTAGCAATTTGCCTTCTCTCAAGAATAGTTTTTTTTCTCCTGCCATCTAATGCATTCTATGCCATCTTGTTTCTTCAACCACCAAACACAAGAGACAGTGAGAGACAGTACTTCCCTCTCTGAATTCTTTAAGACCTGCCCTCTCAGTTTCAGGGTTTTGCCTGAAGTAGTGCATCTTTACTGAATGAATGGCACATGGGATACCCAGCCCCGACTTGAGGCTTTTCCAAGACAACCTTATCTCAGTAAAACATAGCAAAGGCAATGATTATCCAAGTTATGGAAAGTGGCTGTTGGGAAGTCTGGATTAATGTGGCTGTATAATGGTGTAACATAACAGAGAACACCATTATGAATGTTAAAAAATAGCTCTGTCGTTCTCCATTTCTAACAGTTATATTTCCGGTTGCCTTCTAGCTTCCCCAGTTCTTCTTATAAGTAAAGGTCCTTGTGACATAGCAACTCGACTATCAACTATAACATTTGCCTACAACTTTTGATTTGATAGTAATGGTAATACACATGAAAAGTCCTTTTTTTAACCACTAATAATGTATTTTCCTTTTAATTCAGCAAGTACTAGTTAATTACCTTATCTCTGAATGAGAGGATGCAAAATTTAGTGAGAATGGTTTTACCTTCATGGAGTTTGCCATCGAATCACTCTGGAGAAATCATATACATAATCATTCTGGAATTCAGCTTTCTTGCCCATTAAATGAGGCCTTTTATTTTGGAAATGCAAACCATTTACATCACTCTCTTTTTCCATACTACTGGGAGTAAAGTTGAAGAAGCATGATTAAAAAAGGAGTTATCATTTTTTTGCTTTTTCTTTCATAAAATTTTAGAAAGTATAAAATCAGTAGACTAAGTAATGCCAAAATCCAGGTGAGAAGGTAAAATCCATGAAGTCAAACATGGAAGAGTAAAATTGCTGCTAAAATTGAAAGTGGGTTTTGAAGGCCAGGGGATGGATCCAAACTCTAAGATGGAGGGAAGCCAGAATCACAAAAGTTGAGTAGAAATAGAGACTAGTCCAGGACAATTTCCTAAACAGGTGTTGTCTACTTGGCATTTATGTAGGGTATGAATAAACTAGCCACATTTAAAGAGTTTGAGATATAAAATTAAAAAATTCTACATAAAACAAAAAAATCTGAAAGATATTTTTCCACCTCTAAAATTTTTGCACTCAGATATTTTGAAATACAGATGCAGATAAAATACTTGGTTAAATAAAAATAACAATAATAATAATTATTATTATTATTACTTGGTTAAGCAATATTAGTTATTATTATTACTTGGTTAAATAGTAATTATCATGACTTCCTTTTAAATATAGCAGAGAATCAGCTTGAACCTCTTCTGTGCTTGGCTGGCAACTGGCCAAAAGTTTATTTTCATGCAGTATGAGTGGACTTTCTGAGACCAAATTCAAACCTAAGGGAAGGAGGAGCAAATCTCAATAACCATGACCAAGGAATCAAGGTTGTGTCCTCGAGGGTGAAGCTAAAAACAGCTTGATGGCTCTCAGGAGCATCTGTCTCTTGTTCCAAGACCCACTGCACTCATGTTTACTCTTCCAGAGAACTGTCTGACAAAAGGCGGGGACATGCAGTCATGGAAGCAGAAAGAGAATGGAAACAAAAATCGACATGACACTTTTCTAAAAGTGAAATAGTCATTGTGATGCAAGCAGTGCTTCTGATTAGCTCCCAAACGGATGTAAAAGAAATTATGAGCGAGGTATGTTCACCTACCTCATAACAGAACTGAGTTGAATTTTGGCATTTTGAAGATTCCATGATCTATGTTGTGACAAGGAACCAAGGTGACGAGAGGACATGGCCGTTTGCAGTGGGTCCTCAGAGGAAGACCCTGAAGCAGCAGCTGAACCCTGAAAGACATAATAGGACTCTATGTAGATGCGAGGCGAGCTTGACACTCTGCATGAGCAGATGGTGGAAAAACCAGGGGGATTTGGATTGTTAGTTACTGTAGCTTCATGTATACCCTTGGGCTGCTTTACATGACCTCTATGACTATTTGAGTCCAAAAGATATGAGAATAAAAGCATGGACATATTTATGAATGAGTATATTCTCAAACGAGCAATGGCTTAAAAGAAATTGGCAGGAGGCTGTTCAATGTGTGCCACTATTTTCTATAGTTCTGATTCATAAAACACGTGATTCTGTAATCTATGTACACACGATGTCATCAACATTAGATTTCTAAATTTTCTTAAAAACAAAAACAAAGGGGACAACTGTAATACTTTCAACAATAAAGATAAATTTAAAAATGAAATTTCTCAAAAATTCTAGATTCAAGAGATTTTTAAAGGATTCTAAAAATAAATATTGAATGACCTTTATTCAACAATTGTCAGCAGCTTGCTTCACAGGTAACCATTAAACTCAAAGAACAATTCATTCTGGGTCATATTTTAAGGAATTCTCATCAATGCTTGATAGAAATGTCTTTGCCTTCCCTTGCCCTTATTCTGTCATTTCATTTCTATTCTTTCTTTGATATTAAACTGCTCTTGCTGTTACTCAACTCCTCATGCTATTAACTTGACTCCTTTTTCTATCAAATGTTAACTCGTCTTTTCTGCTTTTTCCTCCTTTTGACTTTATTCTCCATGTGTATTCTTAAACTGTCTTAATCTTCCTTCCCTTTTTCTACCCTATATTTTTTTTACCATGCATAAATATATCTAGGTCCTTTTCAAATAACTATGTCAAAAATAATCACATTTTCTAATCTATAGGATTTACTCATAAAACTGGGTATAACAATAGTGAAAGCTGATACTGTTGTATTCTATCACCTATACTGTAGATGATAGAAATCATAAATTAATAATTAAATGGAATTAGTGTTTCATGAATTATTTTTCTTAATATTACAGCATCATATAAATACTTCTTGAATTAATAATTGAAATGAAAATTCTCTAAACTCTAAGTAGGTTTTTGCCTCTGTCCCATATGTTATTAAACTGTATTAAAACCTTTCAAAGTGATATTTTGTAAAGACTGGTTTCTCTTTCTCTGAGAAAGCAAAAGCTTTGACATTTTCTGTGAATGTGCATTGTGGCTCATCATACCAGTTTGTCAGGTGTGTTAAGTGAAGACAATTATTGTGCCCAGCCCCGTGAGTTGCAGGAATTAAAAGAAATAGTATTGCTAAATCCATGTACTGTTCTGGAACAGTCAGAGTGAAGGACGACACAAGATAACTTTTCTCTTCTAATACTGGCCAAAGCATAAACATTATTTTATTCTGTGAAAACGGAAGCTTAGAGAGATTAGAGACTTAGGGAGCCATGGCCAATTATTAAGAGCAGAAATGGGATGTAAACTGGATATGTCGAACCCTACAGTTAGTGTTCTTAACCAATATAGACCTATTCTAATATTCCCCTTCCTGAGATGCATTAGGGTCTTACTTGCCCTGCTAATGGATGGGCACTTCTCCGGTGATGTGGAAGAACAGTGAGAGAAAAGATCACTTAATAGAGATCACTGTTGTAGTTCAATTCCATCTTTAATTCATTTATTGCCCCCAATTAAATACTCACCCTGCGCAATGTTAGACAAAAATATGCACCTGAGTACTTCATTTTTTCTCATTTTTGTGAGTGGAGTTGGAGGGAAAAAAGCATAACTAGAGCTATCCTTAAGGGTTAGAGTACATTGCTACAATTTGGCATTTGGGAAGTATCTAAAAGTCTCTTCATTTTAAATGAAGAACAATTACATGCATAAAATATTATGAGTAGAATATTCAAAAATTCTGTTTGGTAAGACCGTGGTGGACCTTGTATAAATCCCAAAGCATTTGAACTATATGAAGTGAGCAAAAGGGAAGCGAATAAAATTTTTGATAGGAGAAAAACACGATTTCTTTTGGCACAAGCAAACTTGTTAAATAAAAAACAGAATAGAAATGCTTCTAAACTGTTTTCAATCTATACTCTGCCTCATATAAAACTTCTCTCTGCCAAGATGCACAATGTTAGTGAAATATATATGCAATGCAAAAAGGCAAAAACCCAACCCAATATTGGTATTTGGAAAAACTAGGGTGAGAAGTCATCAAAGGGGGGTGATCTCAACATGCTCCATAGTAGTTTGAATAGGATATTTTTTTCTTAACAACATTCTCAGGAAAAATTTCTATAGATTTTGAGAAATCAAAGACTATGTTAATTCTCTAGCACATCTGATGCCTTAAATTTCACTGAAACAAAATAAATATAATCATTTTATCACAAATATAAATGCGTCCTGTCTAGAAGGATAAAGTGGTTATATAGCAGAAATGCCCAATGCTGAGTTTTATGCTACTTATTTATTACATACCCACTTACTGATTTTTTACCAGCTGATGATAGTAGGTAGGCAGGATTCTCCAGTGATAGTAAATATTTTCAGATAATATACTTTATACTTATTAAGCAGGTCTGTGCTTAAAGGAGAAGGATGGGCTAGAGAGAAGAAATGTAAATCTGGCCAAGTACTAATAGCCGGTATGGCAGCTATTGAAGTGCTCATGATCTTCTTTATTTTTTTGTACACAGAGGAGCAGCACATTAGATATAGGAAGGAGCAGAGCTTGAAAACTATGGCACAGAATACGCATTTCTCACTTATAATACTCTCCAGGTCTATCCATACTGTTGCAAAAGGTAAAAGTTCCTTCTTTTTTTGTGGCCCCATAGTATTCCATTGTGTAAATGTACCACAGCCTTTAATACACTCATCTACTTATGGGCATGTGGGCTGCTTCAAAATCTTGTCTATTGTAAATAATGCTTCAATGAACATGGGTGTACATATAACCTTTCCAAACAGTGTTTCAGGTTTCTTCGGATATATTCCCAAAAGTGGATTCCCTAGGATAAGAGGCAGTTCCATTTTTAATTTTTTGAGGAAACTCCATACTGTCTTCCACATTGGCTACACCAATCTGCATCCCCACCAACAGTGTACAAAGGTTCCTTTTTCTCTGCATCCTCACCAACACTTGTTGCTTGTTGATTTATTGATGATAGCCATGCTGACAACTGTGAGCTGATACCTCACTGTGGTTTTAATTTGCATTTCTCTGATGATTAGTGACCTTAGACATCTTTTCACATGTCTATTGAATATCTGTATGTCCTCTTTGGAGCAGTGTCTATTTAGGTTCTTTGCCCATTTTTTAATTAGATTGTTTGTGGGTGTTTTCTTTTTTGTTTGTTTGTTTGTTTGGTGTTGAGTTGTATAAGTTTTTTTATAAATTTTAGATATTACACCTTATCAGATATATATATTTGGCAGATATGTTCTCCCATTCAGTGGGTAGTCTTTTCATTTTGTTGATAGATTTCTTTGTTGTGCATTTTTTTTAGTTTGATGTAGTCCCATTTGTTTATTTTGTGCAAATAGACATATCAGAAAAAAAATATTGCTATAAGAAATATCTGAGATTTTATTGCCTATTTTTTCTTCTAGGGTTTTGATGGTTTTGAGTTTTACATTTAAGTCTTTAATCCATTATTCATTTATTCTTGTGGAGGGTGTAAGAAGGTGATTTAATTTTTGCACATATCTATCTGTCCTATATTCCCAACACCCTATATTGAATAGACTATCTTTACCTCATTGTATGTTTTTGCCTTCTTTGTTGAATGTTAATTGAGCATAATGGTATCCATTTATTTCTGGGGGCTCTCTACTCTGTTCCATTGATTTATATGTCCATTTTTATGCCAGTACATGCTGTTTTGATTACTATGGCCTTGTAGTATAGTTTGATATCAGGTATAGTGATTTCTCTAACTTTGTTCTTTCTCAAGATTGGCTATTTGTTTGTTTGTTGTAGTTGTTGTTGTGTGTGTGGTTCCATATAAACAAGCCAGTCAGAGAAAGACAAATACCATATGATTTCACTTATATGTGAAATCCAAAGAACAAACAAACAAAATAGAAACAGAATCATAAACAGCTGTCTTCTAACAGAATCATAAACCCCTTCCTCTAAAGGGGTTTTGGAGGGCTGGATGAAAAGCTGAAGGGATTAATTAAAAAAATACACACACAACACCTCATAGACACAGACAACAGTATCGTGATTACCAGAGAGAAAGTGGATTAGGGGAAGTAGAAGATGGTACAAGGGGATAAATGGTGAAGGCAGTAGACTTGACTTTGGGGGGAGAACACACAATGCAATATACAGACGATGTATTATAGAACTGTACACCTGAAACCTATACAATTTTATTAACCAATGTCACCCCAATAAATGTAATAAAATTAAATTGAAAAAAAACACACACATGAGTTTCTTGCCCAGCCTGGATGGTTCAGTTGTTGAGCGTTGACCTATGAACCAGGAGGTCATGATTTGGTTCCCAGTTAGGTCACATGTCTAAGTTGCGGGCTCGATCCTCAGGGTGGGGTGTGCAGGAGGCAGCTGGTCAATGATTCTCAACATTGATGCTTCTCTCTCTCCCTCTCTCTTTCTCTCTATCTATCTCATGTATTCACATTTACTTCACAAATTCATAATAAATATTTCTCTCTGAAATAAAGAAAAATAAAAAAAAATTAAAAACCATGAGTTTCTCAATTGGTAACTATTTCCAAGTACCTAATATACACACGTATCTCCAGTATATTATATGGAAATTTTCAAATTAGCAAGTAAGTCACAGAGGGGCAGAGTGCAATGGAAGGATAATGGCAGACAAAATGCCAACTAAAAACCAATGACTAAAAGCTCAAAACATCTAATCCTATGTTTTTTTTTGCCTCATTGCTCTTCTCTTGTTCTGTGCTCCCATTCATACTATAATACGTGGAATTTCCTGAATATATGTGCCCTCTCTCACTTCCAGAACCCTGAATGTGTGTATGACTGTGAATGGTTTGTCTTTTACTCATACTCTGTGTCAGGCTGAATGTGTCTGTATTCAGCACATCTCCCTTTATGCTTCTCTTGACTACGTTAGTCCTCCTTCCTGTGTCTCTCCATTGCCTCCACACTTAACTCTAGCAAAGCTCTTGCCACGTAGACTGAGAACAGTCACCCTTTCACCATTAGACTGTAAGCTTATTGAGTTTAGTACCAAAATATGTTATAGTTCAGTTACTATAGTGTTTGGCATGTCCTATGAGTTTAAAAACTATTTTTCTGTGTCTTGAGTTTGGAAGTAATACTGAATGGACAGTCAAACTGCTCAAGCCTGAACTTTTTAAGTAGTTTGCTTAAAAAAGAGTAGACAAGTCATGAAGTTACTTCACAAATTCATAATACTCATTCATTATATTCTATGAAATAACACATGAAAAGTACTTTAACTGTAAAATAACATTTTAATATTAAACTGAATGGAGAAGTTATTTATCTGAATTCATATATTTTACTAGTTGTTATCATCAACAGCAGAAATTGAAGGGGCATCCTGATAAGCTGGAAAAAATATTTCAGAATAATCCATAAAATAAGAGAATGGGAATAGATGCTTTGTTTGTATGTGAGATATGAAATTAGGTGAAATAATGAACTTATAAGCTGAGAGTAGAGGAATGTAGTCTCAGAGAACTCTTTGGAAAACTCAAAAAGTACACAACAGTAGAAAAATATATTTGTTGAAAGTGCTAAATCTGTGAGGTTTTGAAGGCTTCAAAGAGAGAAAAGGGCCCTGGCCAGTGTTTCTCGGTGGTCACAGTGTCAGCCCATGAACCAAAAGGTCCCGGGTTCAATTTCTGGTCAAGGGTACATACCTGGTTTGCAGGTTCCATCCCTTGCCCTGGTTGGGGCTCATGAGGGAGGCAACCAATCAGGGGCAACCAATTGATGTGTCTAATTCACATGGATGTTTCTCTATCTCATCACCTCTCCCTCCCTCCCACTCTCTTTAAATAAATCAATGGAATAAATATTATCTGGTTAAGATTAACGAGAGTTGCGGGGGAGGTCAGGAGAAATTCATAACTTTGATATCTTTAGTTAAGATCGATTCAAGAACTCCCATTTTACGTTGAAATGGCATTTATTTTCCTTCTGCTACTTAAGCAATTTACCAGAATCTTTCACTAGATTGATTTGAATTAGAGTCCCTAAGAAACAAGAATCATTACATAATACCTTGTAAATTTGACAGTTACTAATAGCACTGTATGATTTTTATGCCTTTGTCATTTTCCATCTCATTTCTTAGGTTTGGTTATAAGATGATTATATTCCAAGCTCAGTTACAAAATTGTATACACTTTCAGTCCTTTCTTCCCCAATCTTTTGAGCAAGTGAGAAAAATTCTCAGCTAACCAATTAATTCATCTAATTATTAAACTTCATTTCCCCTTCAGCCTCTGACAGCATGCCCCACGCTGTTCACCTAAGTATCTGTCTCAAGCCTTCCCTCCCACCTACTTGCACAGAGCCTTGATGGTTTGGGCAGCATGCCAGGATTTCCACAGCTTTTACAAATACATTAAAAATACATTACAACCCCTTCTGCAAATCTGTCCATGTGCACTACTGTGTCACAGTTGCATCTCTACTTTGCTTAACTTCTTATCCATACCTTTAATGCCTCTCAAATGAATTACTCAGTTCATTTCCACAGTAGCCTCTCGGGGTTCATATTGCCAAGTTCTATGATGTTCCATGCCAAGCTGATCACAGAGGTCAGCAACATCACCCCTACACACACACCCATCATTTCCTCTTCCTTTAGCCATGCCATAGACTATCTCTTCACTGCATTTGTTCCTAACATTTCTTTTCTTGTTTTCAAAGACATGATGGGATTCTTATAGTTTTTCCCATGGAAATCTATAACCTGTAAACCCCTCCCATCCAAATAAATTACTCTGACATTGGTAAATGGAATTTCTCCCCCATAACTCCTGTTGTCTTCAAGTCTTCTTATTACTCTCCATCTCATTAGCTTTCCATTTCCCAGCTCAGCTGAAAGGTAGAATGTTTTCTCTTGCCTGACTCTCGTTTTCTCATTCTCTCCTTCCCTTTAATACGATTACAGGGGTAAACATCATTGATCGACTGTAGACTGTCTTATAATGGGAATCTCAAAGGCCTAATAGCACATGCATCGTAGATCAAAGTGGTAAGTACTGTCTGTCTCTGTGTTAGACTGGCTCCAAAAGATCATTGTTTCCAATGGGATTGTTATTAGTGCAGCAATATTTGATGTGCATAAATCTCAGATAATTTTTTACCTAAAAAATCTCAATCTCTTTCTATCTCTATGTCTAGTTTCTATGTCTATAAGGCATGGCGAACATAGCAGAATTCACATCAGGCAACCTTAGCCTTGAAACAATGTACATTCATTGTGGGCATCAGAGTAAGTACAGGCTAATGTTATATTTGGGGGGAGAGGGGTTAATACTGTGTTGATCCTTTTACGCATTCAATTTATAGAAGAACAAAAGACAGCTATGTTGTGTAGATTTACATATGCAAATATTTACATAATGCTATAATTGAGCAGTGGTGAGGTACAGAAGAAAATTAATGGATACAATTACAATATTATTGGGCATGCTGTTAAATGCCCTGTGCACAACACTTTAAAACACCTTATTTCTCCTAGTTCCATAAGATGGGTTCTATTGTCACCCTGATTTACCTAAAAGAAAAACAGGTTTTGAGAGTGTAAACCTCTTTTCCGAATTTCCATTGCTTATTGGAGACCTGGCTGAAAGTCAAACATATGTCTTCTGACACTAGAGACCAAATTCTTATTTCAAAGTCACCTAATTAAACATCACAAGAAAATGATATCTTAATTGGGTCTTAAATAATAAAATACAATTATGACACATAGAGATGGTAAAAAAAAATCCTTCTAAAGTTAAGAAGCAAAATGAGTGTCTCTTTCAAGGTGATAGTACATTCCAAACACGCACCATAAAAGTTTAAAGAGAGGCTCCGTTCCATTTTTCAGAATTAGTATAATCTGATAGAAGCCGAAGTTAGGGAATATAAAGATGATAAACATCCCTACACCAGGGAAATATGTAGCCCATTGTTTTTATTGAGGATATGGAACTAAGAGATCTTTTAAACTGAAGTTTGACGTACTGTGCTCAACAAACTTTGAGCACAACATAAGCACACAAAGTACACAGCGCACAGGCCACTCGTGGGCAGATGAACAGATTGGCAACTGGGAAGGAAACAAGGTCGCTTTTTCACCAGCAGAAATATCGGAAAGGAGCAGGAGCACACAACTCACAACAATTGCAAATGGAGTCAGTTTCAATCTAGCATTTTATGGTTTATAAATTTCATACATGGGGAGAAATATAGGGCACTTGTTATAATCACCCCCCTTTCTGGAGGGGAAACGAAAGCTGAGAAGCGACTTGCTGCACTGAGTCAGTGACACACGAGGATGCACGAGCCAGTCATCTGATGCCAAGAGAAATACAGCAGCAGCAGCACGGAACGTGTGCACACGCCTGCCTCTCACAGACACACAGCATTGTTTCAGGACAGCCAGTCCTCACTCCACAGCACTCTGCTCTGCGCTGACCCTTCAGAACAGAGGCTCATCAGAAATATGTGTCCAGAAATAAGCTGATGGTCTCCTTTTTGGCCCTTTTCTTTTTCTTAACCAGTTGGCTCACCGAGGATGCGAGCAACCTGGCTATGTATGCTGTTGCTGGCTCACATTTTCCCACAGCCTGAACGATAAAGCACATTCATAGCTAGGGTGATGTGGGGATCTCAGTAAGGAAAGGTGGCCCACTGCACCCTCCTCTTAACATATATATGTGGGGGCGTTGTTTTTTTGTGTGTGTTTTTGTTTGTTTGTTTAGGGATGGAATGTGGCTTGCCAGGTACTATGGTTTATAAGGTTAATAGCTATAAAGGAAAAAAATAGGGGGAAAAATGAGACAACATACTTTTGGAAAAGCAAACTGAGACGGGAGCTCCATCTTAGACTCCCGAATGTCACTTCCTGGCCCATTTCATTGTGCGTTGCCCTTTGCAGTTAACTTCCTACCCACTGATCTCAGGATATTCTGTATTCATTCAGGACATAGCAATTACCCTTTATGAGCCCCACAATTCAGCTATTCAATTCTTAATACCCTGGCCACCGTTAAGAGATCTTTTTTATTACAGGCACACAATTCTGCAGCAAGAGAATAAAGCAGTTTCTCTATCTAAAACCCTGTGTGCTAAAGGTTTCGACTTCAGAGATTTGCAAACAGTGGCTTAAATAATACTTACTATGGCTAGGCTCTCAGAGGTGTCTGAACCCCATGCCCACCTAGGGGGAGGGCTCCTTTGTATAGAACTCTTCTTTTATTCATTCCATTTCTATTGAACATTTTTCCTCTAAATCAATGCCTTTTCCTACCACTTTGGTACTGAGGGTTCCTCCTTTTTTATTTAGACCTGGAGGCTCCAAATCTATTAATCATTTTAATTTGCTAACGAGGATACAGTACAGGGTGAGTGGTTTGAGAGCTTTTGATATGCAGGGATTATCTAGTGCAGGCTGGGAGAGAGCACTTTCATCTCCCTTTTTTTTTCAGACATTATTCCATTGTACTGTAGACTGTGCTAAAGGGAACAATCCTCTAGGGCAGGGAATGAATGAGACGACCTTAATGGAGCTCGCACACATCTAATGTCTATGACTCTTTAATTCAGTTATCCTTCAGGCAGGGAAGAGCTTTCCATCATTACTCCCAACTGTCTGACTCTCATTGTTCCTTCAAAAAAAAGCCTCTCAAGTCATGTTCCACTTTCCTGTCTCGCTTGAACCTCTGCTTCATGTCACTGGCTGCCACTGTTGATACAGCTTTTCCGCCCTGCCCACATCGCGTCCTGGGGTTCCCCCCGATTGTTGCTGAGAAACCTGATAAAAATGTCCCTTTCCATGACAGATGTAGAAGCATTCCTTCTCTATTTGATGACAGGTACATTCCTGGCAACACTCATTGCTGCATATATATCTAGGTTAATATGCTAGAGATGGAAACCAAGTAGTTTATATGTATAATTTATACATAATTTTCTGCTTCTCCTGTTATTTGAAATTCAAGTTCACTGTCTTATGAATGTTTATAATCTTGAACAAGCAGAGCTCTAGGCAAAAACATACCCTGATGCTGTCTACCCTGAACCAACAGTGGAGACCTGCCAGACAAGTGACTGGATAAAATGAGACAGATTTAAGGAAACCAGGAAAGAATAAACACACACACAGTATTCCACCGACCAGTGGTGTGCAGGTGGTGTTAAATATCTAAGACTTTATGTGTAGTGTTTGCAAACTGTACACATGAAGTTATGTATAGTATGTTGGTAGTATGTTGCCAGTGACACCTTTCCATGACAATTGGTTTCAGGTGTAACTCCACATGAGCATGAACTTTAAATAAAATTGTTTGCAAATAGAGGGGAAGATGCATGTATTATTAAACTTTTATTTTTAATGCTGATCAGGACAATACAGGTCAGCTCACTGAACATTCTTGAGAATGTGCTTCTTTCAGGGACATGCAATCAGCAAGTAGTAAATTTCTATGAGTTCATTAATTCCCTGTCTTAGCTATCCCCACCCAAGGGCTCCAGATCACTCTGTAGTGACTGATGTGCCCCAAACAGAAATGTTAGCTTTCTCTTATACACCACATGATGCAGGGGATATATGTATTCAAAGTAAGAAGCATTATTGCAGTGTAAAGTGTAAGCACACAAATATAGATGTTGTTATAGGTTCAGATGTCGATGCAGTCACCGGCAGAGAGGGCTCTAAATTAGATTTATTGGTTTTGAGTCCCTCTTCTCCCTTTTACAAATTCTGCTGACTCTAGGTAATTAATCTTGATAAGTTTCCGTTCCCTCCTGGTAAAATGGGAATTATCCTAGACCAGCCTCACAGGATTCTCCTTGGCAATAAATAAGATCATGAAAGTGGAATTATGGACAAAGAGTAGAATACATGATAAATGTTAATCATTGTTACATAGCACATACAGTTTAAGAGTTTTACTTTGGAATTAAACTTTTCATGTCTCCTCTTCTGGGCATTGTAATCCAGATGCATGCTCCCTTCCTCAGCCAACTACCCCTAAAAAACTCATATTTGAATTTCAATTACCTATCAATGTGCCTAACTCCAAACAGTCTAAGTAGCTGAATGAAAGGATAAGGATAAGTATATACTAATTCATGCAAGTATTTCCAGAGGACTTCAGTGAGTGATTGAATGAATGAGTGAAACAGATAAGATTTCATGCTTTTACCAATAAATTTATTAACAAGTATTATTATATATCAAGAACATATGTCTAGAATTATGTGCAATCAGAAATCCACCAAAGAATACTCATATATGTTTAGTTTAATCGGGTTTTGAATAAATGAACTGTGTTTTAAAGAGATTGCAATATTTCTTTTGAGATAACCCCATGCATTTACAACCTCTACCAGATGCATTTACATTAAAAATAAAAATCCAAGCCTTATACCTAAAAGGCAATGCCTATTTTTTATGGTTAATGTGATCTTTGATAACAAATAAAACTTTAAAAAATCATAAATATTAAATTTAAATTATAGGGTATCCCAAAAAATGTACACACACTATGAATAATTATAAAGGTAGTGTTTATTAAAATACATTTTGTTTTCAAAATTAAGCTACAGGTTGTTAAAGTGTGTATACATTTTTGGGATACCCTGTATAATAATGAATTGCAGATATAAAAGTATCTTAATATTTACAATGTAATGTGTGTCCTGACAATAACATTGTGCATTAGAGAAAAAGCAAAATAAGCCTAGTCATATACTATCTTGGGGATACATAGTTTTACTTTCAAAACCCTAATAATTAATATAGAAAAGTATTATATCTAGCACTTCACACAATAAACTTTCCTTTTTAAAGTACTTTTAACAAATATATTTTTATTGATTTCAGAGAAGAAGGGGGGGGGCAGAGAGAACTATCAATGATGAGAGAGAATCATTGATTGGCCACCTCCCGTATGCCCCCCACTAGGGATTGATCCTGTAACCCAGACATGTGCCCTGACCTGGAAATGAACCATCACCTCTTGGTTCATAGGTTGATGCTCAACCACTGAGCTACACTGGCTGGGCCACACAATAAAATTTTCAGATCGCATGTCTGAATTACCTCATATATTAAATTTATTGGGTTTTAAATAATACAATTTTAGCATTTGATCATAAATTAAGCAAATGACATTTTTAGTAAGATGGCATTTTTGTTTTTAACTTAATGGGTTATTTATGAATGATTTCTGCACTTTTTGGATGATGTTAATATTAAAGACCTTGATAATTGAAAAGATAGTTCTAAGATTACACTCTTTTTTTTCATAGTATAAGTTTTTAATTTGTTTATGGTTTGTCAAAACCCCCTCCTGAGGACAAAGGCACATATTCTTTGGTGTCGCTTATATTTCACTTCTGTTCTTTGTGTTATAAGATCTTCTTAAACTAAGTCGGATATGATTGCTACTTAATTACTGCCCCCCAAGCACAGTGCTCCCCGCATACACCATCTCCTTACTGCCTACTCAAATACTGTGAAGGATTTGATAATCAATAGTATACGTATGTTTAGTTATGTAAGTTTGTAAACCCTAATAATTTTTACCATATGCATACAATAGAAGGGGAGTGGACTCATTACAGCAGAGATGGAAATTAAGTCCTCCCTGCTTGTGCCCTTCCCCATCCTCCTGTGAAAACCATTTGTGACACTGAGCGTTAGAATTTCCCTCAACGCTCCGTTCCAGACAGCCACTGCCAATTAGAGTTAGTATATGCATGGAAGCTAATTTAACATTTCTAATTAGAATACAAGATGCTGGGATATAACTGAATTATAGATCAAGAGATCACAGGCCCCTGGGTAAGAAAGATAATTTAAAGAAGAAATTAGTATGGTGGGTTACAGAGAACTTGGGAGAACTGAATGTACCATTTCTCAAAGAAGAAGCTGCGATCCAAATACAAGGTAGCCTGAACAGGCTGTGGGAACTAGGAATGCATCGTACTGCTATACCCAGCTAGAAGAGAGGCGTCACCTGCAACTATTCCTATATGTTAGGGACTATTATTATCACCTGCCTTTCCTGGATAAGCAACCGGAGGCCCGAGACAGTTCATAAATCACCTAAGTTGAAGTGGGTAATAAAAGGTAGAACTAAAATTTGAACCAGATACCCTAACTTCAGAGCCAATGTGTTAACTATAAACTCCATTCCTTCTCCAGCCTACACAGATCTGTGAAATAAATTGAATAAGGACTTGTGGGTGAAAATAACTTTTAAAGCACTGGCAGATATAAGAAGTTAATATTAGTGATGGACCCCAGAAATGTGTAGGGGTGATTGATTGTTGAGTTTGCAAATAAGAAAGCCCATTTTTTATTTTTTTAAATATATTTTTATTGATTTTAGAGAGGGAGAAAAAGGGTGAGACAGAAATATCAATGATGAAAGAGATTCATTGATCCGCTGCTTCCTGCACTTCCCTTATTGGAGATCAAGCCCACAACAAGGGCATGTGCCCTGACTGGGAATGGAACCATGATTTCCTGGTTCATAGGTCAATGCTCAACCACTGAGCCACATAGGCCAGGCAAGATAGCCTATTTTGATATGTGCAAATGCTATGACCATTGTATTAGTGAGTGCTGAAAGTATTAGAAGACATTATTACACTTAGTATTTTAATATTAACATTTTATTAGTCTAGCCTCAAGAAACTGACCCGGGGAATTAATGCAAAATCCCAGTGACTTTCTATTTGACTTTACAGATCTTCTTCTATTTAATCTGCCTTACCAGAAGGTCCTTGAAGGCAGAAACAATAATCTGTGTAACATGCTCTCCCCTGCAGGGCTACCTCAGGGCTTTGAAGAGAGAATAGGTATTCTTAGATGTGTATGAAATAAGTAAATGAGGTCTTTATACTTCTACTTACAGTGGGCTTTTACTGAAACAAATGTCAGCATCATTTTTGGAGGGCATAGATTTAAACTTGTTTAGAGTCTCTTAACCCATGCTTGGAACAGGTTTACATAAACAGAAGTCTCCTGGGGTCCCAGCTCCCCTCCACTAGCACATGCACACCCTTCTGTGAGAGTAGCTGACACCACGATCCTGAGGGTGGAGAAAGCAGGGCTGACCTCAAATGTTCCTTAATACCTGCACCTCCACGGAGTAGAAGGGAATTTGGTTATGACAGTTGCCAGAACACACACACACACACACACACACACACACACACCCCTGAAAAGCTGGTAATGGGATAAACAGTATCTACTTTTAAGGAAATAAGTTCACATGTCAATAACTTAAGGGCAAGCCAAATGAATAGAACAGTGAAGAAAGCTATGTAGAGCTGCAAGGACCTTTTCTAGAAAATAAAAATTCATCTTTACATTTTTTCTCTTTTTTCTCTCTTTTATAGTATGTGTTTCAAAAAATTTCACAGCATCCCTTTATCTGGGCTTACAATAGAAAAGTCACTGTTTTCCAGTGAGAATTGACAATTTCTGATAAGGTACAAACAAAGGCAGAACACTCATTTTGGCAAGTTTGCCATTATTGGTAACTTTTCAACTCCTTCAATGTCAATACCAATTGAGTTGAAACTGTCATTTATTAAAATTCCACGTACCTGAAGGTATACAATTCCATTGGGCAAACAGATGGTAAAATAGCTTCAAATAGGAGCTCAGATTGAAATTGAAATACAAATGGATACTATAATTACTAAATTATAAACACAGAATCATAATTAAAAGTAATTATTGAGATAATCCTAGTGACAGAAGCAAGCAACATGTTTGTGTTATGAGCTAACATACCCCAATACCCAAGAGCAGTTCTTTATGTACTCCTGAGAAAGGTTTTAATCTTGAGTGTGTCAACTGTATCTTTCTTTGATGTTTTTACTGTGTGTGTGTGTGTGTGCGTGTGTGTGTGTGTGTTTCTTTAAAAAAAATGACTGGAGTGTAAACTAGCACTTTGAGATGTTACTCTAAAATCAATCTCTTGACATGGATTTATAGGTTGGACTGAAGTATATTTTAACCTCACGGTTTGGTTATTTTAATGCTCTTTTAGATGTTTCTAAAAATTTTAAGTGTCAAACCACATAAATTTCAAGTGTCCCTTAAAGCCATTTAGACATTTTTCTCATTACTGATGATGAGTAAAAATCATTTTTGGAGGCAGCAGTGTATGGGCTTCACCATCTCATTTACCGTAGATATGAGTTTGTTTCATTCCCAATTTTTATAGGCAATAATGCAGCTGTGCGAGGCATTTGCCAATTGTTACTCTCCTTTTTGTGTGCACAGGAAGTGATGATGATTTAACACGCCAACACTCAGGCAGACCACTCTTCTTACTCACAGATCCCCACAGAGAACAGACTCCAGATCTTTCTGAATATTTATGAATGCCAGTATTCTATGGGACTTTCCTAGTTGTCCAACTGTTTTCTGAGTTCACAATAGTAAAAAAAAAAAAAAAAGAAAGAAAACAACAACAACCCTGAAATGGATATATTTAAGCTCCATCCCATAAACCCCCAAAACAAAGCATGATACTCATGTGCTCAACACACCACAAATATGAAATAGGCTTGGTATCATTCTTTTAACTACCCACTTCCTTTTCACTCAAGGGAAAAATTAGCAGATGAAAGTGCGTACGATGATTTAAAAAATAGCTCAGATATAAACTAGTATCTTTTAAAGTAAACTCTAAGGTGTATTACATTTTGGAAATATTACCCCTGGAGACTTTGCTGTACTGGAGAGAGCTGATGCAAGGAATAGGCAGAGTTGGTGGGTGGGGTGAAGTTGAGGTAGGATATAGAGGCAAAGATCCCCTCTCAGCAGCAGCTACCAGCAAGACACTTAGTGACATCATCACAGAGGCCAGAAATGTCCCAAACACTTTGGTTCCCACCAAGATGAGGAACTAACAAGGCTGGGAGCTATTCCCTCCAAAGTCAGCTCCAAAGAAACTACTAAAAAAGAAGGAAGGAAGGAAGGAAGGAAGGAAGGAAGGAAGGAAGGAAGGGAGACATGCCAGCTATCATGTGTCAGTGGTTGAGCGTCGACCTATGAACCAGAAGGTCACGGTTCGATCCCTGGTGGGGGTCATGCAGCAGGCAGCCGATCAATGCTTCTCTCTCATCATTGATGTTTCTCTCTCTGTGTCCCTCTCCCTTCCTCTCTAAAATCAATAAAAATATATTTAAAAATAAAACAGAAAAAGATGAATTCCAGAAAGTAAGTTAAAAAAATAAAAACAAACAAACACACTAAAAAGAAAACAAAAACCCACAGCAGGTCTCGGGGGAGACCGAAGCGATGTGGAAGTAACTGTTGTGGGCATTGCAGGGGATGGGAGGAAGGTGGCTACAGGCTGGGCAGAGAGTGAATGAGGTGGCAATAAGAGGATTCCTTTCGGAAAAGCTTTTAAAATTCTTCATCTCATTCTCCCCCAGGCAACCCATGGAGACACTCTTATCCCCTTCTTTGCAGGAATCCCCTGTGCCAGGCGGAGTCTTCCAGTCTTGGGGGTCAAGGCGAGTAAAACCACACAGGGCGAGGAGGAGCTTGTGAAAGCAGATGGGGACTGACCAGCTCCCCTTGAGTGTGACTCCTCTGCACCCCCCTTCTCCTTATAAACCAGTGAAGCTTTTGCTTAGCGGTTCAAGATTTAAAACCTTGCAAGATTTGTGTTCTCATGGATAATAACAAATAGAAGTGCTTAACATTGCCTGTGTAGTTAATGAAGCTCTCTGCTCCATCCTTTCACTCACCAGGACTGATGGAACTGGGCCTGGCTTTGGGTCATTCATCAATACACATATCCAACCAGAGTAGCTGCTATTCCTAAGAGAAAAGAGGTTTACAAGCTCTAACACCACCGCCCTAGACTGCCAAGGAGTCCCACAGTTCGAAAGAAACAAACATACTGGGCACCACATACTATTTAAGCCAGAATTATTGGAACACAGAAACCAATAATGTAGACTGTACAATAAGTATTCAAAAGGAGATAAGGGAGGGTATTATGACACAGAAAAATAAATTGTAAGTAAATTATAGCATTGGGTATAAAATAGACTAATGAAAATGAGGAATGAGTACATTAATTAAAGTCAATAATACATAGGAAAAGTAGAAGGAGGAATCCAGCTTGGGGGGAAAATTAAATTAAAACACAACAACACTGAGTTAGAAAAGTAGATTGAAACTCTAACCCAAAAGACACAAGAAGAACCCAGAGACTACAAAATATGTAGCATAAGAGCTAAAATATATGAAAAAGAATTTAAGCTGTCAGAATACATACTAGGCATCCTAAAAGGAGAGAAAATTAAAAATGGATATGAAAAAAAAAATTAAAAATAGATAAAAAGCCAGTATTAAAGATAAAAGAGACCTGAGGTTAAACTGTCAAACAGAAGAAAAAAGGAAAAATACAAATTTAGACATATTATGGGACATTTTTAAAATATCAAAGAAAAGCAGAAAATTCAAAATGCTTTTAAGAGAAGAAGCAGGTTACCTCTAAAAGAAAAGGAATCAGAGTGGCATCAAAATTGTCACTAGTGACTGTAGATATCAGAAGAATATAGAGATTTTTTTGTGTTGAAGGAAAATAATTTTGAATCAAATTTTCTATCATGTGTAAAACACTAATTAAAACATTTTCAATCATAAAATGCCTAAATCATTTTCTATATGAAGTAAAACACTTTTAAGCCCTAGCCTGTTTGGCTCAGAGGATAGAGTCTCTGCCTGCAGACTGAAGGGTCCTGGGTTCAATTCCAGTCAATGGCATGTACCTTGGTTGCAGGCTCAATCCCAACCCTATTTGGAGTGCATGTGGGAGGCAACCAATTGATGTCTCTCTCTCACATTGATGTTTCTTGCTCTCCTTCCACAGTCTCTAAAAAGTCAATGGAAAAATATCCTCATGTGAGGAGTAATTAAAAAAACAAACAAAAAAACACTTTTATGAGTAAATACCAAAACAACAAGAGACACAGGAAATATTAATAGTAATATGTGAATTAAGAGTGTTTTATGATGTGCATCCATGTTTATAATAAGGACAAAAATAACAACAAAGGAAAATATTAAAACATATATATTTATATGAAGTTGAATTAAAGACAGAGAGCTTTTGGTGATAGAAACTAGTGGGAGAAAAGAGAGACATAAGAGAGGATTAAGTTACTTAAACTGGAAGAGGAAAGATATAGATGATTACGTATTTAATAAGGTAGTGGCAGTAAAAGAACATGAATAAGGGTCTTCAATAAATAGCAACAACCTCTGAAATAAAAATATAATTACTAATCCTTTTATCCATTGAAGAAAATGTCATCTATCAAAAAGAAAGGGAGAGATAGGAAACCAAAATGTTACAATAAATAGAATATATAAATAAAATGTCAAATGAATCCTAATAATTTTATAGTAAAAAGTGTTGTCACTTATTAAGAAAATACATTCTATCGTGATTTTAAAAATAATTGGAATTTCAATTAAAATACAATTTTTAAAAAGCATTAAAAATCATGACAACCATATATTTTTCATGTATAATATCTTTACACTAAAAATTATAAAATATCCCTGAAGGAAATTAAAGAAGACCAAAGTAAATGGAGAAATGTAATATGTTTGAGGATATGTATGTAACATAACTTGCTATTGTTAAGAATGACACTTCTCTCTAAATTAGGTGATAGGTTCATACAAATCCCACTCAAAGCCAAGTGTAAACATTGACAAGCTGATACTAAAATGTATATGGACATACAAAAAAACCAGACAGCCCAAACAATTTTGAAATACAGGAAAAAAGCTAGAGGACTTATATTACATTTTTTGAATACTTATAGAACTATAGTAATCAAGATAGTATGGTGTTGGTATAAGAATAAGAATATAGATTGATGGGAAAGAGCAGAGAATACCCACATGTTTATGGTTAGTTGAATTTTCAACAAAGTGTAAAAGTAATTCCATGGAAATAACTGATGCTGGATATTCATCACTCAACAAACAATTGTTGGATATGTAATTAGAGTAAAAGTGACTCTTAATCCCTAGTATAAAAGCTAAATATATAAAACTTTAGCTTTATAACCTTAGTTTTAGTGTAACTAAAATTAAACTTCTAGTTGTAAAACTTTAGTTTTAAACTAGTAAAACTTTAATTGTATAAAAGCTAAAGATATAAAACTCAGGAGAATGTATGGTAAAAAAATTATAAACTTGAAGTATAAAAAGGATTTCCTGGACAAAATACAAAAAGGACTAGCCATAAAAGTTATAATTTGTATTAATCAAATTTAAAATTTACCTGCTCTTCAAAAGTCACCAGTAAGAAAAGGCAAGCCCCAGACTGGATACAAGTATGTTCAATCTGGCAAAGGATATATATCTAGAACATATAAAGAACTCTTAGAATAAAATAACAAAAAAATCAATGACTCAATTTAAGAGTGGACAAAAGATTTGAACTGATACGTCACAAAAGAAGACCCACAAGTGCCAATAAACTCATGAAAATTTAAAATACAATGAGATTCTACTACATACTCATTAGAATAGCCAATATTAAAAGATTGACCATACCAAGTCTTGGCAAGTATGTGGACCAACTAGAGTACTCATGCAGTGTTTCTGACAGTGTAAAACAGTACAACCACTTCGGAAACAGTTTTGCAATTTCTTACATAATTAACCACACTTGTCATATGAAGCAGACACAGATGTATCACTCAGATTTCCCTCCAAGAAAGCTCACAGGACCCATTTGTAAGGAGTGTGTTTCCAGCTCTTTGCTTAGCTTTCAATTTGAGATTATGATGTTCTCAGTGTGGCTCCCAACCAATGACTGAGCAAGGAGGTAATACAAGGACCCAGCCATTTCTGTACTGCATGAGATTTCTTTAATTGGTAATTTTTTATCGAGAGTATCTTGACGGGTGATCACAGACATTTTCATGTCTATATTGCTGTCTGATATCTTTCCCTAACAATCCTGTTTCACTTTTCACAAGTGTTACCTTCCTCCCCCCACCCCAACACACACACCAATGAAACTTTAGCACCCCTCTCTTTCTCAGTGTCTGCTTCCCAGAAAATCCAACCTATGACATTTGGCATGAAGAATGGTGTGAGAAGAAGCTATAGAATTGGGTTGATGGATTGGATTACCTATATACTAGCTGGGAATGAAGACTCCATCCTGGTGATGGATGGTGTAAAGACAGCTCCTGGAAAGATGGTAACTCGGTTGTTAAAACTTTCATCTGGTGAGAGCTGGGTGATGCTGGTGGAAGAGACTGCGACAGTGCTTGGGATGATAAAGGATAATGCAATTGGATGGCTATTACTAAGTTGCCTTGATGCCTTCCAGGCAGATAATTAGAAGCTGATGACAATTAACAAACTGATAACTAAGTATGAGAGTCACGGAGTTCTTTTGATAGCAGACAAATAAGTCTTCATAATATGCAGTGAATGAGCATAAAACAACTGAAGATAAAGCCAAGGCAGATATATGTTATTCTAAAAGCATGGCCCTAATTAGGAACACCAAGGATTCTGACACATGGGATGGGAATATTGGGGTGGATGACCCCAAAGGTTTACTTCCCAAGTTTCTCTAAACATTCTGAGCCTATAGAAGTGGCCCATCCTGCCTATTAAAGCTAGCACCCTAGGTGTGCAGAAAAATATCACATAATTATTTCACCCAAAAGACAAAAACGGTCACCTCAAAACCTGCCCACATGTCCTCCCCTACTGCTATCCCCATAATCCTATGACCAAGGTCAATCACAGTGTAACCCATCAGGGGCAAGCTGAGCCTGATCAAGGAGAAAGGGGACTTTATGCCAAAGATGCCGTCTTTCTCCGAAGATCCAACCTGTGATATCATAGGAAAGAGTAATTCCCTCCCCAAAGACAATAATAACAGAGTTCTCTGAGAAGCAAACATCAAGATGGCCTTATACGTACAGATTTACTGAAAGAAACACATGTACAAAGGTAAGGGGGGATGCATGTGGTGAGAGCTTTCAGAGCATCACACAGGTCAGACACCTATGAATAAAAGGGGACAAGGGATGAATTCAACAGGAATAATGCCACACGGTCGTTGTGAGGCCATCTCTGCCTGATTGATGGGAGGTCCCTGCTGGAGAAGGCCTGCACTGGGTAAGAATGGCTCAGCTGGGGTCTTAGTGACTGGCTAGGCATAGCCTCGGGGAAGACTGATGACAGGACGATGACTGCAGCAGATGAAAGGTGTGACAGCTGGAGATTTTCAGGCAACTGTGCTCCCCCGAGGAAGCTCTTGACAGGATATCTGGGCAGCACAATTTCATGGCCATAAACGTAACATGTGACTACACAGGGCCTGGACACAAATGTTCAAAGCAGCAAAATCATCCATATGCCCATCAATAGGCAAATGGTTAAACATATATACCCTTACAATGAAATATTACCAAGGAATAATGAGACGAACCACTCATGTGCAGCAACATGGGTGAATCTCAAAAGTTTTGTGCTGAGGGAAGCCAGAGAGAGAAGGTGGTGTACTGTGTAATTCTATCTACATCAAGCTTTAGAATAAACAAAAGCTAGAAGTAGTCACAGGCATTTGATCGGTGGTTACGTGGGCAGGGCTTTCAGGGAAACTGATGACAAGGAGTCAGTAGAAAACTTTTGGTGGTGATAAACGCTCGGTATCACAAATGAGGCCATGATTACACGGATGTGTATGCTTGGTGAACTTATCAAGCTGCACTATGAAAATGGTTACATTTTATTGTGTATTTATTTAATGGTTTACATATTATGTGAATTACATATCTATAAAATACATTGAAGAAATAAGTTGCTATTTGAATAATCCTGTATTAGAAACAGCCCTTCTTTTTCTGTATCAACTAACTATAAAAAATCAATTTGATAAACATCTAGGCGGGGCTAGTAGTTCATACTTCCCATATGACAAGACTTTAAAAAATACAATTTTTAAAGTTCAGATTATTCTTATTCCTGAAATGAGGTGGTGGACGCTCAGCAATAGTAGTGATCTCAGATGAAATCACACAGCCCCTGTGGGGCAGAGGCAAGCCCATAAGATGGCAACTTTAAGCTCTTCCACTGTGCTTTATTATCTCGTATTTTGATAGCATAAAATAAAGTCAGAAGCCCTTCCCACTAGCAGTTTACATACTGGCTTCAGAATGTTTCAAAAAATTAAATCTGATAATACCCTAAAATGCTTATAATTATTTTGCTCCTCAACTCTGCCATTTCAGGGACCCATTACATAATAAAATAATAATACTCTTCCATGAATTGATGAAACTCTATTCTCCTTCTGAGTTGTTCATTAATAAAGTCATCGTATAGCTCTTCTGAAATTATGTTTCGTCAGCTACTTCCAGGATTCCTTAATATTACACTAAAGAGAGTTACAAAGTTAATAGAAATAAAATAGATTTTCAGAGGAGATTTGGAGATAGTTAAAGCCATTGATTCGGAAAGACAATCGTGAGTAAAAATGCTCCAGAGAGGGTTAAAAATGGCTGCCTTTGTATACACACATCCAAAAGGCAAACACCCAAAAGATAAATGACAGTAAGAGGAAAATACAGATCAATACACCTGGAATTAAACCAAAAAAATCAAGAAGGCAATTTAAAAATGGATGTCAAAGTAAATAGAAATCAAGTGATTTATATAAACTAGAATAATGTTATGTATTTGTTCTTAGTTCCAGTGAAGAAGCAACTAAGTAACACTACAAGTCTTATAGCTCACATATAAAATGAAACAAAACCAAAAAGGAAGAAAAGCATCCCCAGTACAGATAGCTTTAGTAAGTAAGGGTATTAATACTCGCCTGCTCTTCAATGCACAAATACTGCTTTATTTTTCAGTTACCACACCATGAAAGGGCTAAGACTCGATTACTTATTATAATTGTGAGTCCCTTGTTTTCTCTGGGATTTCAAGCTCATATAAAAATTTCCATTTACATTGAGGTGACACTGAATTTACATTTAATTTCCCCTGTATATATGCTATAGCCTGAATGTTTCTGTCCCCACAGATTTATATGTTGAAACCAATCCCCAATGTAATAGCATTTGGAGGTCAGGCCTTTGGGGGGGGGTAATTAAATCATGAGGGTGAAGCCCTCTTGAATGGAATTAGTGGGCTCATGAAAGAAGACCCAGAAGTTCCCTTATCCCTTCTGTTATGTGAGGTCATAGCAAAAAGATAGCTATCCATGAACCAGAAGTGGGTCCTCCCAAGCAGTGGTTCTCAACCTTCCTAATGCTGCGACCCTTTAATACAGTTCCTCATGTTGTGGTGACCCCCAACCATAAAATTATTTTCCTTGCTACTTCATAACTGTAATTTTGCTACTGTTATGAATCGTAATGTAAATATCTGATATGCAGGATGTATTTTCATTGCTCCCGACCCACAGGTTGAGAACCGCTGGATACCAACATCTTGAGCTTGAACTTTGCAGCCTCCAGAACTGTGAGAAATAAATATCTATTGTTTATAATCCATCCAGTCTATGTAATTTTGTTACAGCAGCCTAGATGGACTAAAGCAATGTATTTCTGGATATGGAACACTCTATTAGTCTAATCAGAAGTTGTAGTTCCTCCTATTTTTCTTAGACAACCTCAATGTAATTTGCTTTTTTCTTGTCCTCAAAAATGATTCATTTAATGTATGTCATTTAATGGCATATCTTTGACGAACATTCTATTACTCATAAGTAAAAATATATCAGAGTACATGATCTCTTTATTGTTACAGAAAATATTTTGTCACATATAATAGGGGTTGCTTGACCTTTAAGGAAAAAAAGTCCTTTGGTTTTTCCTCATCTTTAATTCTATCCAAAAGAAGAGGAACGCTAATATTAATGGGATTCTAAAATACTCTTTGGACAATTTTTTTTTTCAGGTACAAAACCTCATAGAAATAACTTGGCCTACACTATCCTCTTTCTCCTTTCCTGTTAGCCCTAAATAATTGACTTTTCTTTCAATAGACATTGTAAAGGTGGAGACTCAAGTTTGGATATTGGGCTAGTTTTTCCTTTTCTTCTGTTGTGTGAACACGATGTCCAAAAATGATAGTCATATATAGCTTTTTCCCTCCTTCTTACATGACTTTCTCGTCAGTGACCTTAGCAGGAAAGGGGATATTGTTTCAGGTTTTCTGAATTCCATGGCTCAGTTTTGTGAGAAAATAACACTTTAATTCAACATAATAATTGTTCTTGATTTTCAACATCCTCAATCAAGTACTAAGGGAACTAAGGCCAAAGAAAGACATGACAGGATTAGGTTTCTACTTAATATAAAGTAGGATCAGGAACATCCTTGATTGCTTATGAACAAGAGCTTAGAAAGGAGTATTTAAGCCTAAATGAGTAAATAATAATAATAATAATAATAATAATAATAATAACATCCCTGGCCAGTATGGCTCAATTGGTTGGAGTGTCATCCCATGGACTCAAGGGCTGTGGGCTCAATTCCCAGTGAAGGTACATATCCAGGTTGCAGGTTTGATTCCCAATTGGGGCATGTGCAGGAGGTAGCCAATTAATGTTTCTCTCTCACATAAATGTTTCTCTCACCCTTAAAATCATGGCCAATAGACACATGAAAAAATGCTCAAAGTCACTAATCATCAGAGAGATGAAAATAAAAACAACAAAGAGGTATCACATCATACCTGTCAGAATGGTTACCATTAATAAATCAACAAACCAGTGCTGGTGAGAATGTGGAGAAAGGGGAACCCTAGTACAGTGCTGGTGGGAATGCAGACTGGTACAGACACTGTGGAAAACAGTATGGAGATTCCTCAAAATATTAAGAATGGATCTGCTTTTTGACCCAGCAATCCCATTCCTGGGAATACATCCTAAGAATCCTGAAACACCAATCAGAAAGAATACATGCACCCCTATGTTCATAGCAGCATTATTTATGATAGCTAAGATCTGGAAACAGACCAGGTGCCCATCAGCAGATGAGTAGATAAATATAACTGTGGTACATTTACACAATGGAATACTATGCAGCTATAAAAAAGGAGGATCTTTTATTCTTTGAGACAGCATGGATAGACTTGGAGATGATTATGCTAAGCGAAATAAGCCAGTCAGAGAAAGACAAATATCAAGTGATTTCACTTATAGGTGGAATCTAAAGAACAAAATAAACTGATAAGCAAAATAGATCCAGAGGTATGGATGCATGGAACAGAATAAAAGACTCTGGGCAGGGTTTAGGGGGCGGGGGAATAAGCATCAAGAGAATTTGCTGATTTTACGTGGACTTTGAGAAAGAAAGAGGAGTCAAGAAAGACTCCTGTGTTTTGACTTCAGTAACTGGAAGATTGGAATTGGCATTTATTGACATAGAGAAGGCAGGATGAGCAGGTTTAGGAGGGGGGAGAAGAGTTCAGTTTTGAACATAATTAATTCGGGATGTATATTAGAAATTCAAATAGAATTGTCAAATAGGCAGCTGGATAGTTAAATCTGGAATTCAGGATGCCATTCAACAACAGTTTTCCTTTTTGGACATCTTAAAAATCATTTCCTTAATACTGAACTTTAATTCTGCAAAACCATTTCTTTGGGGAGCTATAACATAATAATTCGATAATGTTACTTTTGGTGATATAACTGATTCAAAATATAGAAAAAGTATAATTTTGGCAGATTCAATTCATGTCAAGGGTCTTACACACTTTCTAACCATTTTATTGAGATAAAACATAAAATAGTGCCACTAGTAAGATAATGTAAATTCAAAGGCCTTTATTCCTTTCAAATGACTTATATTAAGAAATGTATTCCCCAAGTTTGTGAGGATATTTTCTTTGTATGTGGAAAGATGTGCATGAAGTATTTTTTATTAAAACATGTTATACAATATTATTTTAGCAAGATATGTTTTGTTAAATATTTACTAGGAAGTTGAATTAATCTATTCCTATTATCTTAGAATTATGTCAATTCTAAAGAATTATCTCAAGCCTTGGAGAATAAATGGTATTTAACTGACATTTCAAAGAGAGCAGCTGAACAAAGTGATTAGACACATGCCTAGAGTACTGGCTATAAGGCTGAAAAATGCGGTCTCCACCATCCCTTTATTAAGCCTATTTGACTATATACGTGAACTTTAGAAAGTTGAGAATTACCATGACCTTCCAATGAGCAAAGGAGGAGAGCTGGGAGGGATTTACTCAAAGAGAACAAAGAACTCTGCCAGGAAGAGTGACTGGTAGATTATTACCTGGTTAAGTCCACTTTGACTTTGAACTTGCTGATCTGTCCTCTGAAAAAGAAGACATTAACAAGCAGCCACCTGGCCTGGTGAATCAGTTAAATTTTGGTGCTGCTAGAAGCTAGCCTGACACTCACAGCTAGGCTTTGGTGCTCTCTGTAAACTTGTATCACAGAACATCAATACCACACAAAAATACTGTCATGGTGATAGATCAATAAAAGAGTAAGATGACTTCATGGTGATCATTGAACACAGACAACACAAACACTGTCTAAGACAAAAAACAAACAGACACCCAAACATGTCCATACCTTAGCTAATATGAGAGACAGTTACATCTTTACTGATTATAGCATTAGCCTCACTTTAGTCTTCTCTCTTTCTAGATAAGATTTATTAAGCACCCAGTCTTAGAATTACCTCTACTTGCTGACAGCATGTGTTACAGAGCAAACCCTGCTTCTTTAAACCCTCCACAAAATCATCTACCACAGACCCAAATACAATAAGCCCTTTGTAACACATTCTTACTTAGATTCCCACCTTTCCCCCATGGTACACATCCTCCCTTGCTGCCATGAATAATGACACAACTGTATCTCTGCTGTTCTTTGCCTGGAGGACATTAATACCTCCAAGTACATATATTTAATAAGGAAAAAAAAAGTCTCGAGACAGAAGACAAAGAGAGAGGTAGCAATCAGACCATTTTCTTGCTCCTCTATTTGGTAAGGATGCTTCAGCTTCCAAGAGTAAATGGAAAGGCAGACTGGTTCTATCTGCCTTGCCAATCTCCAACCCAAATGGGCTTATTGTAGGGCCAATGAATTCCAGAAGTTAGAAAAAGTAAACAACAGAGGAGGTCAATACATTGTCTCTCTCAACTAGGAAGTTTCCTCAAAAACTGACATAAGAACCCTATGGAAGACCCAAGATGTAAATGCCTGGGCACAGAGGGCATCAAAAATAAAGGCAAAAAGTTATACAAAGAGTAAATAGAAAACGTTTCATACATTTGTCAATGCCTTCTCCTAGTCCAGTGATGGCGAACCTATGACACACTTGTCAGAGGTGACACATGAACTCATTTTTTTGGTTGATTTTTCTTTGTTAAATGGCATTTAAATATATAAAATAAATATCAAAAATATAAGTCTTTGTTTTACTATGGTTGCAAATATCAAAAAATTTCTATATGTGATAAAGCACCAGAGTTAAGTTAGGGTTTTTCAAAATGCTGACACGCTGAGCTCAAAAGGTTCGCCATCACTGTCCTAGTCCATACCATTCTAGAGGAGAAATGGCGATCCAAAGGATGCAGAAAAGTGAGGTGTATAAGTAGAATAAAAGACTACATCTACCCTTTGTCCCAGCATCGATTCCTTGTGTCAAAAGCCAAGCATAAGCTTAGCAGTGGTTCTCAACCTTCCTAATGCCGAGACCCTTTAATACAGTTCCTCATGTTGTGGTGACCCCCAATTTCATTGTTACAAATTGAACATAATTAAAGCATAGTGATTAATCACAAAAACAATATGTAATTATATATGTGTTTTCTGATGGTCTTAGGTGACCCCTGTGAAAGGGTCGTTCAACCCCCAAAGGGGTCACGACCCACAGGTTGAGAACCGCTGGCTTAGAGGACAGGAAAAGCAAACTTTTCAAATAGTTCAGAGACCAAGTCGGTGAATTGGGAAAACTGGATTGGATTTCACTTAAATGACTACAAAGCAGAGAGATCTACCCAAAATATCACTAAAGCCTAGAAAGGGATATTCAATAGCGTAATTAAAGGCAGGGTTGGAGAAAAACAATTATGCTTCTACCTCACTCAGTTCAGACTGTACAATAAATAGGTCCTACTGAGTAGAAACATATCTCAAAGCTTGTACAACCAAGGGTGCAATGGTTTTGCATTCATTTTCCTTTTGACCTACCTGTACTTTTTTCAAGAATAAACAATTATTTGTATTTTGAAAAATAACAAAATTAAGTAATTTTTAAAGGTAAGAGTTTCTAGCAGATAATGAGTGTGTAACATTGTGGCAAATAACCATTTTTCTTATTTTGCGGGTGGTTGATGCACCAGCATTAAAAAGGAGATAGTACATGGGTTGAGCTTTGCTATTGGACTGTCTCAGTCAGACCCTGCCTCTTGTATTTACTAGCTCTAAGACCTTAGAAGCAACCAAGATATCTTTTAGTAGGAACAATGATAAACTGAGGTATATCCAGACAATGTAGCATGAAAGGAAATGAGCTGTAAAGAAATGCAAAGACATGGAGGAACCGGAATGCATATTACTAAGGGAAAGAAGTCAATCTGAAAAGGCTACAGACTGCTGTATTCCAACAACATGTCATTCTGGACAAGAATGAAATATAGAGACAGTAAAAAGATCAGTGATGTAAAGAGCTCATAGTCATAGACCCGGAGAACAGATTGGTGGTTGGTAGAGGCTGGGAGAAGTGGATAAATGGGTCAAAAGGTAAAAAGAAAAAAAAAATGCTGACAGCCACCAGGAGACGGAAGAGACAAGGGAGCATTCTCCCCTGGGGCCACAGAGGGAGTACAGCATGCCGACACCTCGATTTTAAGCTTCTGGCCTCCAGACTGTGAGAGAATAAAGGTCTGTTGCTTTAAGCTACCAGTTTGTGGTAATTTTGGCAAGCCTTACAAATGTTACAGCGCTTATTAAGAACTAATACAGTTTACAATGATAGTTCAATAGCAGTGAGCTCATAGGGGGCATCCTCAACCTCATCCTATTTTGGACCAAAGGTGAGCACCTTTTGGAGGCTGATACTTCTCACACAGGAATGTGGAGAAGCACAGAGTGGCTGTTAGACCCAAGACTGGATGTGAAGACGCAAACTCACACCCAGGGAAGGGACGTGGGAGGTTGAATCCACAAGACCTTGAGATAAAATTGTGTCAGTGAAACAGCCCTCCCTTCTGACTTGAGCAGCTGGGATCCTCCCAACTGAGCTGACAAAATCTACAAGGACAAGCGGTGTAATTGGGTACAAGTTGGGTTGGAGGCCCTTCTGTGAACATCCAAGTGAGAGATCAAGGTTAGAGAGCCATTGGCACTTTTAGGCCGACTTGAAACCCAGTGGCAGGATCACATAGAGGATGCAAACCAAGAAGTAAAAATATTGGAGGACTCCTACGTTTCCCAGATAAGAAGGGGGAGAATAGACAGTGAAAAATCAAGAGAGGGCGGTAAGGAATGGAGGAGATTCCAAAGGAGTGCCTTAGAGAATCCTGGAGAGGAGGTTCTCTCCTTCTGTCCCTCCGAAGAAAGAAAAAAATAAATAAAAGATTAGTGGCTGCCAGGGGTTTAGGGGGAGGAAGGAATAGTCAGATAGTCAGAGCACAGAGTATTTTAGGGCAGTAAATCTATTTCATATTATATTATAATGGGGGTACATGTATTTATACATCTGTCAAAAACCCCTAGATTATATAACACAAAGAACGAACTCTAATGTACACTATGGACTTTGAGTAATAATGATGTGTCCATATAGGTTCATAGATTGTAACAAAGATGTTGAAAGTGAGGGAGCCTGCATGTGTGGATGTAAGGAGTACATAGGACACTTCTGTGCTCCCTGCTCAATTTTTATGTAAACCTAAAAGTCCTCTAAAAAGTAAATCTTATTTTCAAGTTAATGTTTCTATAATTACTCATGGAGAATTGTAGAATACATGCAAGTATCATTATCCTGTTTATTTTGTATTTGCATTAAATTTCATGTCCCTTGATAATGAGATGTTTTTCTTTATTCATTCTGAAATCTAAAACTATCTTAAGTAAACAGCCTGATAAATTTTCTGAAACTGGACATACCAACACTCCTGTGTAATCAAGACCCAACTCAGCACCATAAAACCAATCCCCATCTCATCCTCCAGTTTTCAACATCCCCAGATAACAACTATCATAACTTATAGCATGAAACTATTTTGCCTTTTTAGTACGTTATATGGAGAAATACATTATGCGCATATTTGTGCTTGGCTTTTTATATTTGTGAGATTCAGCCATATTTTTGCATGTGGTTAGTTGTACTCCAATCACTCTCATATTGCTGTTTGGTATTTTGTTGATCCATTCCACTGTTCATGGACACTGAGTAGATTTTAGCTTTTTGGCAATTACAAAAAGTGTAACAAATATTAAGATTACCTGGATATATTATTCATAATATCTTATTTTATCTTCCTTATGTCTATACTATCTGTAGAGATGTACTATTTCACATTTTACAGATTAATAGTGAGTCCACTCATTTTTATCAGCCTTGAAAGAGGTTTACTACCTTTACTAATTCTAAGAACCAACTTCAGAATATGTTGATTATCTTTATTTCATATGCTTTTGCTCTTATTATTTCTATGATTCTATTTTATTCGTTTGACCTACAGCTCTTTTTCCAAGCTTCTTAATATGGAAGTTTAAGTTACTATTTTTCAGACCTTTTTCTCTTCTAATTTATAAATTTCCTTCTAAGCATTTCTTCCCATTAGTATGTTTTTGTTATACCTTAATTGTCATTCAGTTCAAAATATTTTATATGTCAGACTTTAACTAGAAAGACACAGAAATGTTAAAAAATAAAAGTATCTTTAATTGTGAAGGGCTTGATATTTTACCCTACTTACAAGGTAACACATTAGCCTTCCATATTTTCATGGATGCTAGCAGAAGACACAGAAAATTGGGTCTAAGAACTTTATTCCTCATGGCAACGCAAGCAGCATGAGCATCATGTGTGCACTGCTTCCACTTGGTGCCCTGTCCCACAGGGGTGAAGTAGGGAAGCCCAGGGAATCCTGCACGTGCACTAGGTTTGCCTTACAGCTGAGGAATACAGAGTTTAGAAACCACATAGACCAGCGGTTTTCAACCTGTGGGTCGTGACCCCTTTGGCGGTCAAATGACCCTTTCACAGGGGTCGCCTAAGACCATCCTGCATATCAGATATTTACATTACGATTCATAACAGTAGCAACATTACAGTTATGAAGTAGCAATGAAAATAATTTTATGGTTGGGTCACAACATGAGGAACTGTATTTAAAGGGCCAGAAGGTTGAGAACCACTGGCATAGACAGTAAGCCTGCCTGACCTTCGCCCAAGAGGAGGAAGACATTATCTTTACCATTCTGGACAGTAAAAAGACAGCAAACCGATGATTGCCAGAGGGGAGAGGGAGTGGAGTTATGGGTAGAAAACATAAAGGGGAATAGAGACAACAATTCAGTTTATACTGTGACAGATCATTACTAGACTTAGTGTGGTAAGCACGTTGTAAGATACACAAATATAGAATCACTGTGTTGTACGCCTAAACTAATATAATATTGTATGCCAACTATACTTTAATTTTCACACAAAAAGTAAAATAGAAACAAGTTTAATTTTAATTGTATATTTTTATCCAATCCAAGACATGAAAAAGA
This sequence comes from Myotis brandtii, assembly GCF_000412655.1. Taxonomy (NCBI): domain Eukaryota; kingdom Metazoa; phylum Chordata; class Mammalia; order Chiroptera; family Vespertilionidae; genus Myotis; species Myotis brandtii. The sequence continues at coordinate 129,756 of NW_005371796.1, read as the reverse complement.
TTACTATTTCAACTTATAATTAATATAAGAAGAATTGAGATATTTTATATTCCTTTGTTTCTTGTAGTAAGTCTTTAAAAATGTTGTATTTTTCTTACAGCACATCTCAATTTAGCCACATTTCAAGTGTTAGCTAGTCACATGTGGCTAGTGACTACTGTATGGGACAGACCATAACTAGAAACTTTTGGTTTATTCTCTAGTCAGTCTTATAGCTCAAAATTTAACAAAGGTCTTGGGAGACTGGCCATATCTGAAATCCCTCACTTGTCTACTATGTCACTCCATGAACACAAAACATTTCAGAGCACTGCTGGATTCTGTTTCCCCATTGCAAACCAGATCAATAGCCTTTATTAGCACTAAAAAAATGAAAAATGGCCCCAAGAGAAAATGTCTGCCAATTCTCAGCCTACCTCTGAAAGTTTGTCTCCTCCCCAGAATTTTAGATGCATCCTTATTGCTCTTTACTGCTTTGATGCCTTTAGTCAGCTTTTCAGAATTTAGTTTGGTTTCGATTAATCATACCATTGGCTTCATCCTACCTGAATGCAGTTAGTCACAGCAATTAAGTGTAGAGTTTCCTATTACCATTAAAGGATTTTTTTCAGGCTTAGGGAAGATATATTCCTTACAAAAACAACTTTAATTACAACGTTTATGTTTGTTTCATCTGAAATGTTTCTGAGTTGCTACTTGACTAACCTGTCCAGGGATGTTAGGTTTCCCAGCAAGTTCTATCATTCCAACATATCTAATATCTTGAATTCACAGGTGTATGTCATCAAAGCTAATAGTCTTGTATCTAAGATTATTTTAACAAAGTGATAAAAAAAATTGTTTTAGGTAAGATAATAATATTAAGGAAGATGCAGGTTCTACTTTTTCTTTTTTAATTTTTCAATTAGAGTTGAGACTCAATATTATATTAGTTTCAGGTGTACAGTGTACCAGTTAGACATATATGTAACTAACAAAGTGATCCTCCCTCATAAGTCTACTACCCACCTGGCGCCAAACATAGTTATCATAATATTATAAACTATATTCCCTAAACTGTACTTGACATCCCTGTGACTATTTTGTAACTAACAATCTGTTCCTCTTAATCCCTTCACCTTTTTCACCCAACCTCTCAACCCTTCCTCCCATCTGGCAACCATCAGTTTGTTCTCTGTATCTATAATTTTTTGTTTGTTCCTTTATTTTGTTTACTAGAGACCTGGTGCACAAAATTTGTGCACTTGGGGGGGTTAGGGGGAGGGTCCCTCAGCCCTGCCTACACCCTCTTGTAGTCTGGGAGCCCTCGGGGGATGTCTGACTGAGGGCTTAGGCCCTCTCCTCACGGGGAACAGGCCTAAGCCCTCAGTCGGACATCCTTAGTGCTGCTGCGGAGGTGGGAGAGGCTCCTGCCACTGCCGCTGCACTCATCAGCAGTGAGCCTGGCTCAGGGCTTCGGGCTGAGCAGCGCTCCCCCTGTGGGAGTGCACTGACCACCAGGGGGCAGCTCCTGCATTGAGCATCTGCTCCCTGGTGGTCAGTGTGCATCATAGCAACCAGTCATTCCTCCATTTGGTCAATTTGCATATTGGCCTTTTATTATATAGGATTAGATTCTACATATAAAGAAATCATATGGTATTTGTCTTTCTCTGTCTGACTTATTCACCTAGCATAATACCTTCTAGGTCCATCCATGTTGTAGCAAATGGTAAGATTTCATTCTTTTTATGGCCAATTAATATTGCATTGTATATATACACAATTTCTTTATCCAATCATCTACCAATGGGCACTTAGATTGCCTTCATGTCTTGGCTATTATAAATAATGCTGCAATGAACATAGGGATGTATATATGTTTTTGAATTAGTGTTTTGAATTTCTTTGAATATACAGAAATATACCCAAAATGAAATTGCTGGATCATAATGAAGCATCCATCTTATATAAAAACTGCTGTTTGAAATTTTAACCCTGCTATTCTGGCTTCTGTCTTAAATAATAAGGAAAATAAGACTACTCCCATTCCAGAGAGGCCGTAAACTATGCCCCAGAGTCAGTGCTGAATAGCAGGTCAGGCCTTGAGATATGGTCTCACGGCCCCTTCCCAGCACTCAAGCCTTCTTTCTCAGAAGGCCTGGAAGTCTCATTCCAAATTTGGGAGACAAAGGACTGGGAAAAGTATAAATAAAGAGAGTTTCCTCCATGTGGGGGGCCCAGAATTTGAAAGACACATTTTTCTCTGGGCCTGCACAGAATTTAATAATAAAATGTAACTCCCTTTCTCTAAGTGTGGCTTGGTTTTTCTCCGGTCTTCTGCAACATTAAGATAGTTCTTTAATTTTTTTAGAAACCTTCATACTGTTTCCCATAGTGGCTGCACCAATTTGCAATCCCACCAATAGTGCCCAAAGGTCTACCTTTTCCAAAAGAGATAATAGAACAGAAAAAGCCACTTCTAGAACAATGTTCTGTTAGGGTCTTTTAAAACGTTGACTGTTCAAAGAATTATGCTTAAGATGAACTACTCATTCTGAAGCTCTGTTTTTCTGAATCCCTGTAAAGAATTTTATTTTATTTTTTTCTCTCCTTGATGTCTGTAGCCAAACTTATCCCTGAGGCCCAGCAGAGGGGACCAGGGCCCATGCACCACAGTGTTTCTGTGGCAGCCTTCTGGGCCAGTGCCTGCCATGGGTGGGCAGGCACTGAATTTGATACGGCTGCATGTAAAGAATTTTATAATGAGTTTTGGGTCTAATTAATAATTTATTAGAATTAAATCTGCAGAGGTACATTTACCAATTATGATTTAACACTTTCCTACTCTATATGCTCTGAAAGATAAGAAAATTATTTTTTATTGAACCTTGTAGGTTAAATGCCCAGAATCCTATCATAACCAATATTTGAAGAGGAATCATTGGCTGTTTTCTTGAGGGGAGATCATTAATATAAATCCCTAAATCCCAATAACTTGACAAAAGCAGGACATGCATTCAATAATTCACTAAACTAAGATTTACTGAGTACTTGTTACATTTTATTACTATGTGTAAGAAAATCCAGAGAATACCATAAGACCCTACTCTCCAGAGACAATAGATTTGTTTATGGAAAAGATGTGTGAAAATTCACAGTATCATGTGCTATTGGAATAGTACTCTTTTCATAATATGAGAATTCAAAGGAATAAACTCATTCTGAAGGATTAAAGAACCTAAGTATGATTTTAATTTAAAGATACATTTTTAGGATGAGTAGAAAATAAAATGCTATAAGAGGTGAAGACATTTCCAAATGATAAAATAACATTTATAAACTTATGGATGGGTAAACACTTGGAATGATCAGGAAAAATGTAGGTATATTATAGCTTATGAGGTGGTTAATGGTTCCTGAGTGGCTTTCTTTGGGACAAGTAGTTCGTGAAGAGGAAACCTGTTTGGAATACTAATCAGGGTTTGAAATACAAACTAACTAGTCACAGTATTCTTTAAGAGGGAGCTATCTAATCTCAGTTAACATTTAAAACAATGTTAATTTAATAGTGTAAAGACCAATATAATACAGTATGATATGAACATGTAGAAAATTTATTAATCTATATAGTTGTAAATGTTGATATAAATATTGAATATAGACTTTCACAATCCACAAATCCGGCAGGTTGAATTTTCTAGGAGGGCCAAATAGATTAATGTCTCATATGTGTGTACTACTTATCAATTGGATGCCCCTTATGCCCATAAAGCTAAATTACAGTTCAGGAATAATTGATAGAATGTGTAGCAAAGATAAAACTACTGATTTTATGTTTTGAAGATGGAGATTTTAAGTGAGAATAGAAAAATGCAGAGTCTTTGTTTTGTGATATTTATCTCTAACAATGATCATTGAAATGCACTGATATGCATTTGCAAAGCATATACTAGAATAAGTGCTACAATTTTGACTTTGGCTTGACTTTGAGTCTCAGAGACCCATTTTCTATTTAACTCTTAATGCAGCTAAACATGAAACAGCAGAAATCAGGAGAGTGTTCTATACCTAACTATGGTCCCTGAGTTGAAATAAGGAAACTTTACCCCCATCTCTAGAAAAAACTAATTATTACTATTATTTCAGACTGTATTTAATTGTTATGAAGATAATGGGAGAGCATTATTTCAAAAGATAGCATGTCAAATAGAAGTATGTTGATTTGAGAATCAATCAAATAAATTTGGCAGTAAAAATGGAAAGAAAATGAGTTTCCTGAGACAATCAGTGTATAAAATATTTCCCCTTGACATATGGTCTTTGGGTAAAGAAAAGTACTGTTCCTGTTTTTATTTCAGAAATAAAATGTGTACAGTTTAACATCTGCCAAGTTAACAAGCCTTTAAAAAGGAAATCTGCTGAAGGATGCCATTTCCATCACCTAAAACTCGGCCTTGTTAAAAATTGGAAAAAGGGTTAGACCTTGAATTTTATTTGGCTCCATGTGGTTTTTAATGACTGATTGGTTATAGAAGAAAGAGCAAATATTACCATTCTTAACATGGCCCTCATCAGAGCTAGATTTTTTTTTAAGTCAAAATAAGTTCTTTTTTTCTGCCCCTAGGGAAATGTCAGTAGGTGAATTATCTGGCAGCACATGAACCAGTCAAGACTATGAAGTTTCTCAGATTCTCAAGTGAAGTGAAAACCATTGTGATTTGAAGTAAAGAAAAAACAAACAAACACACAAAACAAAACAAACAAAAACACAATGTTACATATGCCTGGACTAGGGAGAGCAGCGGCAGCCCAAAGCAAAATATTTGGCTTTTAATCTTACAATTAGTCAATGTGAAAATAAGAACATGCATAACTTATATAAAAGAACTTTATACTTGGTTATTAGGCTGACTGCCAGCATTCCATATTCCAGGGTATGGATTCTAAAGGAGATTCATCTTGCATGCCAAATCGGATACAATGGTAGGAGTTGCCTGGGGGGCACTATATTTAGCAAAATTCTGAGGCTGCATTTGGGTAATTTCAGGAAAACTGTCATGATTGATGAATTATTCATAGGCCTGGAAAGAAACAGAATGCATACCAGGTGGTTCAAATGAGATTTAATGAAGGTACCAGTTAGAGAGCCATGGGCAGTGCAAAGGGGACTTGTAAAAGGTACAGAGACAAGCAACAGAGAAAACGCTAGGACTAAACAGTCAGGGATGAAATAATGTTACCATATCCTTTGTGAGAGATGAATCTGTGGGGGTGGGACCGCCTGGTAGGAGTTGTGGAGAACTGAGAAGATGCTTTCCAAAATCATATCCTTTGTGAGAGATGAATCTGTGGGGGTGGGACTGCCTGGTAGGAGCTGTGGAGAACTGAGATGTTTTCCAAAACTGGGGCACTGAAGCAAGGGGGGCAGGAGAGAAGTATCATAACCTTTTTTCATGCAGTCTGATCTTCTGCCTGTCCTTCTCGTTGGCCAAATCAGGGGTAGGCTGATAAATGAAACACTTAAAAAAATGTACCTTGCCAATACCCATCATACCCACCATGGCCAATTTCATGCACAAATGCGATGTCATTGAACTGGAATTGAGAAGAGTTGCACACAATCGAATTTCACAAGCTGGTGTGAACTGGCTCCAGCACACTACTAGTTTAAACCTAAACAAAAGCCAACCACCAAAGAGTCCATGGGAATAAAGTTTGACGGGTGCTGTTGAGGAATCTAAACTTTTTTTAAATGGTTCTATCAGCCTGAGTCAAAGGGAGAGAGCTGGAATGGCAATAGGATCAAGCTTTCTGTCCACCAACAGTGGGGCAACAAATGCATGGATTTTGCTCATGAGTCAGAATGGGCATTGGATAAAATTGACTGGAGCCCTCTTAGCACCTGTCCAATGCAGGGTTATAGGAGTGATGTGACATTGACAGAGATGAGGGACTGCCAGATACCCAAGGATTCAGAGAAGAAATCTAAGTGGCCAGATAGAAAATATAAAAACAAAAACATCATCTGAATCTTGGGAAGGACAGTTCAAGTCCACAAAGTCACCATCGAGAGAGAGAGTGCACTGAATACCCACAAAACCTAGAAAGCTCCAATGTTAAATCAGAATAAGACTTGACAAGTAAAACGGTGATACTTTCTTAATTATCCCTAAGTTGCTCCACCTTCTGACTAGTCAAATACTGGGTGATCAGAAGCCAGAGCTGGTTAACGTGCAGTAGGTAAAGACATGGGAGAAGAGAACAGAAAATCTAGCCATCCCCCTTTCTCACTACAACCTTTTCAAGCATAAAGTAAGCTCAGAATGAGAAAGTTTGAAGTTCTTATTGTTACTTGAGAAAAAAATTAATCTCTAAAAGAACACTATTTTGCTAAGAGAAGTGTATGTAAACATTTTAAGTATCAGAATAACCAAAGAAATTACAGAGGTATTGAAAGCACAAATCAGAAAAAAAAAGAGATAAATATGAGTATATCACTCCTAAGAAAATTAGAAATGATGTTTGTAACACATATCACTCATTGTTTGCATATAAAAATATATATAGGAAGAAAAGGTAATAAGCTAAATAGAAAAAAATGGGCAAATGCCACTAACAGGCATTTTCCAGAAGAGGAAATACAAAAACACAGCAAATATTTGAAAGCTGTTTGATCTATCTGAAAATCAAGGAAACACAAATCAAACCCATAATAAAATATAGCATATATCTATAATAATAAAAGCATAATATGCTAATTAGACCAGACAGCCGAACAACCTTCCAGATGTCATTCTAGATGTCCTTCCGGACAATGCTAATTAGACCAGACAGCCGAACAACCTTCCAGATATCATTCTAGATGTCCTTCCGGACAAAGCCGCTGCGGCGGGGGCCGAGGCAGAGGCAGTTAGGGGTAATCAGGCAGGCAGGTGAGCAGTTAGGGGTAATCAGGCAGGCAGGTGAGCAGTTAGGGGTGATCAGGCAGGCAGGCAGGTGACCAGTTAGGAGCCAGCAGTCCCAGATTGCGAGAGGGTGCAGGCCAGGCTGAGGGCCCCCCACCACCCCCGTGCACAAATTTCATGCACCAGGCCTCTAGTATATAATAGAAGCCTAACAAGTAAAGTGCTAATAAGAATGCAAAAGAAGAGAAATGTACATGCCACCAGTGAGGTATAAATTGGAACAACTTTGAAAAATTATTTGGAATATCTAGTAAAGTTGACGTAATGTTATACTCTTTCAAAAAGTAATCTGTGAATGTGAATCTCAGAATCCCCTTCCATGTATTGTTTTGTTAGAGTTTGCCACATGAGAATTTTACCTGTCATTTGGTTAGTCTGTAAGGGAAAAACTAAATGGTGACAGGTTTCCAGTTTGTCCTCTTACTCCACTCCTTATCCAGCCCAGTTTATGGATTTACGGCTGCAAACTCAGAGGCAATGCCCATGAAAACCCAACAAATGCCTATAGACTTCTATATCAAACTCCTTTGCAAGTCTACTGTGGTGGCTAGATATACCTAGTTTCCCACAAGCTTCAACTCTTTCAACCACATCAGTCAGAAGTGATTAGTTACGTTTCTCTGATCCTTTTCAGGGGTTTACTTCACCAGAACTTCCCAAAATTTTGTAAGATTCCTTATTCCATAATACTTGCAGCACTTCTGTCATCCTGATAAAAAAACTGACCCATGTGTAATTTCTGATTCTGCAAATCTATTCTTAAGTACATATCCTGGAGTATGTTTTGACCCTGCACACCAGAGAACACAAAAGGAACCTTTTGTGTTTTGGAATTTCACTGCAACATATTTGTAATAGTAAGACTGAATTAAACCCAAAGCCCATCAGCAGATGAGTGGATTAAAAAACTGTAGTACATCTACACAGTGGAATACTATGCTGTGGTAAAAAAGAAGGAATTCTTACCATTTGCAATAGCATGGATGGAACTGGAGAGCATTATGCTAAGTGAAATAAGCCAGTCAGAGAAAGAGAAATATCACATGATCTCACTCATTTATGGAATATAATGAACAACATAAACTGATGAACAAAAACAGAACCAGAGTCATAGAAGCATCGAATAGATTGTCCACAATTTTTTTTGCTATACTTACATATCTGGTAAAAAATAATCTTTAAAAGGGATAGGATGAAAAATCACTGAATTCAGGATATTAGGTACTTTATTTTTTAAATATATTTTTATTGATTTCAGAGAGGAAGGGAGAGGGAAAGAGAGATAGAAACATCAATGATGAGAGATAATCGCTGATCAGCTGTCTCCTGCATGCCCCACAACCCAGACATATGCCCTGACTGGAAATCGAACCTTGACCTCCTGGTTAAAAGGTGGACACTCAACCACTAAGCCATGCTGGCTGGGTGTGGATAACAGTTACTTTTAGAGAAGTAAGACTAGAATGGAAAGTGGAAGAGACTGAAAGGTCAGTGTTATGGATTGAGTTGGGCCCCCTGCCAAATTCATATGTTGAAGTTATAACCCTCAGTACCTCAGATTGTGCCTTTATGTGGAGATAGGGTGTTTACAGAGATAACCAAGTTAAACTGAGGTAATTAGGGTGAGCCCTAACCCAGAATGACTGGCATCCATCCTTTTTAAAAAACAAACTTGGCCACAGAGACATATGCAGAGGGAAGGATGTGAAGACAGGGAGAAGAAGGCCATCTACAAGCCAAGGAAAAAGACCTGCAATACATTCTTCCCTAGCAGCCCTCAGAAAGAATCACCGTGCCAACCTCTTCATCAGATACTTCTAGCCTCCTGAACTGTGAGACAATAAGTTTCTGTGGCTTAAGTCACTCCTTTTGGTTCTGTTTCTCTGGAGAACACCGACTAATACATGGAGAGTCTTGAGGCTTCACTGTCATCCAGGCAGTGAAGAAAAGCCAGCCGCACCAGCTTGTCTGGACAGGCAGTGGTGGGAAAGTCTGAAGTGGCTCTAGGAGTGCAGCCCATTATGTTCCATATGTCAGATGATTGATCATACAGCATTATCTCACTAATCACAGGTGTTTTCAGATGGGCATGATTAGTTCCATTTTAATGATATAGAAAAGAAAAGTCTTGGAGTTTCTAATTGATTTACACTAAGTCACATAGCTGGTAAATGCCAACTCTAGAATGTACACTTTATGTGAGTCTGAGGAGTACGCCTACAAAAACAAGTTGAACTTAATAGACCACTACCATAACAAGCTCTCCTCTCTCAGAAACATGTCCACTCACTTTTCTTCCTTTATAAGGCCCACATCTCTGTTTCTTTTCTCAGTTCTTCTTAGCTCTTCTTAGCACCTTGGAATGAGTCCAGCCGAGGATAGAACATCATGAATTTGGCTAGCAGTTATTGCCAAACTTAGCTCATCATCAAAAGCCCCTGCGGAACATTTTTAAATAAAGATAAGGAAGTCCTAGGTTTGCAAGATGCAATGGCCAATTTCTGAAATTCTGTCCATATTTTCCCAGATTTATTGAAATGAAATTGACATATAACATTATGTAAGTGTAAGGTACACAGCATGTTGATTGGATGCACATATATGTACAGTGTACAATTATCACCACCACAGCACTCCAGACACCTCCATCCTGCCACATCGTTACCATCTCTTTTGTGGTGAGGATTCTAGTCATATTCTAAAACTCTATCTTGACTTGAGAGCAATAGATATAGCACAGCTTCTCTGAAACCCAATGGCATTTACGCAACCAGTTTTATACGTATCAAATTCTATCTTGCATTATAGTTTTCTATCTAATGTTTCCCTCAGATACTGTTAATATTTCTTGAAATTAGGCTTACTATTTAGGTAAAACATGTATTTCCCCCAAAGAACAAACATAGGTATTTTGTATACACAATGTTCACAAAAGTAAATTCAGGTCAAAATAAATACAAAAGTAAGGCTTTATAGGTTAGGAAACAACAGCTTGGTGAAGTTAAAAGCAGATAAATCTTACAATGCAGATTTAGAGGCGGGGGGAGTAGAATAAAAGTATGTAAAGCCTTAAAAGAGTGTTATAATTTGTGAAAGGGGTAGGACGTTATATAATCCCATGGAATCATGACTACTATTTGAATGATTTTAAAATGTTGAGTAAATATACTCATTTTTATAAATTATTGATATTAACCTGAAACTAGTAGGGCCTATAATTTATTGAGTGCATTCTAGGAGCAATAGACCCTGGTCTATGTACTTTACGTTACTTTATTCCACAGCTCTGCAAGACAATTTTTAAATTGACATTTTATTGTCAAAGAAACTGAGGACTAGAACAATATTCTAATCCCACATAAGAATTTCACAGATCTGTCTATGGTCCTTGGTACAGTCACAGCAGGACCACTGCCCTAGGCCAGGATATAGAATTTTGTTTTCAAGCAAACCTCAAATCAATTATGTCCCGTAACCCCTATTAGTCACTAAAATCCAGAGGACTATACTTCAACTAAGTAGCAGACTGGAGTTTAATTCACTATTTCAAAAATTTATTCACTATTGAGATATTTTTGAGTCACCTTGTCTATAACAGATACTGTGCTAATCTGTCCATAGAAATAACAATGGTGCATATATGAGCACCAACTACCTCTGTGCATGCATTACTTTGAGGAACTGATTTAATCATTAATAATTTTACACATTCATCTGTGAAATAGAAAACATTTTAACTCCTCTCATATGATTATTGTGATAAATAGCTTATGAAAACAATTTAAAAGCATTTAAGGAAAAACAAAGTAGAAGGGAAAAAATTAATAAAATATTCCTTATGGTACTGGGTCCCTACTAAAACTAGGCCCATCTGCTTACAAGGCATTTTTTCATAATTACATCTTTGTCTTTTAATTTAAAATAAACCTGTTAGCTTAAAATAAATCTGGTATTAAAAGTTTTCATATCAAAATGAATGTGTTGTTCCCCAAGGAAAGTTTTATAAAAGCCATTTAGTTGTATAATCTTAAACTGAAATTAGCAATGATAGGTGTTTAAATAAGCAAATTACAATTACTATTAACATAAGCAATTCATTGTTCCAAATATAATCAATGTAGCTATTAAAGTACTGTAAACAGAATCATTATCAATGTGAATTATATTACTACACCATGCACAGTCCATCAGATACACTCTTTTATAGTGAGTTTTAATTTTTTTGTTCTTTGTGTTTTTATATACTATATACACAAAACATGTACATGTAAATATGCTATATGTGAACATTGACTTTTGTCATTTTTTTCTTTAAGGTTTATAAATAAAAGCCAGGACATTATAGATTTGGAAATAATACATGCCAACAAAACCTATCCTTATTTAACAATAAAACCCATTGGCTAAATATAGCTGGTGATGGCTTTGGGGTCTAATTTTAAGTTCTTTGTCATTTCTATGAATTTTTTTCTCCTTTTTAAAAAGAGGTATAATTTCATGTTATCACTCATGTGGCTAAAAATATCTTTATGTGGAGTATGGACTACACTATAATTTAAAGTAAGATATTTCACATATTCTGAATCTGCCAGTTTCATACAAGATGGTAGTGGCTATGGTTATGTCTTTGTGTGTGTAGGGGTGGGTACAGGGAGAAAAAAAAAGTTAAACGTTTCTTAGAGGAACAATGGCAGCATTGATCAGATCAAGGGCTCTCTCAATCACACCCAGAGGACTCAAACAACCACTCACATGGGTTTAAAGGGCACTGGGATTAACCAGCCAGCCAATAATTTTTTGAAAGAGCACATGTTATTTCTTTACAAAATGAGATGATAACAAAATATTGAAGATTTACTAGGTACTCTGTTGGCTATTAAAGTTAAGGAGGAACAACTTCATCTAAATGCTGAGTGGATCTTATGGAAACAAATTATGTGAAATTAATTTCCAGTAAGTGACAGGGTGGGCAACATGATCCTAGACCACAGCTATTTTTGTGAAGTCTTGATGATTAGAAAGGAAGAGAAACTGCTTAATTAATTTTTCCAACATTTTTCAGTCCCTTTGTGAGGATAATCTGTCATGTTTACATAACCTGATTTTGTTATATGATGACAAAGCAAACTTCTACTCTGAAAAGAAATGCTTTACACCAAAGAAAAGTCAAACTTGCCATCCCAATAAAATTTGCTATTATTATCAGTAGAGTTGCTTTCCAGTATAATACCTTCCTTTTAGGAAAACCACCCTCTAATACCCCTTCTCTCTTCCAACTGCCACCACTGCCCAGAGGTTGGGACTTGCACTCCATTCCCTTGAAGTAATAAGATCACACACTGGCCCCTACAACACAGAAATTAACTAAAAGGAGAAAGGTTACTCAAGAAAAATCCCTGTGAGGGACCTTGGGCTGGAAGAATTATCACTGACTATGTTTGCTGTTACAATTTCCTTCAGTTCTGCCCAACTCTTCAAGTAAATTCTCTTAAATGGCCAAGCTTGGTATCAGCAATTACAGTTTGTAAAAATATAGGAAGTTCCCACCCACACCTTGTAAGGCACAAAGTAGCCTAGCAGAAGCAGAAGTTGCCTCAAGTTTATAGTTAGCAAAGAGAGACCCATAAGAAAAGCAGAGCAGTGATCTAGAGTCATCCTAGTTACAAGTAACAACCAGAATGCATTTGCAAAATATATAAGCATTCCTCATGGATTCCGGGAGAAACCATTAGAACAGTGGTTCTCAACCTGTGGGTCGCGATCCCTTTGGGGGTCACCTAAGACCATTGAAAAACACATATATAATTACATATTGTTTTTGTGATTAATCACTATGCTTTAATTATGTTCAATTTGTAACAATGAAATTGGGGGTCACCACAACATGAGGAACTGTATTAAAGGGTAGCGGCATTGACCCTTTCACAGGGGTCGCCTAAGACCATTGGAAAACACATATATAATTACATATTGTTTTTGTGATTAATCACTATGCTTTAATTATGTTCAATTTGTAACAATGAAATTGGGGGTCACCACAACATGAGGAACTGTATTAAAGGGTCACGGCATTAGGAAGGTTGAGAACCACTGCATTAGAAGATGTTCTATTATAGCCAAGCATGAGACTTGCATCTTAAGGATTTGTCGTGCCTTATTTTAGAATCATCAGCTGGAGATAATTGTTACATCCAGGTTTGTGACCCTGCACATCCACGTGGTACAAGATGCACCTTTAATGTTTTCTTGTCCTGAAATGTAAATAGTGCCAGGATTGCTATAGGCTGGGATTTGAAGCAATCATGACTAAAATTTCACTTGAATTAAGGCATGGTTGGGCTCCTATCATTAATGTCCTAAGGCTAACATTGTGATCATTTTATTTATATAATATGACTCAGTGAAGAGGCCAACCTGTTTGGTCTATCAAGTTTGGAACCTAATTTTGAGATCACCAAGATTTAGCCTAAAGTAATCATCACATACCTCTATGCCTTATCTCTTCTAACGTGCTTGATGGCTTGTTAGTATTCATGATATTTTGAAATTATTTTAAATGATCATACTCACTAATTTGAATTACATTGGGTTTTGACTGCTGCAGCTGAGCCTTCCTACGTCTATTAAATTTCATTTATTTTTTATTAAAATTTTAGTGTGAGGAAATAACCCAATAAAACCAATATGGCACTAGCCTTACTGAAAGAAGGTTTTCTAAGTAAGGATCATCATCTGGTCCTACAAAGTGGAGAAAAAAGGATTAAGTGGAAATCAGAGACTATCCAGTTTCCATTTGCTGTCATCACAAATTGACGAATAGAACATCTTTAAGGCTAAATAGTAATTACAAGGAGAGGGTTCTGGTCCCAAGATTTAGATGAATCTCAGTTTCCCTGAGCACAGCAGCTCAAAGGAGTATAAATACATGTGTCCACAGAAACTGAAGTAGCTTGAAAACTGGGTTAATTTTCCGTGGTGCTTATACATGCTCTGCACAGCAATGACAGTCTGTCACGGGGCTCAACAAAATTAGTGGGAGGACATCAACTTTAAAAATGTGAGATTGCATTCTCTTCCCAAGGACACAGGATGTGAACTGCCATACACACACAATGAAAGCACAAAATAACTTAGGCAATAAAATGAAAATAAATAAGCTCTTTATAGACATCTATTAATCTTTAAAACTACACTTGAATGCATTATTTTCCTTGCTGTATAAAAGGGAAATCAGCTCACTGAAATCAGGAAACTGGATTATACCACTTTCCTATTAAATGCAGAAGTATTTTCCTTGCTGTATAAAAGGGAAATCAGCTCACTGGATTATACCACTTTCCTATTAAATGCAGAATGTGGGATCTAACCTACATCTTATTGCTTCAGGACGTATTCATCCCCACTGCCCCATAGTCCTTCAAGTTTTAGGGTGTGTAGCTCCTCCAAATACCCCCACCCCAGTCTTGGAGCCATCACTTTGTTATAGCCTTTAGTTTTCTTGAATGTTGCTCTGTTTTCTTTTGGAATTCAATGAAAACAGAATTTAATACTATATCCTTGCTTTCTTCAGTTTAGGTCACACGTGGAAAAGGAACTCCAGGTAATAGCTATGTTTTTTCATAAATTGAAATCATTAGTGTTAAGAAGATGATGCAGTTAGAGGACTCACTACGCTTATTAATTCAGTTAATATAACCCAAGAAGAGGGGAGCAAGCTGGTTTTATTTGATGTCACACCTGGCTTCCTGCTTCATAAAAAAAAAGCATTGCTATGTAGCCAGAGAAGAAATTCTCTCTCTCAAAAGAGAGCAGATTTTCCTTTAAGAGAAGCAATTATATTACATTTCCTGCTCTATCCCTCCGTTTTGTTGTTCACCAGGACTGAAATAATAGATTCATCTGCCCTAAAGGTAGACATTATTAGTTGCTCACTTGTGTCAACAAAAGTTTCCCTCATTAACAGAAGGCTCCCCCATGCTGTGGTTAGTCATGGTTATGCATTAAGCAGCAAATTTCATTAAATCAGTACCTCAATGTTCTCTTTTTTATCTGTACATTTGGAATTTATGAAATAGTTTACTCCCTCACATTTGAATATTTTTTACAAGTGATTAATTTGCTAAATGCCATCTAACCTACTTATATGTTTTTTATTTGTAGATATACCCAAGTCTGTAGCAAGAATCACACTCCTAAAATGACAGGATTATATAACTGTACTATTGTCATGGGTATAGAAGCTGTGTCTTGATCATTACTGCACTTTAAAAGAGAACATGAGGTCTTCTGAGTACAATCACATGCAACTTAACAGCTGTGATACCTTCTGAGAAAGGTGTCGTTAGGCAATTTCATATTCTGAGAACATCCTAGAATGCACTTACACAAACCTAGATGTTGTTGCCTGTATGGCATAGCCTATTGCTCCTAGGCTACAAATGTGTACTGTATAGTACCGTAGATTTATTTTATGTTTAAATATTTTTTATTGATTTTTAGAGAGAGAGGCAGGGAGAAAGAGAGGCAGCGAGAGGGAAACATCAATGTGAGAGTGGAACATCTATGGGCTGCCTCCTGCATGACCTCTTACTCAGGAATGAGCCAGCAGCCCAGGCATGTGCTCTGACAGGAACAGAACCAGCAACCCTTCAATGCATGGGACAACATCCAATCAGCTGAGACACACTGGCCAGGGCTACTGTAGACTATTATAAACACTGTACACTTAGGCTATACTAAATTTATAAAGCATCCTGAGAATAACTCAAGCACAAGAGAAGATAATACAATCAAGAGACCTTGTAAACATGAGATGTATAGGGCTGCTGCTGGCATAACATGGCATACTGTTTTATAGCAAACTATTTTTTATAAACAGAAAGTGTACACTCTAAAATAACATAATTATACTGTGTTGATGGTTACATGACCCTGTAAATATGCTAAAAACCACTGAAATGTGCACTTTAAAAGGTGAATTTTATGGCATTAGAATTATATCTCAATAAAGCTGTATGGTTTCTGTTTGTAAACATAAAAAACCAAAAATATGAAAAAATATAAAATAACCATAAAAAGTATAGCATAGTAAATACATAAACCAGTAACATAGTCATTTATTATCATTATCAAATATTATGTATTATACATAATTATAATTATATATGCTATATTTTTGTGTATTTAAATTATTATCACTCAATTTCAACACATTCATATTTTTTTCCCTTTCCCTTTGGCAGTTATCTAAAATAAGCTACTATTTAAATCCATCTTTTACGGTAGATTCTTTTATAAGTGAAGAATATTTTGAAATATAAACAGTGTTGTAAGCTTGGATTATTGATGTTTCTGAAACAAGGTCAGAACTGCCCATTTTTCTTGTTTCTTTTCTGTCCTGAGCTATACTGTTATAAAACTGGCAGTGCAGGTCTATTTACTTCAGCATTACCACAAACACGTAAGTAATGCATTGGCCCACACGTCGTTATGCAATGAGTGGCTATAGTTCAACTTTCTAAGAACATTCATGTCCCAGGGTCAATGCATGCCTTAAGAATTGTTTACTCAAACTTTTGTTCTGTTTTCTAAGAGTTAAGCACACATACACACACACACACACACACACACACACACACACACAATTATTGATTCCAGAGGGAGAGAGAGAGAAAAAAATCAATGATGAGAGAGAATCACTGATCAGCTGCCTCCTGCATGCTCCCCACTGGGGATCGAGCCTACAACCATAGTGTGCCCTGACTGGGAATTCATAGATCAACACACTAAGCCACACCAGCCAGACAAAGAGTTAATCTTTTAACAATAAAAAATAAAATGGGGTTGGAGATAATTTAGGAATAATTTAAGTATGAAATTTTCTGTGCTCTGAACTAGATATTTGACTTTGAATCTGGCCCCTGATCTCCCAAACTAGGATTATTTGGCTCTTTGGTATAGTTCTTTAAAGAATACACAGTTCTTATCCCTATGGGAGTTAGAATCACACATCTCTTACTTTAATCTTGCATGTATTTTGATTTATTCAATAAAAAAGCCAATAGTCTAGAAATGATTGTAAGGATTAATTCACTACATAATATAAGCCTTCAAGTTAGTCTTTCACTAAATCTTTTTGCTTAAGTGATAGTATTTTACAAAACTTTTCTTGCTTTGATTTTGACATATTGTAGAATAGAAACTAGATAAATTGAAATTAGTTTGTACATAGTGAGTCATAAAGTGTGCTTGTAGTAAACATTTCAGCACAAAGACCAAACGTAATATAATGCCTCCCAATGTGTTTATAATAACCTTGGAAAGTACTATAAGACATGTTTGCCAGAAAACATTAAATGGTTGTAATTATTATTTCAATGAAAACACAGGATAAGGATTCAGAAAAATTGTGCACAAGTTCTGACTGTGATTCTTGCTGACTGTAGCATCTTGAGCCATTTAAGTGTCCATTCTGGACTTCAGTTTCTTTGTCTTCATAAAAATATTATAATTCCGTACCCCTTAATGATATAAGATTAAATGAAATAAATGATGTTATTTATTAGTACAAAGTATAAAGCACTATGCAAATATTAGCTGCTTTTATTGCTATAAATATATTTTATATTTTTGCTGTCATCTCCAAAAGTTGAGCTTATTTTTGTTCATTTTACTCCTAAATATATGCTTTTCATAACCTTTTTTTAAAAAAGCATCTTTGTCTCTGTTCCACCTTTGCCCGTCACACCCAGAATATTTGTGTATTGCCTATTAAAAAACATGATTATTGACTGATCTTTACTTTAGATAAGACTATCACTTTTTAGAAAGTTACTTTATTTCTGTTTACACCTGAAATTTATATATATATAT